>NC_059073.1:28941977-29294977 GCF_020497125.1 Mauremys mutica
TTGCTGACATCTCTCCTTACAACAGTTCAGAGGAAGGATACAACAGAGAACAAGGTGTAAAACAGGGAAGAATTGTGGAGAATTTTGAAGGAAGGGAAAAGGTTGAACTTAGATTAAAAGCTAGTTGAGGGAAACCTGGGAGGTTAAACTGACAGGTGAGATGAGAAAGATAATTCTGGCAGCTACATTTTGGATGAATTATAACAGGGTGATGTGGGTATCTCTGAGCTGAGGTTTTTTTAAATTTTAACCTTAACCTGTTTCCTTCTTTGTTGTTGTTAACTGCAGCATTTTCCTTCTCCAGCCCATCAATCTTAATTCCAGTTTTACAAAGATTTGTCTGGAAATTCCATTCGATTTTAAGATATTTTATAAATTGTTCTGACACTAGCTCCCATTATCGGAAGCGATTTGTTGCTGTTCTTCTGAAACATTAAAGTGGCATAAGTCATCACATCAACTTTTGCAGGATTTGTATGTATGTCAGGACAGCATACAGGGTTTCCAGGTGTGGCAGGAATTTCTGCAGCATGTAGTGGAGTGTGTTTACAGGAACCAGGGCTCTTTTGAATGCCAAAGCCTCTGGAAGATCACCTATAAACTTTAGGAAGTCGAAGATCTTACAGCCATTGGAGATATTGTAATGACCACATTAGACAATGCAGACTAATATCTGCATCAGACCATGCATGCTTAAAGCTGGCTTGTAGTTGTTAGGAACACAGACTTGTCAAGTTTAAGACACATTACCATTTGAGTAGCACTTACTCATGCAAACAATCCCTTTAACGTCACTTGGACTCCAGAAGTGACAAAGTGCTATTTGGCACAAGTAAGGGTTGCAGATTCAGACCATAAAAAACACACCAAACTTTCACAAACTAGTAAAAGGAATTGGTCCTCACTGGAAAAAATATAATTTGGGTTCAGATATCAGGAAATCCAAAATCATGTCATTGCCTCTTGGCCATAGAGCATATCTACACTACAGAATTAAGTCAACCTAACTTACGTCAGCATACTGCTGCCACACTAATTACATTGCTTGTGCATGTCTACACTTTGCTCCCTCTGTCGATGGTGCATATTCTCACCAGGAGTGCTTGCACCAATTGAACTGTCAGTGTGGGGCATTGTGGGACGGCTTCTGAAAGCCAGCAGCAGTCGATGCAAGCAACACAGTGTCTACACTGACACTACATCAACACTGACTCTGCCACTCATGAGGTGGAGTAAAGTCAGTGTAGTGTGCGAGTTATGTTGGTGGGAGCAAAATTTTACTGTATACAGAGTTAGGTTGACATAAGCTGCCTTGCATCAACCAACTCTGTAGTGTAGACCAGGACTTAGTGCTGAGTCATTTCTCTCCTCCTCACCTCTCATATAACCACTAATCTAAGTGGCAATCCCCAGTTAACCTCAATGGCAAACTCTTATTGACTTCAGTGAGGCCAAAGTTTCACCCATATTCTTGGGGACAGATATTTCTCTGATGAACTCATCATAATGTCAAGAAAAGGTGGGTGAGGTAATATCTTTTATTGGACCAGCTTCTATTGAAAGACAAGCTTCCAACCTTCCCACATCTAAAGAGGAGCTCAAGAAGTTGGCCCATGTAATGGGGTCAGCACTCACCTCTCATGAACTTCCCCCACCACCTTTGGAAGATTCCATGTCTGCAACTTCTCAGTTTGGGAATGGGGTGGCACCCGCCCGACAAGCAGCCCACAGCCAACATTTGCTTTGGTAGGTCTTCAGTGATTCAGCCCTCCGTCCAAGTCACACATGCTGTCTGTAGATGGAACAAAACAAACAAACCCCTTCCGGGGTATACAGTCTTTACCTTCCTGTCAAGGTTTCCTCCCTAGAGACACTGCCATCCTGTAACAGTCCAACAGGGCGCCATCATGGTACTTTTGGTTGGTATGTTCTTTTTTGGAAACCCTACCTGGGCTCAGTCTTTAACCAGACCAGCAAGGCCCATCATGTTACCCTCACCTGGTCTGGCTAGGTTCTGGGTTCAGACCTTGCTCAGTCTCCTTAGCCAGCCTGGAGCTCCTTCTTAGCTCCCCAGGTCTTTAGCAGCCCTCCCTGGGCTCAGTTTTGCCCACACTGAACTGTCCATGGTCCTGCTACTCTTCCAGCCATCCAGTTTCCCTCTTCCAGCTCCAGGCAGCAACTGACTGCTCTGCCACTTCTGGTCCTTTTTATATGGCCCTTCTGGCCCCTGATTGGCTGCTCCCCTGTAGCCACTCCAGGCCACCTGGAGAATTTTTCCTCTGCTCTGTTCTGGGGCTGGGTGAGGCAGGGAAGCAAGGGGCCTCAGAGCCTAGTCCACCCCATCACAGTCCAATAAAAAACATTGCCTCACCCATCTGATCCCTCTAGTATCCTGGGACTAACACAGCTACAACAACAGTGCAATCATCATAACATCCTCATTCCCCTAAGGCTTATTAGAATTAATTTCCAAAGATTTATTTTTAGTGGTATATGACTGTGCCTGTCATATGTTATTCAAACTACTATAGGTGGAATTTGCCAGGGATACTAAGGTGCCTAAATATCATTATAAGCACTTACGTCCAAAATTTAGGTGCCACTGGCATTCACAAACCCACTGTCAGCTGCTGCCTAATATCCTGAAGCACCTGAGTTTCCACCATTAGAATCCCCAAGGGGTATATAAAAATGTATTGGAATAGGGGGCACTGGAACCTCACATTTCTCTGATAAGTGTCCTAACCACTATGCTTTAGGGTCATTCTAAAACTCTGGCTCAATTAATATTTATACAACATGGAATAGCTTCAGCTGGAGAGGTTGAGACAGCCCTGCCACAGGAGAGTCCAGAGCCCTGCACTCCCCTGGGGAGGTGGGAAGCCCAAATTCAAATCCCTGCTCCATATGAGGATCAGGGTAGATTTGAACCCAGATCTCCCACATGTAGAGTGAGTGATCTAACTAGTGGGCTAAAAGTTATAATGGGAGTGCTACTACCTTCTCGGTTTTTGTTGAGAAAGGTGCTTAAGGTGGATCACTCCTAACTCCAGGAGAGGGTTCATTGCTGTAAATCCTGAGTGGAGAGAGATGCCTAACTCCCGTCGAGAGGTGAATCTTAGGCCACACCCATCTCCTCAACATTCCCTACTGACTAGTTTAGGGGGCTCCCTGCTCATTCTGCCAGCTTTGGTGAACCCCATTCTTAGGTGCCTAACTCTTCCCATGCATTGTATAGGGAGCCTGGATGCCTAAGTCAGGGATGTGAATTCCACTAGGTTATAGGGCACTTAGAAGTCCCCCTTGTGAATGCCAACCTAAATGTCCACAAATCTCCCATGCAGGTGCTGACTTCAGAATCCCAGAAGGCAGATGAATGCACTTTCATCTATATGTGAACAGATGGCAGGCTGCACTTACAACTATCTTAGGAGGCAAAATGATTATACAGAAATACTTTTTAAAGCAAAAGATTCTAAATAGCTCCAGAGAAAGCAAGAAATGCAATAGCTGAGAATCATTACAATTATGCCTTCTAGAGATTCTTAAAGTGAAAGCTGTTACTGAAATATAATAACATGTTGTACTTGGACTGAGGACAGAAACAGAAGCGAAGCAAATACACCAATTTGTATAAAAGTCCCCCATTTAATTAAGTTAGTTCAGAGAGATAAATATGACAGGATGCTAAATATCCAGCTGTACAGCACATAGGAGTTCTAAACACAGCTTTCCTCCTATCCACCTGTCACTGCCTAAGCTTTGCTTGCTCCTCCTCCATTCTCAGTGTTCCCCTAGAAAAACTATGTAGAGGACTCAGGGGCACTGACCACCCACAGTAGTGACCTGGCACCTCAATCCTAATAGTGGCCCAGTGCAGCAGAGAGACCCTGAGAGAGCAGCGGTTGGTGAGCAAGTGCCCTGCAATCACACCGCAGTGGCAGCTCCTATCCCACAGGACTAGGCCTGGCTCCCTATTCCAGACATTGCAACTAGGCACACGGGGTCACAGCGCCACTCAGGTTTGGCCCAGCCAGCCCTTTATCATGATGTATTTTTTGCTGAAAAATGGAAATATTTCAATTTTGAAATGCCACCACGGTGCCTCATGGGAACTGTAGTTTGGGTGCCTCATGTTCTCATTCTCGTCTATGGGCCAGGCTCCCCTGATGGATTTCAACTCCCATGATGCACTGCACCAAGAAAGGAGACTAGTTCATCATGGGAGATGTATGTATCCTGCTACATATTCCTAGTCTCCTCTAGAGTCCACACTCCCAGGTCAAAGAACAACACCCAAGAGGCACCGGGGAAGAAGTTCAGAACTGAAATGTTTCCAGGTTCAGCTGAAATAATTCAATTTTTGATTTTCACCAAAAACTCAGAAATATCCATGGAAAATTTTGACATGAGATTTCTGGGTTGTTGGGGTTTTTTTTAAACAGTTTCTGTAGGAAAATAACATTTTCTGACCAGCTCTAATAAGTATCCCTTTCAACTTCCACATGCTTAGCACTTTCTTCCGCGTACCTAGCCACACTAGGTATACTACCTTAGAACCCTCAGGCAACTTCTTTGGACCATGTGGTGGCAGGAAAACCTGGAAATTCACATACTATTAAAGAATTGGAAAACCATTATACTCAGAGTCCAGCCATAGAGTTAATACAGTTCACATATTTAGATATATGTAACGAGTACAGGTGTGCCTGCATGACTTACCTGCCCTGACATTTTCCTATTCAGCATAGAATTTTAGTTTTGAGACTAAAAGAAAAGAAAAAAGGTCCCAGGCTAAGATTTCTATAAGGATCGTTTCAACCAGGAATAGCTGGCTGGCTTATATAGCTGAACTCTAAACCCATGGAAAAATAGGATCCATCACAGGAAATCTTAACTTTAACTTGGGAGCTGTATAAACAAGAAAAAAATTAGAGACAAACTATTAACAATACTTTTTATTCCTTTTTTCAATGGCTGGAGTATACTACTATATAGCAATAATCCTGTAAATAATCCAGCATCTGCAATGATTCCATTCATTTGGTAGAAGAAGCTGCTTAAGGAAATAGAGAAAACATTTAAATTAAAGTTTTTCCACTTTATCATTCAACTATAATAAATTATAGATTAGATTATCAGGAGTGCTTCTATTCCCATCTAATTATGAAAATCCTTAAAGAACAATTGGCCTGGCTGCACATTGGCCTCAGGACCATAAAGTTTTGAAGTTCAAAGTCAAACTAAGATCTCTTTTCAGCACACATACCATAGTTTAGCATTCCAGAAGCCAGCACAAGGCGCTAAAAAGTGTGGATTCAGGGATTAGTGTTCTCTTGTTCACTCTTCCATGGCAAATATTCTGTTTGCTAAATCATATCCTTAAATGCAAATTGAAGCTTAATGATTACACCACAGTGAAACAGCATAGGCTGCTGCATTTTAATTGTCTCCTATGTACAAAATGGCACAAGGCAATAAAGCACATGGAGTTTGGCCATGTCTCCAATCTCCTGTGTAGTTCTATCTTCAAAATTAAATGTCAGGCCCCAACAAATAAATAAACCCAAACCATGGAGGTTTTGTTTAACAATTGCAACATTATATTTAACACAACATTTCTTCTTTAAACCTTAGGGCTAAATTTTCAAATGTAGCCACATAACTTGAAGCTAGAAAAACTGCATACACACCACAAAACAGAGAATGAGTTTTGTTCCTGCATTTACTTTAAGCTGCAACTAAGCTGCCCATGATTGAAAATGTGTCACTTAGCTTTTTCTTCTGTTTTAATAACCCTTTTGCACACCTTGCACCTCACTCAGGAGAGCCCTGGGGATATGTACATTCCAATACACATTTCTTCTTCAGTGCTCATACTGCTGAATCACTGTATTCCCTAGCCACACCATCTTCTTGTCCAGCAACACCCATTTTTGTAGGCTTTGATGGGGAGATTTCAGTTTATTGCCCTTCTGCTGTGGTTACCTCCCCAACTCAGGCTCTCCACCACAGGAGCTCTGAACTAAGGACTAGGACAGCAGAAGCTATCATGGGCCTGGAAGTGAAATGTGGGCCATTAATAAACCCTCATACCACTCATGTGAAGCAAGCAGTTAGTAAACTCATTTGAGACAGGTAAACTAGGGCACAGAGGGTTTAAGTAATCATCCAAAGTCATGCACTGGAAGAAATTCATAAATAACCCTGCCACCAAATCCTGTGCTCTAATTCCCAGATCTTTTTTACCTCTTAAGATATGGAGCACAGGATCATCAGAATTAACGTCTGGAGTACTATTAATCAGCACAAGTCAAAAAGATAAAGCCCATCCAACAAGAAAATATTGAGAGGGAAAATCTGTTGCTTTTTTTAATGTATTTCCCCTACATAGCAGTGTTTGGTATTAATTAAAAGAGACCTCTGAGCCATGCAAAATAATGTGACACTTGCTCTACCATGGCCCCAGATACATTACAACTGTGCATGTTAAACATTCAGGAATTGTTCTTGTCTTCTGTTTTGCTTAGTAGCTAAATTCAGGAAAGCAGCTAAATTGCCTGAGAAGCCCAAATCACATCAAAACCAACAGGGGGAAAGCAGCAGACTGGTTTTCAAAGCTTCACCATCTTGTTGTTTTTGAATTCCCTACTAAATAATTTATATAGATTTACCTATGATATAGTTCATTGATGCAAGTAATTTCAGGGCTTTTTAGCAAAATAAATCTCCAGTGAGAGATACACTTAGTTAATAACTAGCATAAAAAGACAGAAGTATTTTACCATTGCTATAAATTTTGAGTTAATTTTATAGCTCTGCTGAAGTGAAGCCCTCTGGTCCCTGGCTTGTCAATAGTAATGCCTGCCAAGTTGGAGGGCAGGTTGTCTGCTGTGAAAATGGATGGCCCTGGATCAGGCTGGTCAATGGTCCCTCCTTTGACTTAATCATTTTTAGACTCTCAAGTGATTGGAGTTGAAGTCATCCCTGTGGGTCTCTTTCACATGTAGTCATGCAAGCAAACCTTCTAACTGACCATCATCTCAGAGCCAGTTTTACTTCCCTGTTCTCCTCTCATTTCTGGACCAACTGGAACCAAGAAGTCCTAGAAATCACACAAGAAAACCTCCCCCTTCTACCTCCCCAAGATTTCCAGTCCAGTTTTGTAGATTCAGGTTGTTCACGTAATAATCTCTACTTTGGGGTGCTTGTTAGAGGGTTACGACTATGCGAGCTACATGAATCATATGGTCTTTTCACAGCAGGAAAGACCCCCTCAAACTCTGCAGGGATTCTTGAAGTTTTATACATGTTCCCTCTCCTCCCCATGTGCTGGCTGCAGATAATCTATGGCCCCATAATCATTATGGCAGAATCTTCAAGCAACTATGAACTAGGGATTATACAGCTTTCCAAGTATATGGCTACTAGGGAGCTGCTTGTATCAGGAAAGGATGCACCACCTATCTCCAGCTGTCCATACCTGCAGATCCTTTACAATAGCGAGGGTATGGCAATATCATCAAAAGCCCTGCTAGTGGGCCCCTAGGGGCAGACAACTACAATCCCTGTTCACCCCAGTAATAAACAGAAGAGCTGAGGCAAGGGGACTGGTGAAAGGATACTTTAGGGATACTCGAAGAGGACTATGAAAACTGTACAATGAGGTTTGGCAAACATTCACAAATACGGAGTTAAGGTTCAAAGTCATAGTTGAACCTCAAACCCATTCTGGTTGCAAGTGAAATCTTTGCAGATGTTTCACACAAACCTAATGCTCAGAGAAACCAATTTTACAAGTTGATTTTCCCTCCCTTGGTATTCACCCCTTCTTGTCAGCTGTTGAGAATAGGCCACTTCCACCTTAATTGAATTGGCTCATTAGCACTGACCCCCCCCACTTGGTAAGGCAACTCCCATCTTTTCATGTGCTGTGTATTTATACCTGCCTACTGTATTTTCCACTCCATGCATCTGATAAAGTGGGTTTTAGCCCACGAAAGCTTATGCCTAAATAAATATGTTAGTCTCTAAGGTGCCACAAGGACTTCTCACAATTTTACAAGGTTCACTCATTGTCAGTACCAAGGATACATGAATTGCCATAATTGTCTTTACACAGTCACTGGACACTGCTAGCCATTGCCCTATCATAGCCTTTGAGATAGTGTATGAATATATTATGACAACCAAATACATATTGAATCCTATGAGCATGTTGAAATGTACTCTCTTATCTGTACAGATGGAGATTTGGTATTTGGACCAAATGTTGATTAAACAGCTAATGGAACTTCATGCTTGTATCCGAGACCTGAAACAGGAGTACCGTGACTTGATGGCAACAGAGTCAGACTGTGACACAGCCAGCAATCATTCCAGCTCTGAAGATACCTGCCCTGTTGTTTTGTTATCAGGGCCTGTCTTTCATGAATTGCCTTCCTGGAAGGTCTCCTACAGAAGAAGTTCAATGCCATGATATTCTACCGATAACTTGCCAAACAGCTATGGCTTTGCACATCTCAAATCAGGAGTCTCACTCCATAACATAATGTTGCCATAAGTGTATTCCATGTCATTTTTGATGTGATTGTTATACTTAGTACTGTACATACACAGTATAAGAATTTTTAAAACTGTATACAATTATAAATAGTCCAGATAACAAATAGAACATTTACAGTGGGTATCAATTTTAACAGGCATCAAAAGAATACTGATTTCTGAGAGTTCTCTCCCTAAAGATATGTGATATGAGCAAGAAATTAAAGCACAGAGTTCACACATATAGTAGTTGTTCAAGACTAATAATATTTGGCTTTTCTAGAGGGCCCTATCCTGTTAGATAAAAAATCAGGGTGTTCCAGATCTGGCAGAGGGTGCTTATCACCTTGCAGGTTTAGACCCACAGTGTGATTTACATTTTCAAAGTACTTTAGGTACATTACATAATCCAATCTAATTAAATAGGCCAGTATTGTAAAATAATTAACTGCAAATTACAATCAACCAGAGTGAAGGGGTCTAATCAGCAGAAGTTACTGACCTTCTGTGGCATGGAAGGAACACAAAGATGATAACGTTGTCTTTCCTGGAGCTAGGATGAAGTTCTTTTTCTAACACAACCCACCAGTTTGTGCACTGGTCATTCATGGGAGAGGTCTTTTACTGGCACTATACAAACAACTAACAATAATCATTCATAATTCACCTCCTATACAGGTCATCACTTCTGATTCCACACAGCCAGTCATGCCCTCTCCTGCACTAGCTTTGTGCTCAGTCACTGTGGATGCTCACTCCAGTAGCTCAGCACCAGAGGTGGCTACCATTTTAGAACAGAATTCTAAGACTTAAGAGCCTGAGCCAAACCCCATTGAATCACAATGCAGAGACTCCCGCTGACTTCGATGGGCATTGGAGCAAGTCCCAAATATTTTAAAACCCATTTTATTTTTTTAAAGGTAAATGTATGTATAAGTGTGGTTAGAGCTTGTCAAAAGGGCAGATATTTGTCCACAGAACAGACAGAGCAAAGACAGGGCCAGATTCCCCAATCCACTAATCCAAATTATTTTAACTCTGTCCTGGAGAGGCCACTGCTAGAAGTGATGAGACAGTGATGTCCCTATGTTCCCTCAACTGCTGACCTTTGCTGAGGCTGCTAACAAAAGTGTAAGTTAATGCCAGTGGGAGTGGTGGTTTTCATGATGTGGATACTTGGCCACTAAGAAGAACGTGGACTGAGAACACCGAATCATTGTACACGGGCCACTCAACCACTGCTGGATGCTAGCTACTTTCCGTTTTCACAACCTTGTCAGAATTCAAACCAGAGACAGAAAAGAGAAAGGTTTTCTATCTCCATTACCAATTCCCCCAGACATCCATTCCCCTACATGGTCCCCCCTCTGAGAAATAGCAAATTAGACTAAAATGGAGCTGAATGATTCTTTGAAGGAGTATCCTGAGAACTGAAGAGTCTCTGTCCCAAGAAAACATAGTTTTCATAGGGATATTGAGACTCCCAAAAGTTTTCATCAGCTAACTCACACCTGTGTTCTGCAGGTACAAACACTCATCCATGCCTCTTAAACAGTTTGCACCAAAAGGTATAAGGCTTGTGCAACTTCAGGCACTAGATTGCTTAAAGGACATGCACAGTGCCTGCACCTATGAAGTGCAGGCACAAGTCTGATCACACACTCACAATTTTGTCATGCAAGAATAGAGGCGAAGGACTAAAAGCCAGCCTTTGATGAGAAGGAAGATGAACTGCAGGTGTCTATTTAGTTTCTAGTACAGCACTTTCTGAAAATGAAAAGTGCCAAAATAAATTAAATGGCAATACCTCACCATTGTTCCATACACAGAACTGGAGAAATCAGCGGGGATTCTGCATGAGGAGAGACGGAGAGAAACTCTGCTGGTCAACAAGTTAACATTATCTATCTATCTATCATCTATCTGTACACACACAAACAAACACACCCTAGAGAAATTTATCTTTGATTTTTTTTTCCTTTTCCTCCCTCCTCCCCCACTTCCAGCTGCTTTGTGCAGGGGCCACACTGCCCTTTTGAACAGTTTAGATATCATGGAGTGTATTTGCATTAATTTAACAATGCTAGTAAGTAAGAGAGGAGCATAGTCTAAATCCAGGACTACAAGAAGTTGAGACACTCTGAGTTCTAATCCCAGCTCTGACAATTACTTCTTCTGTGGCTTAAGACAAGATGCTGAACCTCTCTGCTTCCATAACCCCTACTGAACAAAATTGGATCATACCACAGTGGTGCTCATCACTACATAAGTAATATGTTTCAGAGGTCAGTTTACAGTCTACCCTGAGATAGGGGCAATGCATAGTTGCACTGTTCCAGAAGCAGACTACTGAGGGAATAGCTCACATTTCCCGCTTCACTTTTCCCCTGGAGCCAGGAAGGAGCAAACTGGTATTGGTCATTTAGTAGGCAAGTATGCCTACAGCTTAAACCACGAGATGTAACTCAAGACTGATTCTATTCCCAGCTTTTTCTCTAATTTAATATGCAGTTTTTGGCAAGATCCCTAAACTCTCTGGATCACACTTTGTCTATAAGCAAAATGTGTAGAACAGTGTCTCAAAGGGGTGTTAAGAGGCGTAATAAATGTTATGAGGCATAATAAATGTTAATAAATAAAAGGCACTTTGAGCTCTTCAGATGCAAGGCAGTATAGAAGTGCAAACTATGGCCCCAGTCTTGCCATGAGATCCTATTCCCATGGCAAACTCCATCAAAGCCATATGAGCTGAAGTCTGCCTACACAGAGCACATTCCAGGATTGGGTCCTATGTTATTATTACTCTAATGTAGAGGACTGATCTGTATGTAAGTATATGGGTAAATGTAAGCCTCACTAGCCTCATAACTATGGTATTTCTGAGCTTGGTGGCAGCTGTGTTAAAAGATGGGATCATTTAGGTGGGATCCCTGTGTAAGAGATTGCAAACCAGCTTTCTCACAGATTTAATACTGCTTTATAATCTCTAATGTGTAGCACCCTACTGCTTGTGTTGCAAATGTTGTAATTTGTCACCCATACGGCTGCCACGAGTAGTAGGGTGAGTGCAGCAATTTTAATTTTAAAAGTTCATATGCGAAAATATTTCACAATTTGTGTGTGACTTGTGGTGCTCCTCACCCTGTGGGTTGCCACGCTGCTGCTCTGAACAACATTGTTTCCTTCGAAGTATGTGCATGTTGAGGAAACGCACACAGTAAAATAGATAGTGGTTTTACAGATAGTTCTTCATCTGCAAAATGGCGGTGGGTAACACTCCTTCTTTCCTCCCACCCATTGTCTTGTCTGTTTAGGGCTAGATCCCACAAATGGATCTGTGAGGGCACACATAAGCATAGGCGCTAACTCTGTGGGTGCTCCGGGGCTGGCGCACCCACAAGGAAAATTTAGTGGTGTTCTGCACCTACCTGCAGCCAAGCTCCCCGTCCCACCCCACCTCACCTCACCTCCTTCTCTGCCTCCTCCCCTGAGCATGCCACATCCCTGCTCCTCCGCCTACCTCCCAGTGCTTGCCACCACCAAACAGCTGTAGGAAGCTCCGGAAGGGAGTGGGGAGGAGCGGGAACGTGGTGCGCTCAGGGAAGGAGGTGGGGAAGAGTGGGGCTGGGTTGGGAATTTGGGGAAGGAGTCGGAACAGGGGCAGGGAGGGGGCGGAGTTGGGAAAGGGACTTTGGGGAAGGGATTGGAATGGGGGCAGGAGGGGGCAGTGGCAGTGGGGGTCGAGATCACCAGCGGCAGTAAAAGCGCCTATGCATATGAGGATTCACTTGAAGGATCTAGCTGTTCGGTTGTAAGCTCTTTGAGGGGCAGGGACTGCCTCTTACTACAGTATGTATTTGTTTCTATGGTGCCTAGCACAATGGTCTTCTAGTCATTACTAAGCTGTAACTAATGATTTAACACTTTTGCAGATATTACTGGTTAGACTGTAAGCTCTTTACAGGAAGGGCCATCTTTGTGTTCTGTGTTTGTACAGCACCTAGCACAATGGGATCCTGGTCCATGACTGGGGCTGCTAGAGGCTATGATAATACAAATAATAATAATAATGTGGCTTTTTATGATCATTCTAAGATGATACACAACAGAAGAAAAAATCCAGAGCTAAAAATAATTAGGTTAACAATGATAAAAGGTGGAAGTAATATGAATAAATATTATCACTAACCTAAGACCTACATGTCTGAGTATATTTATTTTGTTTCTCCATTACATTTCTCTAGGCTTTTCTCTCATTAGTGTCCTTTCCCAACACTCCCTTTGCACACACAAACTTCTGAGACATTCTGTTGCTTTTATGCTTGTGTTGCTTTGTTACTTGCATTGCTACCTTGATCGCATTAAAACCAGTGACATACTGGCAGGAGCTCACAGGTATCCATTGTGACACCCCGGCACCCTCTTATTCACCACTGTCATATAATTAGAGTATGTTTTGCACAAAGTGTGCCTTGTGAGGTATCATTCTAAAAGTCTTGATCTGCTAGACATTAATATCTCGTTGGATTGTATGTGAAGTTATGAAGTTTGGCTATGTATGTTTTACTGAAACAAGCCGTGATGTTGAAAATACCCACAAGCAGCCTTTCAGGTACAACAGTAAAAAGGTAAAACAATATTAATTGTTTATTGAGGAAATTCACACAAGCACAAGGACTACCCCAGGAACTGTGTACAACAGAAACCTCTCCGAGCTAGCACTACACAATAGGAACTGTTTGTCCCAGGTCACAGCGAAAGAGCTCTCCAGCAAGTGGGAAGAAGATATAAAAGGAGGAAATGACATCATGATGGTATCTCATTCTCCCTACAACCACGGACCTGGAAACACTTGAGGAACAAAGACTGAACTGGGGGAAGTGATGGTCCCAGGCTAGAGGGATTTCTAGCCTGAGTATACAAACCTGGGAAACCTAAGCTGCAAAGCAAACGCAGCTTAGCTTGTGCCTTAAGAATCTGCCTGTTTATCACTTAGGATGAGAATTTGCTAATTCATATCCTACCTATCTAGTATATTAAACTCAGTTTGTGGTTTTGTTTATTTACTAGATAATCTGCTTTGATCCATTTGCTATCACTTATAACCACTTAAAATCTATCCTTTTGTAGTTAATAAACTTATTTTATGTTTTAACCCAAACCAGTGTGCGTTTGACTAAGGTGTCTGGGGAAAATCTCAGCTTGGTTACTACATGCGTGCATGGTCCTCTTCACGTTGAGGCCAGATTTGACCAGGGCAGTATGGTACTGCTCTGGGGTCCTAATCTGGGAGGCTGGTGGTTAAAGAGCCTGCATGTAACTGCAGCTGGGTGTGTCCCTACCTGTGTGAGTGCTGGTGAAAGTGCAAGCTTGGGGGGCTTTGCAGCTTGTCACAGCAGCACCGTGTGAGAGGGAGCCCCGGCTGATGGGTCAGAGGGCTCAGTGGTACCCCAGTTCCAGGTGGCACCATGAAGGAAACCCGTCACATCCACTTTCTAAAGTTCCATAACCAAACTGAAAGGTTTGGGATGATTTTCCTAGCTTTAATTAATGGCCTAGTCCAGACCAACACCATCTAGTTTCCCATTGCCTGTGTCATTGTGTATATCACAAATTCACAGTGAATCTTTGTGCATTGTATACGTAGTAAATTTCCACTGTGTCCTGAGACGTGACCTTATGGTTGCCGCTTTCAAGGCTGCGCTAACCCACCAGGGATTATCTCTTTATCTGCATCCGATGAAGTGGGTATTCACCCACGAAAGCTCATGCTCCAATACGTCTGTTAGTCTATAAGGTGCCACAGGACTCTTTGCTGCTTTCTTTTAAGAGTAATTCCTAACCACAAGAAGCATTTTTTTGGTGGGGGAGAAGGTATGATGTTTCACCTACCTCTCACCCCGCTTGGGTAATTACTATAACAGTCAAAAAGTGGATTCACCTTTTAAAAAAAGATCCTATCTGTTTGTAAGGATTGTTTACACTGAGGAAACTGGAAGGATAGATTTGAAGACTGGTATAATATAATTCCAGGCCCCTATAAGTGCCACTAAGAATTAAGAGTGGGAGAACCTAGAGAAGTTCTGGGTGGGCGCTTGTCCACAAAGTTTGGTAAATCCAGACTTAGATTTATTGCACACGATGTGATTTTTGAGCTGCAGTGTATCATCATGGAGAGGCAAGCATGGAACATCATAAATGCCTGATTAATAGACTCTGAGGGCCAGATCTTCACTTGGTGTAAATCAATGTTCCTCCATTGACTTAAATGGAGCCACACCACTTTACACCAGCTAAGGATCTGGACCCGAATATCTGCATCTGGCAACTAGTTAGGAATTCTTTTTCAACCATTCAACCAGCCTTACCAAGAATTACAGCCTCTGACCTATCCAGAGTGATAGAGCTCATAGCTAAAATAAGCTAAGTGACCATACTGCATAAAACACCCAGATGTCTGGAGCCAAGCAGTAGGACATCTGTTTTCATCAGGCAAGTTTTCATACTTAGTGGATATATTTGGCTGTCTAATGATGTATACAGGTGTGGTGCTCCGAATATACTCAGACATTAATGTATTTATTTCAATGCGTGGTTATTTAACTGCATGCAGATGCACAAATCTCTGGAGTACCACACCTGCATTTATATATAGATTCCACGTGGATATACCTAAGTCAGTGTGTACAGTGTGTGCATATGCTTGGAGCTCTGCACCTGACATCCAAATAAGCATGTTACATTTCTTGCATTTGACACATTCAGATGTCTGAAAGGTATGCACCTTCACACATAGTCCAATCCTATTGAAGTCAAGAGCAAACCTCAGTGAAGTAGTATTAGATTCCTTGGTCACAACAAAATTGTCAAACCCTAAAAAGATGTACATCCAATAAAACATTTTGCATCTTCTTAGTACATGTTCATGGTAGGGAAGCTTGGCAGCTTTTGGTGGAGAAGTTGCAGAAGTCTATTTGGGTACCTATATGGGCCCCATTCCTATAGTATGTAAGGGCCCTGTGATGGGTTCGGTCACAGATACCCCCTTGGGAGTGTCACCTGACGTGCTAAACTTACCTCTGAGCCCATTTTCCCTGCCAGCTTGGGACTCCAGAACCCTGTCTTGTTGAGCCAGATATGCTAGTCTGCTGCAACACAGACCCAGGGGCTGGTCCACACCCCCAAAGCTGCAGACTTAACTGAAAACAGCTCAGCAGGTACCTAACAGCAGCACCCAGACACCCAGCTCCCAATGGGATCCAAACCCCAGCTAAATCCGTTTTACTCTGTGTAAAGCTGATACAGGATAAACTCATAAATTGTCCGCCCTTTATAACACTGATAGAGAGATATGCACAGCTGTTTGCTCCCTCAGGTATTAATCACTTACTCTGGGTATATTAATACACAAAAGTGATTTTATTAGGCAAAAAAAGTAGGATTTAATTGGTTTCAAGTAATAACAGACAGAACAAAGTAAGTTACCAAGCAAAATACAACAAAACACGCCAGTCTAAGCCAAACACATTAAGAAACTGATTACAGGTAATATCTCAACTTCAGAGATGTTCCAATAAGCTTCTTTCACAGACTGGACTCCTTCCTAGTCTGGGCCCAGTCCTGTCCTCTGGTTCAGTCCTTGTTACTTCCAGCGAACATCTTAGGTGTTCAGCTTTCTCATGACTGGGACCCCCCCTTGTCCTGCTCCACCCCATTTTGTAGCTTTGGCACCAGGCGGGAATCCTTTGTCTCTCTGGGTCCCCACCTCTCCTTCTGAATGGAAATGCACCAGGTTTAAGATGGATTCCACTATCAGGTGACTGGTCACATGTCACTGTAAGACCTCATTCTTCATTACCCACAGGCTGGCCTACAGGTACATAGGAAGGCTTGCAGGTAAACAAACCATTTACAAGCATTTGCGCTAGTCAATGGGAGCCATCAAGATTCTAAACCACCATTAATGGCCCACACTTTACATAATAACAATAGGACCTCAGAATTATACTTCATATTCCTAGTTTCAGATACAAGAATGATACATTCATACAAATAGGATGACTATATTCAGTAGATTATAATCTTTGCAATGATACCTTACAAGAGACCTTTTGCATAAAGCATGTTCCAGTTACACTATATTTATTCATAAGCATATTTCCATAAAACATATGGAGTGCAACGTCACACCTTCCTCCTGAACTTACTGCCGGAGTCTTAGACACTGTCCATGGCGGAGGCAGTACATTTAAAATTCCGGTTCAGCTCTGGTGATACCCACATCCAGCATTATTAAACACTATAATGCTCTTCTTAGGGGTTTTTGCAAAGTTCTGGGTCCCTGGATGCCTGAAAACATGTTGGGGTGTAGAATTGCTAACAGAATGCAGATAGCAATATCTGTTAAAGTGTAGGTGCCCTGGCATTTAGCCACCAATGCCATGAGGCAGTATGCCTCAGTTTCTCCTTCCACACAGCAGTGTAAATCTGTTATGCTTTTGCTGCTGAGCCAGGCTTTAAGCCTGTTTACAAAGTATTAGCTGAGACGCATCAGGTTTGTGGTACTGTTTAGTTACCACCCCTAGCATGTACAAAAGTTTTTCCCCAAAATCAGGTATGTTACACATTTTTATTGGGTTTACTATTAGCATTAACTCCTTTGTCTTGACCCATAGATGAATTAGCAAAAGACACAAGATTAGCAGCCAATTTATGACAGACAGACTCCATTCACACAGTTTGGCTTGTTCAGTGTCTATTGCATTTTCCAATCCCTTTGTGTATCATGGTAGGTGTTCAGATACAGATTCTTCTGTCTCTTTGGAGAAGGCTCTCAATTCAGGTACGTGTTTAGGGTTCTGGCAAGATATCGTTACAAATCTTATAATCTATTGAGTGTGTTCATCCTATTTGTATGTATGTATCATTCTTGTATCTAAAACTAGAAATATGAAGTATAACTCCAAAGTCCTACTGTAATTCTGCAAAGTGTGGGCCATTAATGGTGGTTTAGAAACTCGATGGCTCCCATTGACTAGGACAATTGACTGTAGATGGCTCTGTTAACTTGCAAGCCTCCACTGCATATGGATGGGCCAGTCCTGGAAGAATGGAGGAGGGCTCACAGGACATGTGAACGTGTCACATGATACTGGAATCCATCTTTAACCTGGTGCTTTTCCATTTAGAAGGAGGGGTGGGAACCCAGAGAGAGACAAAGGATTCCTGCCTTGTGCCAAAGCTATAAAAGGGGGTGGAGCAGAACAAAGGGGGTCCCAGTTGTGAGAAAGCCCCTAGTTACCTGAGCTGGAACAAGGGGACTGTACCAAGGGACTGAACCAGGGGAAAGGATTGGGCCCAGACTAGGAAGAACTTTAATCTGTGAAAGAGGCTTATTGGAACATCAACAACAACAAGAGTGAGATTTACCTGTATTCAGTTTCTTAATGTATTTGGCTTAGACTTGCGAGTTTTGTTTTATTTTGCTTGGTAACTTACTTTGTTCTGTCTGTTATTACTTGAAACCACTTAAATCCAACTTTTTATACTTAATAAAATCACTTTTGTTTATTAATTAACCCAGAGTAAGTGATTAATATCCGGGGGAGCAAACAACTGTGCATATCTCTCTATCAGTGTTATAAAGGACGGACAATTTATGAGTTTATCCTGTATAAGCTTTATACCCAGTAAAATGGATTTATTTGGGGTTTGGATCCCATTGGGAGCTGGGTGTCTGGGAGACAGGAGTACTTGCTGAGCTGTTTTCAGTTAAGTCTGTAGCTTTGGGGGTGTGGTTCAGACCCTGGATCTGTGTTACTGCAGGCTAGCATGTCTGACTCAACAAGACAGGGTTCTGAAGTCCCAAGCTGGAAAAGAAAATGGGCTCAGAGGTAGTTTCAGCACACAAGGTGACAGTCCCTAGGGGGGTCTCTGTGACCAAACCCATCACAGTCTGGTCAATGCATAGTATAACCAAATCAAAACTATGCAGTCACAATAGTCACTGTGTAGGAAATAACATCATAAACCCAATCAATGATAAAAACTCTTATTGCCATCAGCAGCCTGAAGCATTTGCACACATAAGTAAAATGCTTGTTAGCTCCCCTCATTCAAAAGTTCACAAGGTAAGTTAAGGCCCTGAAGCACTGAGGTAGCCAAAATTGACACTGATTTAAATATGAATTACACATGTGTAATGCCTGTACTATCGGCAGCTACATTTGGCTTCTATGCTCCTTTTAGCTACCACAGGCAGAGGGGAGCCAAAGTTAAAAGAACCAGGACTCCGGGTGTGAAGAAGGATGGAGCAGGAGCAATGCAGCATGATCTCTCTGTCCTCCTGATCCCACCAAAAATGGGACCATGACATAGCATCATCATCCTGCACACCAATAAGGATCCTCTGCAGTAAAATCATATCAGCATTATCTCTCCCCTTCCAGAGACTGAAACCTGCCGAACAATGCCAAGACCTGCATTGTTCTTTAGGGAACCATATTATCAGGGGAAAGGAGCAGCATAGAGGCAGTGGGGCCTGGGTGTAAATTTCTTGGCCTTCTACAAATACCCACAGATCTGCAGTGAAATCCCACGGATCTTAGTACAGCTACATGTTCCGAAAGACAAGCTGCCTGCTTGCTCCATGCCCTGGTCATCCACTCTGAGAAGATAATTTGGAGGTAAATATGGAGATTCTAGTAGATTTTTTCCCTGAAGAAGATAATACGGACTTTTGTTGGCACAGTTACCAAAATGAACATAAAACATGTTCATTCCACCAACTTCATTAGAGGCCATGAGTGCAATAAAAGGGTTAAAAAGTCACCTTCTCCTCAGCATTTAGACACTATTTTTTATTGCTAAAAGTTCAATTACAGTTATATACATTTTAAATACACTGGAGTTTTATGGCCTAGATATGTGTGCTTTTATGAATCATCCTCAGATCTTTCAGTTATTTGAGTCTAGTAAAGAAAATTAAATTGTTATTTGGTACTAAAATATTTTGTTTAAAAAAAAAACAACATAAAATGAATTAATTCCAGGGCACACTTAAAAATTTTCACTCTGGAGGAAGAAACATTTAAACTAATGAAAACTTGAAGTGACAGGTAATGAAATAAAATGGGCCTGTGTTCCGAATGCTAAGGTAACCCTAGGCAATAAAACTGGCAGAACAGTAAACATATAGAGGAATGGGGAATGAAGCAGAAAGATCTGACACTTTCTAGACATTATGTCTCCCTCCACCCCCATTTCCCACAAGACAGGAAGATTTCAAACCCTAATGCATACAGCATTCCCCACCCCCAAGATTCACACTTGAACTTTGCTGTAATTTTCAAATAATACCATGTATTCTGCTACCAAATTGGATCTAGAAGTTTGTGCAGCTTATCCATAATGTTGTTGTCAGAATCATTTATGGAATGTATATTTCATCTTCCGGGTTTATGTCTTGAAACGCAGTTTATTATTCTGGGCTTATAGCAATGTTCAGTGCCTTGGATTCTGAAGCTGCTGACAATTCATTTTCATTTCTCAGTCTCCGCATTTCCATGTTTAAATCCAGTAAAGTTTTGGCAAGATGATGGTTCTGAGAGCGAATCTCCAGCTAGAAACACAAAAGAGGAGAAGATTTTTATGAGTAGAAGATAACCATCAAACTAAATTGCTACATGACTCTTGATAGGACAGATAGATACATCTGGGTGGAAAGATAAAGGTAACTGATATAAAATGTTAGGAAAATATTCTCATCCTGTTTTCAAGTGATATGCTCTTCTTACTGGCTATTTATAGATAGCCAAAAAATTCTGTATTAGAGAAGCGGACTTCTCTAGTGGATACTTATAAACAGACTTCCTAAATAGACAAGAAAAGAAAGGAAAAATAGCTTATGCTCAAGAAAACAGTATGATGTTGTGAAATATATAAGCTGAAACACACAACAGGGTGCAAATTTATTAGTTAATATGGGGCTCGATCCTGAAAACTGCTGAGCACTATGGTCCCAGTCCAGTAAAACACTTTAAGCATGTGAGTAGTCCCACTGGGATTTAACTTTAAACATGTGTTTTAATTGGTTTGTTGGATCAGAGTCACAGAAATCAGCTCCTTGCAAGACTGAGTCCTACATACACACCTTAGATGTGCTGAGGTACTGCCTAATTCAGCACACTGGATCACAGTAAATCAGGAAGATGGTTGCAAGAAGAGAAAGGAAGTTCTCCTGTTTTGACCACTGCATTGGGACCCAGGACAGAGAGGTTATCTTCATGGCTCAGCCACAGACTTCATATGTGAAGTTGGGAGAGACTGTGGTCATGTCTATACCATGGACGCTATAGATGCACAGTTACAGCACCAAAGCTATGCCATTGTAACTCCATAGCGTAGAAGCAGCCTAGAGAAATGAAAGGGGTTTTTCCATTGCTGTAGGAACTCCACTGCTCTGAGCAACACTAGCTAGGCATGTGTACACCAAGGGTTGGTATAGCTAACAGGTGCAGATTCTCCATATCCCTGAGCACTGTAGCTATGTCAAACTACTTTTTAAGTGTAGACCAGACCAAACATAATATATATGCACATGGCGCTGAACCATAGTTGAACAAGCAGCCATAATAATGGCTTTTCCTAACTTTTGAGTGCTTTACTTTGCAATCTTAACATTTCAAGGGTTTTTTTGGTATGTATTATTAATCATAATGTCTATATCCGCAAATTATCCAGTCTAAATAATTGAAAAACAATCTTAGCTTTGTTTTAGCAATATCATTAATTCTATAACTGAAAGTAAGAAGTTGTAAATGTCGATTACATTCACCAATCAAAAAAAAAAGTATATATAGAATGTCAATACTGTCTTGAGTATTTGAGCTTTGCTGAAGAGAAAATCGGATATTATGTAATTTTGAAACAAAGATCTTGCCTGACTCTCATGTTTTTCTTTATTAATGCCACCACAGCATAAAGTGCTACATTATGCTGAATATTATTAATGCTTAACGCTAGTGCATTAAATATTTTAATAAAACTATAGTCTGAATAAGTGCTTCAACATCTATAAAATATGAAACCCTCTGAACAAGTTTTATTTTCCAAAATCTTATTAAAATGAAAGATGAGGGTGGAGATATACTGCAGGGACAGCGTATGGAAAGGTGCTCAGTAATTCCCTACACTGTGTTCCCTAGCAAAAGTGGTTTTCAGTTTTCAGTGCAATCATTTGTGCACCTTCCACGTGCACTACTGTCTTTTAAATAGATGGACTGAGAAAAAAATATGACCAGGAGCTAAATAAAATGCCTAATGAGGATTGAGAGAGAATCATGTTTATGACTATTAATGATTTAGGAGAAAATATTTTATGAGTCATGAGTTCTGCTTACTGCTTTTCAACTAGTGCTGGGAGTCTAGATGGATGGAAAAGAAAACTGAGTCCACAAAAGAAAGATGTAAGACATATACACATATAGTCATATAGACATTGAGTATAAATTTGAATGGGGCATACTTCTAAAAACTTTGTTAATGGATTTAATAAGAAGCTTTGAAGCAGCTTGATTTTGAGCCATAGAGCGAAATAACCTTTTACCCAGTATCCCAGATGTCACAAATTCTTATTTTGTTTCCAAAAGCTTGCCTGTCTAGAGGAAGTGTAAGTATGAGATGTGTGAATGGGCAAGGAACTACTTTTGTAGTTTTGTAAATCAAAGAACAATGGATCATAAGAATGACCAGGAAGACAACAAAACCCAATAGTCAAGAGGCCACTTAAGACTCTCTGTTGTTCACCTAAATACAAGGAGATACACTGATAAAGTCATAATCTCCTATTATTCCCTCAATGTTGCTTATTGGGGGTGGGCACAATCACCGACATGACTAAGAAACAGTAACCTAAAAGGAGAACCCCAAAAGTGGACCAAGAGACAGACAGACAACACCTATTCAGGATTGGACAATGCAGTTGGGGTGAGAAACCTGTGATTCCCCAACTGGATCAGAAAGTCGTAAGGCGAAGCCCAGTGGGATGATGCCAGCCTGAGTTTCAGCCATAAAAGACCAGATAAATGAGGAAGAAGTGTGCTCCTCTCAAAGTAACCACAATGACAACTCGACAGATGATATTCCTACTTCCCCTTCCCAGGAAAGTAGAGACAAAGACATCACAGACCAGCCTGCTGACCCAAGAATGATGCTTGTTAGCGAGATAGTACCTGAGCCAGAAGACACTGCCTGGTTCCCCAAGGTGCAGTTCTTAACTGAGTCTGAATATCTACATACAAGCCAGCTAAAGAACAGATACTTTTTCTTTATATCATTTTTCAAGGACATTTAAACACCAGTGAATGGACCCCTGCCAGGCAAGATGTGTCCTAACAATTTTAGGTGTGAAGGTGTGTGCATGTGTGGCCATTAATAGTAATAGCATATGCATATATAAACCCATAGGGTAAGTTACCATTAGGTACTGATTAACCTAGGTTCGAGGCAAATCTCATTACAGATTTCTAAGAGTCACCTGGGATACATAAAGATTTAAACTTTAACCTATTCTTTCCTCATGGAAAAGTATAAGCTGCTAAGTAAATTGCATAGGGATAAAAAAAATTAAATAAGTCATTTAATAAGTCATTGGTGTTATGTTAACTTTGTAATTTGATTACTGATTATGCTCATGCAATAACTTGGTCAACTGTCGGTCTTATGTTGTTCTTTTTGTAGCTAACCAATTTTAAATTGTATTATTGTTAACTCCTTGACCTGACAATTATTGTCATAGCAATATTTATTACCATATTATTTAATACTTTCGGGAAATATAAGAAATAATCTAATTTTGTGGTTGTTTGGGCTCTTGAATAAAAATTGTAATAACACACCAAATTCATTTTCTCTGATCAACTGGAGACAAGGCAAAAACAACTCTAAATTAAAGGGTTTTTAATTAAATATTCCAACAGCGTTGGACTCAAGTCCTAAGAAAACCCTTTTTATTATTACAAAGCGTTCCTTCAGAATGGTGGGGAACCCTGAAGGACTGGCTGATCAGGAGGGAGCTATAATTAATGATAGGTTTCAGAGTAGCAGCCGTGTTAGTCTGTAGCCGCAAAAAGAACAGGAGTACTTGTGGCACCTTAGAGACTAACAAATTTATTTGAGCATAAATTTGTTAGTCTCTAAGGTGCCGCAAGTACTCCTGTTCTTTTTATAATTAATGATGTGCAATAAGACATATCTTCCTTCTACACAAACTACAAGTTATTCCATCCAGCGTAATACTCCTTTATCTTCACTGTGTTGTTCCCTTGAGCTGTCACCCCAGTTTTACCCCTAACCCGACTCCGTCCATACACAAAAATCTCTAGCGGGAGTGAAGTGGTTCTTTAAGCCGGATCTAGCAGGCGTGGGTGGAAGCTAGCATGCTGCCCGCACTACAGAAACTAAAGCAGCGGGGATGCAACAAGTCCCCAGCTGATAAGCTAGTCACTGTGTGCACTCAATGTTGCAGTGCAGCCAAGCCTTAGATGCCCTGAAGTCTCTGGGTACAGGCAGGGGCGGCTCCAGACCTCAGCACGCCAAGCGCGTGCTTGGGGCGGCATGCCACAGGAGGTGCTCTGCCGGTCGCCGGGAGGGTGGCAGGCAGCTCCGGTGGACCTCCCGCAGGCATGCCTGCAGAGGGTCCGCTGGTCCCGCGGCTTCGGTGGAGCCTCCGCAGGCACGTCTGTGGGAGGTCCACCAGAGCCGCGGGACCGGTGACTGGCAGAGCGCCCCCGCGGCGTGCCGCTGTGCTTGGGGCGGCGAAATGGCTAGAGCTGCCCCTGGGTACAGGGGCTATCACGCAGCGCTCCCTCCCGCCGCGAGTCTCCCCATCGGCAGGCTGCCCGCTGTCCCAGCAGGTACGCACTATGCAGTGTGCTCTGTTATTCGTGCCCCACACACACCATGCCCACCATACGGGGGCCCCTCCGTCCTGCCAAGCAGCGCCCCGTCACACAGGGCATGTGCATTACACGGAGCCTGCCCCCGCCCCCAGCTTCACATGCTGCAGCACTCCGCTTCCCGCCCCCCCGCCACACCGCGCTGCCTGGGGCTGCCCAGTCCCCTGCCACGCCCGGCCCACGGACGTGCCCTCCCTGCGGGCTCTCATCAGCTCCGCGCGGAGCCAGGCCCTGGCCCCAGGGATGCCCTGTCCACCGCCCCACTCCAGCGGCCCCTGCCGGCTGCGGGGCGGTCAGCCCCGCGCTTCCCGCCTCCTCCCCCTGCTGCCTTTGTTCCCCCCAGCCCTGGAGTTGGGACCGTGCAGGCTGCCACGTGCGGCCAGGAACATCCCCACCACGATCCATCTCCCCCTTCCACACCAAGGAGCTGGCCGGCCTGGGGCTGGCGGTGTGGAAGGGCATCTCCCCTCCCGCAGCCCCTGAAGGAGACACTTGCTCGGGGGGCTCAGGCTGCTGGCATAACTCGAAGGGGCGGAGACGGTACATGTCTCCCTGCAGCGCACCCAGCTATCTCCCCTCCCCATGAGAGGGTGCTGAATTCACCCCTGACTTACCATTCACCCCCGCTGGATGGATGGACGAACACTCCCCTTCCCCGCCGGGCGAGACTTAGGACAAGCAAGTGAACCGGGGATGCCCATTGAAAACTCAGCAGCCATAGCTGTGAAAGTCTTAAAATGTGAAGCTTGAACCCACAGTGTTCTGCTCCGAGATCTCCCTTGCGGGAAATAACGGTGCAGGGCGACCGTTTTACACTGAAATCCTTTTCTTGGCTCTTCACAATGCAGGTTCACTAGGCCTGATACTGCAATTGTGCAATTATAGTGCACTGAATCTCATGCTAAACTCTTTCTCTGCCGTAGCTGAGATCAGTATAATCTAACCCCACTCTATTCATAGGTATGTTTATAAAAGTATTGTTTTAAACGTTCTAATTGAATGAAGCAAGCCCTTTCTCGCTGAAGCCAAGTGTTTCTGCTGTTCAGTAAAGACAAGCACTATCTTTTTCTTTCCTAGAGCAAGCCGTGTATGGAATGAAAGAGAACAGAGTATTTGGAGAAATGGCACATATCTGGTTTGGTTTAATAACGGGGGGCGAGCGGAGCAGGAGAAAAAAGCAGGAAGCTTCATTCATAACATAAAGACAAAAATAATTCCCAGTTGTTTTGCCTGATCTTGAGCAGTGCTGCTGCTGGATATAAATGAGGAAACTTTCATTTGTGTAGGTTTTTAAAGGTTTGGAAAATCAGATAGAAAACTGTGCTGGTAGTGAGAACATGCAGTGTCTAAATTAAACATCAGCAATGTCCTGTCAGGAATGTGAGCATTCAAGGGCAGAAGATAAGACAATTTTCAATAGTTTTTGTAATGCAGTTCATATGTAGTGGTAACAGATGTGAAGGTCTGCAGCCCAGTATGTAATGATTAAATTGCAATATATTTCTTATTGAATAGGAAAAGCATCAGAGACAATACATGTTGCAAATGCAGCAACAACAGTTTCATGTGAAGAATGTGAATATTCGTGGTCTGAAGATGGGAAAAATACAGCAGTTTATGTTACACAGTTTATATTTTCATCTTGAATGTGCAATAGATTCAGAGCTCTAATGCATCATGGTACAAGAATGGAATTGCTACTTTGCTATATAGGGTGGTTTTCCTTTGTGTTTATTGTATCTATAAAGCATGACTGACAATAACTGTACAAGCTATACCAACAGCAGAAATGCACAATGGAGATATTCTGCACTTCTTCTGGCAATGTTGGACCACTGCAAACTAGTTACCTCTGCATCCCAATGGCAAGGAAGGGCTTGATCCTGTCCTCAAATGCATGCAGATATGTACAGTATGACAGTGTAGTCTGTAAGATAGGTACACCTGAGTGCTGAAAATTCTCTTGAACAATTTTAATATACATTGGACTTTGCAGAATAAAGAACTTGTTGGAGAGATGAGATGCCAAATTCAGCCCATCAGCATTAGGGGTTGTGACTCTAATGCCACAGCTGAATTTAGTCAGACGTTTTTAGCAATGAAAGTACTGTCGTATTTATTGTGTTCAAAAATACTTTCCAATTCAGCAATTTTTTAAAGAATACTTAATAGTTGGAGCAGGCAACCGGGCACCAAACATTCCTGGGCTTTATGCCCAGCTCTTGCAGGGACTTGTTGAGCAATTACTTAACCGGTTTGTGGCTCAGTTTTATTTTTAGAAAACAGGATATGAATATTAAGTACTTCATAGGGGTAATGGAAGGTTTATTTCACTGCAGCATTGTCTAGTGGAGAGGACACTGGACCAATACATCTTGGTTCTAATCTCACTTCTGCTGCTGACTTATTGTGTGACCTTGGGCAAGTCACATCATCTCTCTGTTTCCTCTCTCGTCCTTTCATAGATTCCAAGACTAGAAGAGGCCATTGTGATCATCTAGTCTGATCTCCTGTGAAACACAGGCCACAGAACTCTACATAATTCTTTTTGAATTAGAGCATATTATTACCAAAAAATATCCAATCTTGGTTTAAAAATTGCCAGTGATGGAGAATCCACCACAACCCTTTGTCTGCCTAGTCTATGTTGATTGTGAATTCTCCAGTAATGGACTATCTCTCACTATATATTTGTGTGGAGCCCCAGTCTCAATCCGTTCCTCTAGGTGCTACTATAACATAAATAATAATGGTAAGGTACTTTGGGATCCTTGGATGGAAGATGCTACCAATGGGCCTGATTCAGCCACCATTACTCCATGAATAGTCCCATTGGTATAAGTACAAAGCCATATAAAAACAGAAAGTATTCTTGCCCAAACATGGTTTTGTGCAGAAATTCATTTGTAAATGTAGTTTAAGCTACTAGAAACAGAACACCCCACAGTCTATATATTTTTCTTTCAATAATAGAGTTAATGTGCTTGTGGAATGGACAGTAAAATGTTTGTCTTTATATTCTCTAACGTTGTTGCTAAGAGCTATATACTAGTAACAAACTGTTCACATAAACTTTAACATTTTTTTCTTAGCTAAAACCATGGGGCGGGGGGTGAAATCTGCTGGCATAGATAAAGAATTTGAAAAAGCTCCTTTGGTGTGTGCCATTTCAGTCTGCCAGTTTATTGCCTGGGAACATTATCACAGCTTCATTTCCACAACAAAAGGGCGCCATTCTTTTCTTAAAGGTTTGACAGTTCATCTTGTCCTTGGTGTTTTGCATTATAAGGGAACTTGTATTGTCAGCCTTTCTATTAGCACTCATCTTTCTAGGGGTGCCAAAGAAAAGGACAACTGTATGACAGGTTACTGTAGTTTCTTGTGTGCACTATCATCTGCAGACTTCAGTGGTTAAAAATGAAAGTAGCATTTGTGCATATGGTAAATTTAAAAAATGGGATGAACTTTTCACATTTGAATGTTAGAAATTCACATTGTTTGTGCTCCACATAAATTCTGATTATTGTTTATATTCAGAGTAGTGCCTAGAGGTCTCAGTCAGGATTGAGACCTAACAGTGTATGGCACTGTACAAAGGTGGAATAAAAGTCAGTCCCTACATCACAGAGTTTACAGCCTAAATAGAGAAGACAGAGGGTCTCTTTTGTCCACAAGTGGAAAGGAAATGGATGTGACATACGAGCAGAATGATTAGGGTGATGGGCTGGCAACATGTCCAGTACCACTTTATTTAGCTCTCCTCACCCCCTTTTTTTTTGTTGCTGTAATTATATACAGAGGTAATTATATGTAGAAAGGTACTGATTGTCTGTCTATGGTACATATCTTTACAATACATAAGTAGAATGTGGTGTGTTAGAAATATGTTGAATGTGAGATTGTTACAATAAAACTGGTTTAATGAGGAACTGGAGCTCTCACAGCATGGAGTTTTTCAATTCTAGTTTGCCAAATAAAACCCAGAACATGGTTCACAATGAACATAAGTTGTTACTCTGTGTTGACTGTTTGGTGTCTTATGGGAAATGAGTTTGGCAGTCTTAATTCTGAGTTCTAATGGACAAGTGTCTACATCACAGAAACTATCACCACAATTGGTACCCTGGCTGGCAAGCTTACCAGAGAGGCAAAGGACCGAAACTGCATTGTCTTCTGACCATTAGAGGGGTAGTTCCAGTTTAAGGATGAGGTTATAGGCAAGACAATGTGGGGAAATTTGCACTATCATTGACTATGCTGTGCATGTTCTGAGAGTAAGAGAAGGCTTCATTTTCCAAGGCTGTCAGTACTAGTACTAATTCACACAACCTTTAAAAATGGCTTTGTCTTCCTGAAAAAGTAGTAGCAGTTTAGCTAAACTGGATTAGAAAGAGATATAGTTAAATCAGTGCAACCCACTTGTGTAGACACTCTTATTTCAAGTCTGATGTCCATGACAAAGAAATTGAGGCAACAGAGAGTTTGTAGGTGAGTAAATGACTCAGCATTTGATATTTGCAAAAAACATTTATTGTGAGAATGTCATTAACATTATTGCTATAAGATAAAACAAAGGAAGATTCTGCCAAGCACTACATAAAAAGGACAAAGATAATACTTGTAATACTTTATTTTAGAAAAAAATATACTGGCCATATATTCATATTACATTATTTTCGTGCTTCCAAATGGCTTCTGCAGGTGAGTGCTTCCAACACAGCCCATGTAGAGAATGGAACAAAACTAAACTTGACTTTTCCTCCTTTTTGCCACACACCTATATTGGGTCAGATAAGAGGATACCTGCCAGAAGGGACCAAGAACAACTGCAGCAATCTGATTTCTCCAGGGAGAATAGAGGGAAATCAGTGTTGAGCCATAGAGAAACAGATTCAGTGCAGCTATGCCTCCTCTTTCCCCTATAGGCAGGCTCCATGCTTCCATCAGCATTTTCAATCGCTTGGTGTGAGGAGTCATTGTCAAGATAGCAGCAACTGCACTCACCAGCACAACAGTAA
Source organism: Mauremys mutica (assembly GCF_020497125.1). Classification (NCBI taxonomy): domain Eukaryota; kingdom Metazoa; phylum Chordata; order Testudines; family Geoemydidae; genus Mauremys; species Mauremys mutica. Next base: position 28,971,496 of record NC_059073.1, read on the forward strand.
AGGTTCCTGATGCTGAAGCTATGATGTGGGAAGGAACCCCTGAATACTCCTTCCTCCCCACATAATGACAAGCCTGCAAGACAATGAAGAGTACAGTAAAAGGGAGACATTGGAAAGAGAGCAAGATGCAAATGCTGAAGCAGGAGGCAAGTTCATAGAAGTTCGAGGGAGGGCCAGATTATATAAGGCCTTGAAAATGAGGATGGGAAGCTTAAAATCTCAAGTAAAATTCAAAAGCTGGTGAAGGGATTTGCAGCAGGGGGAGGATATGATCAGAGTGGCAGAAGATGAAGAGGACTTCAGCAGCACCATTTTGGATAGCTTGGAGAGGGGAGAGGAAGGGTTGCTGGAAAGCAGAAGATTAAGGTAACCAAGGAAAGAGATGACCAAGGTATGGAACACATTTGTTAGCAATGGAGATAGACAGGAAAGAGCACATTGTGATAATGTCATATAGGAAGAAATAACTTAAGGTAATGAGAACTTGGATGTGGAAGAAGAAGGAGAGTGTGAAGTCAAAGTTGACACCAAGGCTGCAAGACGGGGAGGGTAGTGGGGTTGTCAACTCAGAAACAGAAAGGAGGAAGTGGGGAGGGATTATGAAGAAAGATGAGAAGCTCTGTTCCAGAGAGATGGAGTTTGAGATGGCAGGGAAAATGTCGGAGAGACAGAGATGCAAGATAAGACAGGGGAGAGAGATTGTGGGTAGCTGAAATTGTATGGGAGGATGAGGTAGTCTAAAAAGAGATGATAAAGGGTTGAAAGATGGAGGACTCAGGACAAAAACCTGAGGGATACCAACAGATAGTTGAGAGAGGGGGGGAGAATTTCCACCAAAGGAGATGTTGAAAGAAACAGTTCGCAAGGTAGAAGTAGAAGCAGGAGCACACAGATTCACAGAAGTCTAGCATGGAGAGGATGTGGATTTAGAGAGAGATATCAGTGGTGTGGAAAGCAGCATACAGATCAAGGGGAAAATAAATAGGGAAATATCTCTTTGACTTAGGTAGGAGAAGAGCATTAGAGACTTTTGTGAGGGCTGTTTCAGCAGAGACTAACGGTCAGAAGGCAGATTGTAAAGGAAGTCGAATCAGTGGGAGCAGAAAATGATTGTTTGAAAATCCAGTTGGGTTGTGAGAAAGATTTTAATGATGGAAAGCATAACAGGATGTTTACAGGCAAACAGAAAGGAGCCAGAGGAAAGAGATATTGAGGTTGGGAGAGGGATGAACAGCAAGTGAGAGGCAATAGGATTGTGAGGACAGATTGAGGGGCTGGAAATAGATAGTAATGGAGAGACTTTAGACCAAAAGATCAGGATGAAAAAAGAGAGAGTAGAAGTAATTGAGGGGACAGAGCAAAGGAGCTGGGAAGGATTTAAGCACCAGCAGGATAGTGTTAGCTTGTGTAAATCTGTGTAGCTCCCAAGGACCTCAAGGGAACTCCATCATTTTACTAGCTGAGGATCTGGCCCCCCAAAAAATCTGTCGCCTACAAGTGCAAGATACAGAAGGCTCAGTAGAAGCAGCATCATATATTAAACTGATACAACACTTGACCTTGCTTCCAGAAAGAGAGATAAATTAACATACATGGAAGGTTGCCAAACACTGGAGTGTGCAATAGAACTAGATGAAATATCATAAAATCAGTCTATGCTATGGGACAATCTGGCCATTGACATTGAAGTGAAAATATTTTGGGGGATCATTTGGATTAATTAATGAGTTTACACTTGACCTGAGCTGCAGAGCGCAAGTCTGTAGCAGATCCTACTTCTGTTCTTCCTTCTCCCCTCAGAAGAAAGTGCCAGGACCTGAGGCTGGATTAGCAGCTGCAAGATGCTCTTGTTCTGCTCCATGCCATTGGGGAGGTTCCTGTACCTCCAGAGAGATCCCCTGTGCCCAACCAAATTACTTGGGCTGGGTTAGTGAGAAGACTTGGAGATAAAAGATTAACTGGAGAAATCAGTAATTTGAGAAAAAACAAGGTTTTTTTCACACCTTAGCAGTGAAGTGGTAATCATGTAGGGAATATGGAAATAGGCTATGGGGTATTCCTTTTCTAGGGCAGCGGGTCTGAGCCATGCTAGTTAATGGTACTTCTTGGATGCTGAGGGATAGTTTAGTTGGGGGGAGGGATAGCTCAGTGGTTTGAGCATTGGCCTGTTAAACCGAGGGTTGTAAATTCAATCTTTGAGGGGCCATTTAGGGATCTGGGGCAAAAATCTGTCTGGGGATTGGTCCTGTTTTGAGCAGGGGGTTGGACTAGATGACCTCCTGAGGTCCCTTCCAACCCTGATAGTCTATGAAATATTAGGGACATGTATACCACTCCCACTGGTGTCAACAAAAAGTAAACTCATGGACTAAGCACCTGTCTTGCCTGCCTGGAAGTTGGACAGTGTAAAGACAAGGAAATTCAGTATGACAATATGCTCATAAATTCTCTGGAGACTATTCTAAAGATACTATATTTTGTTTAGTATCTGAAAGAGTGACCAAAAAGGATAGTAATTAAAAAAAAATCAGGTTTCAGAGTGGTAGCCATGTTAGTCTATCAGCAAAAAGGAGTACTTGTGGTGCCTTAGAGACTAACAAATTTATTTGAGCATAAGCTTTCATGTGCCCACTTCATCAGATGCAGCAGTGGAAAATACAGTAGATAGATAGATAGATAGATACACAGAGAACATGAAAAAGTGGGTGTTGCCATACCAACTCTAATGAGACTAATTGATTAAGGTGGGCTATTATAAGCAGGAGAAAAAAATTTTGTAGTGATAATCAGGATGGCCCATTTCAAACAGTTGACAAGAAGGTGTGAGTAACAGTGCGGGGGAGATTAACATGGGGGTGGAAACAGTTTGTGGAAACAAAAGACAAACTATCTATGCCTGACTTATCATGATTAGGAGAGTGCATTTTATAGGACAAAAAAGACTTTTATTAACTAATGTCCATAAACTGGTCTGTGATGGGTAGGCAGCCTGTGAAATTCTCATAAGTAAAATCAAGATACAGGTGTTATGAAGTTTGATCAAAAATTCAATCAGAAAGATTTCCAGAGGAAAACGTTCTCTTTTATGCTTATCTATCACAGAGACAAATATAGTAAGTGATCTCATCATTTCCTCACTGTGGTAACCTACTTTGACACTGGCAGCACTTCTCATAGTGAAGATTTCAGAACTAAGACAGAAGAGTTGAAGGAAACATAACAAAGATGAGAAAATCTGACGAGTGAGATTAGGAGAGAAATGCTTGAGAATTTAAAGCATATGTGACTGAGAAAGATAAAGAGACAAGTCATCTTTAGGTGGATCAAAGACATACAGAAAATAACTTGGGTTAAATGCAGCTACGCCCAAACCTCTCAGTTTGTTGCCAGAACTCAGAGACCAGCCATTTGAGCTAGAAGAGAACTCTGGGCACCAAAAGAAATCCAAGCTAAATCCAAGCCAGATTCTAGTGACTGAAAGTCATTATCGGCTCTTGTTTATTTTGCAGAAAATAAATTAGTGATCTCATTCCCGGTTCTAATGGGCAAATGCCTGCATTACAAAACTATTACCATATTCGACAATATTATGAACTGCATAGGAAGTCTCAGCAGAGAGGTAAAGAAGTGAATAGTATGAAATTAAACTCCCCTCTGGCCCTACTGGCAAGTTCTGCTCCAATAGATCATTCATCATTGCCCCAAAACTGTAGCCAAGATGTAGCGCTGTCATTTATCTTGAATAGCTTTTCAGGAGTACAGGGTGTTGGTAGGGGAGGGCACTGCATCAGGCAGTGTTCAAGTGTTTACCTAGGCTATCCACATTCATATTTGGGGTCATTCTTCCACTTCCACTTGGTCATATTGTCACCAGCCTTTGCCACCCCATCTCTCACTTAATTTAGAGTACACTAGTGTTTTTGTCCGAGCTCTGTGCCTGGAGGAAGCTTTTATGAAGGAACCAAGTTCTCCAAGATCATCCGCATTTCCTACCATTTTGTTACTCTGTAGCCTTCTACAGTAGTATTTTGGGGTAAGGAATTTCCAGAAGAAAAGCACTTTCTGGAATTCAGCATCTTGGAGGGTGGAATGTGTCCACACAGTGGGTGTCTTGGATCATACACCTGTTTTTTTCTATTTTTATTAATTTTTAATGAAAGCATCCTGCTACACTGATGGTGGTGCAATCCTTATGAGGCAGTATAGTGACAGTGTGTAGCCGTTGGGCCATGGCCGGTCAGACTTAGTGGTTGAAACAAGAGTTCATTCTACCAGGCAGAGCCGGGTCCAGTGGAGGCAGGGTCCAGGAACGAGCCAGAGGTTGGTAACAAAGGGACAGAAGTAAAATGCCAGAGTCGGAGGATAAACCAAAGATGTAGGCTGGAGGCAGAGCAAAGGATCAATATAAAAGAGGGAAGCCAAATGCCAGAGTCAGAGGGTAAATTAGAGTCATAAGCCAGAGGCGGAGCCAATGATTGAAGCCAGAAGTCAGAAGCTGGAGAAGTACAGGAGCTGGAGTCGGAGCAGGAGCAGGTTCAGAAACAAGGCCAGAGCAGGATGGGAACCAGGCAGGAGCAGGGATTGGAAGCAGGCTGGAGCAAGGGCTGGAAGTAGGAGCAGGGCAAATGCAGCTGCAGGCATGGTATGCATTGAGCAGCCACTGATCTGCTGTGTGTGCAAGGCTTATAAGCAGGACTGCTAAATCAGCAGCCAATCAGATGTTGTGGCTACTCTGTCAGTTCCAAGGTTGTGCAGCAGGGCCCACTTGGTTGCCTAGAAGTGACATTAGTCAGGGAGCAGGCCAGCAGCTAGTCCTAGCTGGTCTGTCCCCGACAGCACTCTCTCCTTTGGGGGTCATTTTCCAGGCCTTTCCACTTTTGGGCCTGCTTTCTTGTGTTAGGTCTGGTGGAAGGCATGCCAGAGGTCTGAGGCATAGACATGTTCCAGAGGTTCCCATGACAGCTGCTCCGGGCCATATCCATCCCAATCAATCTGATATTAGAGTCTTCCCCAGACTTGGTAGGAGTCATCTGCTGGACCACATATTCCTCTTGGCCCTGCACGGTTATAACAGAGGAGGAATGTGGGAAGGGGGTCTCTACAAAAAGTTTCAAGAGGGAGATGTGGAACACAGGGTGCATCTTAAGGGATTCTGGCAGCTGCAATTGAAAATTTACCAGGTTAAGTTGTTCCATGATTGCAAATGGTCCTAAATACTTGTGGTCCATCTTCATGGATGGATAGGTGGATTGCTGGTTTTGGGTGGACAGCCAAATCTTATCCCCTACCATGAGGTTGGTGATTCATTGACAGTGTTGGTTGATGTGATACTTGTATACTCTCTTAGCCTCTTCTGACTGGAGTCTGAGTTCTTAAGGTACTTGGTGAATGTGCATGGTGAGGTCAACAACAGTGGGCACTGGTGAGTCGAGGGGCATTTTGCGGTTATACTTAGGGTGGAGCCCATAATTTGCAAAGAAAGGAGTCTGCTGGGTCACTGTTTGTGTGGACTTGTAGGCAAATTCGGCATGGGGAATGACTGTCAGCCAATCGTTCTGGTGGTAATTTAGCAAGCTGCATACATATTGCTCCAGGACTTGATTGACTTACTCTGCCTGGCTGTTGGTACCAGTGTGGTAAGCCATTGAGCTACAAGGTTCAATGTCCAGGAGATATAGAAATTCCTGCCAAAAGTAGGAAACAAACTGGGATCCCTGGTTAGATACTATGCTAGTGTCCAACTCATGTAGGTGAAAGATGTTGTTTTCAAGCAGATGGGCCATATTCTATGGAGTGGGGAGGCTGTGACAGTATAAAATGTGCCATCTTAGTTGCAAGATCAACTACCACTAGAATTGTGATGTACACTTGGGAAGGTGGTGGTTCCATGATGAAGTCTATCCACACAATGGCGCAAGGCTGAGGTGAAGTGGGCAAGGGATGAAGAAGACCAAATGGCTTTGGATGCTGGATTTGGTCTGGGCACAGAGGTCACAGGACCAGACATGTGTTGCTACTGAAGCATGGAGGTCCAGCCACCAAAATTCCTTGACACGGGGCCTGGGTCTTGAATTGCCCAAAGTGGCCCACCAGAGGAACATCATGGCAGATTCATAGGACTTGCAGCCTCGGAGGGCCATTGGAGGCATAGATGTGCTCCTTATGATACAGAATTCCATCACAAAGGGTGAAGGTCCAGGTATTCTGGGTGCTGACATTGTCTAAGGATTGCAAAGGGATTGTTGGGCACTGGGGAATGTATGGAAGGTAGCAGGTCACAGACAGTGGTACCCAAAATAAAAGTTGATGGTTAGAGGATCGTGGATGGAGCTTCTTGGTTCAGTTTACAATACTCCCCACTCCAAAATAACACACCCACCTCCCCACTCCTGATCCCACAGCAGTAGATCCCCATGATGTCAAATCATATAAAGAAGAGAGACCAATGGACCTGTCGCTGATGTAGGTGCCAGGCCATCTTCAGGAATTCCAGGTTCTTTTAGTTAGTGAGGACTTGAATCATAGAATCAAAGAAAATTAGAGTTGGAAGAGACCTCAGGAGGTCATCTAGTCCAACCCCCTGCTCAAAGCAGGACCAACCCCAACTAAATCATCCCAGCTGGGCCTTAAAAACCTCTAAAGATGGAGATTCCACCACCTCTCTAGGTAACCCATTCCAGTGCTTCACTACCCTCCTAGTGAAATAGTGCTTCCTAATATCCAACCTAGACCTCTCCCACTGCAACTTGACACCATTGCTCCTTGTTCTGTCATCTGCCAGCACTGAGAACAGCCAAGCTCCATCCTCTTTGTAACTCCGCTTCTGGTAGTTGAAGGCTGTTATCAAATCCTCACTCTTCTCTTCTGCAGACTAAACAATCCCAGTATCAGAGGGGTAGCCATGTTAGTCTGGATCTGTAAAAGCAGCAAAGAGTCCTGTGGCACCTTATAGATTAACAGACGTATTGGAACATGAGCTTTCATGGGTGAATACCCACTTCGTCTGATGCATGACGAAATGACAGGCTTCATCGACAAAACAACGGAGGCGTACACATTGCAATGCTCCTCCCTCCAATTTCACTCTCCTGCTACGCCTACAAAATAAAATCATCTCAACAAGAGGCGTAGAGCTTTTTGTGACAAAGTCAGATAAACACAGTGTCAGTATAGACATTGTGCTTGCTTCTATTACCATAACTTTCCTCCAGCAGGTGTCCCACAATGTGGAATAGTGTGTTAATGTACACCAACATTTCATGGGAATCCTCCAGAGAGATCTCTAGGAAACTTTCCTGGAGGTATTCACCAATCTTCTACGGAAAGTTTCCTTGGCAGAGCTGCTTTGTTCTTCCCCCACTATAGGAACCTTTGCCATGCCAATCAGCAATCACTTTGCAGGGAGCAACACGGCACAGAGACGAGACGCATAGGGACCCAGTCTGAAGTGACGCACATGCAGGAGATGCACCCTTGTTTACCCTCAGGAGTGAGGTATAGGCTTCAGTTACTCCCGCCCATAGAAAATGGTGGCAGAATTTACAATAGTGTATCTCGTTGCTTGCAGTGATCCCCTTAAAAAACACTGAGACCCTTGTCCCCATCTTGAACTTTTCCCTCCATCCCCCAGGCCAAACTCACCCTGTTTAGGGCACTCCCCAAGCTGTGTGCTTACTAAAGGACAATGAGAAAGAGGTGTATTTAACTATTATGATTCAATGCTGTGAGTGCACTCACAATACTGCTTTTGTTTATTGTTTATTGTGTTTCTGCAGATGTGCTCTTGAGAGCACTAGGTGGGGAAGGTGGAGTTACTACAGAGAATTATTTCCCAGTTTTCTGGCTGGTAGGTTTCACCCATCGCTCACGGTCTAACTCCTCACCATACTTGGAGTCAGGAAGGAATTTTCCCCAGGTTAGATTGGCAGAGACCCTGGCCAGGGGGGTTCGCCTTCCCCTGCAACGTGGTGCACAGGTCACTTGCTGGTTTGAACTAGAGTAAATGGTAAATTCTCTGTAAATTGAAGATTTTACATCAAGATTTGACAACTTCACTAAACCAGCCAGAGGTCATGGACCTATTGCAGGAGTGGGTGGGTGAGGTTCTGTGGCCTGTAGTATAGAGGAGGTCAGCCTAGATGATCATGATGGGCCCTTTTGGAATTAAAGTCTATGAGTCTATGAGATTGCTATGGGACAGGGCAGTTCCGCCCCGCCCCTCCAGACCTTGGTTTGCCCCACACACACATGCTTTTCATGCTCCATTATCTCTTCCACTGTCCCCTCCCCACCCTGACTTTGCAGGATATAACATAATCACATATAATGTTCTATATGCTGACACAACATTGCACACACACACCCTCCAGAATTTTTCTGAAAGGATGCTCCTGCTCAGATTCATCACAGAGAATGCCTGCACTGTTTTCTGAGTACCTCTATGTTTGCTGATTCAGAGAACAGCACTAACAAAGTTCCCAGGGAGATGGGTGATCCCTCAGCAGCAGACAGTCTGCTGCGGAGAAGTCAGGCTTCTGCAATGCTGAAGCAGTCAGTCTCCGCTGCTCTGATGCCACAGAGCCCCCTACTGACAAAAAGAGAAGTTTTAGAAAATTCCTTTCCATAAGCTAAGTACTGGTATGTGCAAGGATTCAGATCATCTCTAACACTAAACTAACATTATCATAGTCTCTAACGTTAAATAGTTGTCATTATATTTCATGCTACAGGACTTCTTCCATAACTTCTTCCATCACTAGATAGTTAAATCATTCCTCTTCCCCCAGATCCAAGTCTGGCAAGTATAAGTGCAAAACAGCACTATCATGGCCTGTTGTCCAGGAGTATGCTGGAGAGCAGGGAAGAGAGAAAGAAGAGTGGTCCATGATCCCAGTGGAATATGATCAATCAGCATGAAGGTTTGGCCATTGCACACATGCTGCCATCAGCAGCAGGCACTGTGGAGGACATTACACAGCACACTGTCCCTCAGCACCATCTTGTCTGGTACAGTAAGAATGGCTCTCAGAATCTCTGCTCGGCCTGTGTTTTTTCCCCAAATTTCAGAGTTTTTCCTCTGATTTCTAGAAGAATATATTGAACAGTGAAATCCTACAGTCTTAGGTATGGGCTTGATGAGCTAACGGTTCTTTTTCCACCTCTAAATTCTATGGTAAACAGGTCAATAAATATCAAAAGCACATTTTTGAAAGAGAAGATCTCTTCCCCATTATTCTTGCTCACGCTGAGAGATAAGCCATTATGTATATTTAAAATATGCTGATACAGGAAGGGTTGTTGTTGCACTCTGATGAGTGAACTGTGAGCATGAGCTGCAGGAAAAGAACAGGGTTTCTGAGGAGAGCATTTTTCACAGCTGTTATGCTTTCTATAATAGGCATGAAATCTACTCTTTGAAAAGCACATCGCCTTTGTGAAATAGTTACTGGCTTTGAAAAAGACGTTTCAGTCCTACTTTATACATTGTAAAGAAGCACAAGCAGGACACAAGCCCATTTCTACAAATCCTTTGCCAGTCACCTTTAAAAGCTTGTCATTTACTGTAAGATGATTGTGTTGGCTTTTCTTTTATCTGACTCTCCTCTGTCTCACATACTCACAATGTTCTGCCTCTGTTGCCCCTGGAGGCACCACAGTTATATAACAGTACAAGTGGATGACAAAACTTATCCAAAAAGTGACACATCTCCCCAGAACGAACACTCACAGGCACACTGAAAGAAAGTGCAAAAGAGATCTGTTTGTGTATCGCTTTGTTTTCTCCAACCAGTTCTTGTATTGATCATTTACCAGAAAAGACATATGAGCGCAGGTGAGCTATTTCTTTTTGTGTTTTTTATTCATATGGCTCATCTACAATATTTATAATGGTTTTCTTCACTGTCTGATATTTCTCATTTATCTTAATTTCCTCTTTTATTGCAAAAGATTTTTAAGACTATCTCATTAAAAAACAAAATTCAAGATCCCTGTCAAACTGAAACTAACATTTCAATCCAGTTGTGTCAGAGATATGTCACTTTGGGGAAAAGTTTTGTCATCCACTTGTACTGTTATGTAACTGTGGTACTGTGGAATCATAGCACCATAGGGTTAGAAGAGACTGCAAGGGTCATCTAGTCTAACCCCTTGCCAAAATGCAGGATTTGTTGTGTCTGACAATCTTTATCTGTCTGAGTGATTGTTTTTCTAATGTTTCTAGCTGTCATGGTTCCAGTGGAGGAAAAACTTGAAAACATGACTGCTAATGGTTCACCGTTCACTAAATCTATCAATCATAATTTCTCAGATTGCCTGAATAAACTTTTATCTGAGCATCTGATGTGTTGTTATTTGTAAGCTCCTTAGGACAAGGACTCCTCCACGTCTGGTACAGCACTAAGTACAGTGTTAATGCTTAATATATGATAAACAAAACATAAAATAAAAAAATTGCCTGAGATCTCAATTTTTAAGTTTTATCTAGGATTTTTTTTTTCATCAGAACAAACCAGATGTTGAACATTATAGCCGCAGTCTAAACCCCATGAAAAATAATACAAGTCAATTTCTGCTCTTGGGTATGAATGCACTAATTCTACTAAAGGGAATGGAGGTTGGCTGCATGTTACCAAGGAGAGAATTTGTCTTTAATATTGGAAACGACTGAAGGTTTTTTAAAGTGGTAATTTGCTATAATTCATTTATTTTCTAGTGTCTTGGTGTTGTTAGACTGTTAAAGTGCTTAAGCTTCCTCTGTAAATTTGGCATATTTACAAGTGCAACCCTTTTTCCAGCAGCCAATCACAGAAACAAAGGCTGGGTTAAAGCTATCTAGGGGCCCTTTTTCTAAAATAAATAAAACTATGGCTTGAGCCGCCCTCCCCCTCAGAGCCATACCGCCTGGTCACCTGGGTTGTTTTTCCCTTCACTCAAGTACTCAAAGTCCTCTGGGAACATGGAACCATACACATCTTTATTTGGGGAAAAAGGAAACACAACCAAAAGAAACCTGAAAACTCAATATATGTAATTCATACTGTATAAGAAAGCGAGCAACCCAAATGAATGCATCAGGAATTTGGTCAGGCCCAGAGTTCCAAAATAGTAATTATCTGCCTTATTGAGGTCCAGAACTCTTAATCTCACCACAAACCCCACAACTTAAAACCCCACTCATGATTCCAATTAGACCCAGTGGTAGTCAAGGACCAGCTCTCTTCCACCAGCCTGCTCCAATGCTGAGAGAACTACTCTGCCAGCTCACAACCCAGTATGCAGCTACCTGGTCCAGTTCCGTAACATCAGCTCTACTTCCACTAAGCTTGTGGTCATCTCAGCACTGCTGCCATCTGGTGAGTTGCTGAATAGTCAGAAATGCGCCACTGATGGTCTGGTCTGATCTCATTGCAAATTCAGCTCTGTTCTACCGCTGGACTGGTCCTGTCTAGTCCTCCAGATTCAATCCACGCAAGGCACAGAACCTCCAGGCGGGGAACCCAAAGCAAAACCCAAAGCATACAGAAAGGCTCCCTACACCCTGGACTAGAGCTCCTAGTCTCTAGAACAGAAGCCTTTTTCCCTCCTCCCCTGTTGAGCTTGGATTTCATTACCAAACCAAGTTGACTACCCATAAACTCAGGCCGACCCACTTACTCCAAGGCATGTCCTGCACAAATCCTTTGGCCTTTCATGAAGACAGTAATAATTATCTATTGCCATGTAGACAATCAAAACAAATTTCCAACTAAAGAAACCAGACTCAATACACTGAAATGTGTAAGCAACATTATAATTCATGAATGAAGCTGACTAGAGCTGGTTTTCCCCCTTCTGTCCCATAGAGGGAGTAGAATTCTATCCCTCTAAGGGAGAGTCTACACTGCAGTCAGAGGTGTGATTGAGGTAGTGAAGACATTTCTGTACTAACTTTACTCTAGCTAGCACGGTGGCATGGGCTAGGAACTTGCCGCTGCAACTTCATTTCTATTTTCAGCTGCACGAGCTAGATTAAAGCTAATGTATATATGCCTACTCAAACTGCAATCACACCTCTGATTGCAGCGTAGATATTCCATAAATCTTCTGGTTCTGTGGCTTACATATTGTTTCACACATAAATGACATCTAAGGCCTCCCTGAGCCACTACAGCAGTTACCCCCATCTTCAATTTCCCCATCAGCTGCGATTTTGACACTTTTCTCCTATTTCTCTGTAACTTTTTCAATGTTAGAGAGATAATTGCGTAGGTGCACTTAACAGCTGGGAGATCTGGCAGTTGTTTCAAGAGCAAATCTAAAGCAGGATGTGGTGGTCAGCAGCTGGGAGTTGGGGGGTTGGATTGCATGACATAGGGCTCATTGGCAAGTTCAGCGCCAGATGGATTTCTCCCTTTTTTCCCCTGACAGCAATGTGAATGTTTAGATTTTTAACCATGATTTGGGTGGGGCTTCAGTGACAGCAATATTTCCCTGAAAGTCACATTACAATCCATCTGGCAAATACTAAACATGTTTTTTTTAAATAGTCTAAATAGTAACAAACTATTTATTGTACCCTTGTGAATAATATGCTTATTCACACCTGTGCAAAGAGCCTGCACAAAGCCTATGCACCACTTAAGACCCATATAAACTCTCAAAATATGACAGTGGGTACAGATGAATTTCACCCTTAAAGTATAGGTAGCACTGCCTATTAGTTGCCAGACACTTCCCATTAAAAGGCTCTGCTTTCAGTTCCTTGTAACTTTGCCAAGCTTTACCACTTGACCTGACATTTTCCAGGCTGGGTGTCTCCTTCAGGCTGATTCTTATAACTTCAGCCAAAACATTTCAGCTGTTTTTGAGAATGAAGCTAAGGGAAAATACACTCTTTAGTACATATTAAAAAATCCTGCTGACCTTTTCCTTGAGAAGTTCTAGCACACTCATACTTTGTAGTAGGTATTTCAAATTTGGCCCACGGTGGCCTTTGTGTCAGGGATGTGATTTTTGCCATCCCCATGAAAATCTGCCCAAATGTGACAGTTATAAGCCTTTTTAAAAAATCACAGCTTGCATATACTTGGTAAAGCTATATCAGCACTTCATAGCTAAATTCCTCAGGAATTCCATCTGCACTGGGCATGCCCCAGACTGGGGTTAAGCAGGACTTTTCTGGCAGTTGCATCTCTGGACTGCTGCAAGCTGAGCCAGTGGTAAGCACCGGAAATGAGCGGGGAGCCTGTCTCTCTTGTGCTCTCTATGCCCCCTCTCCCCCTGCTAGGCCCTGGCAGCATGCAAGAGGAAGCTGCTTGATTTGTACACAGAGAGAACATGAGCTGGACCTGTTTGGGGGGTTGAGACAATTAGCCTGGGTTGGGGACACTGGGACTACACACTGGCAAGGAAGGAAGGAAACTGAGAATGGGATCTGGGGTGAGGTGGAGACTGAGACTGGCTGGGCAAGGAGATGGAGGTGGAGACTGGAACTCAGAGGTGAGGGAGACTGGAATTGGCAGGGTAAGGAGACTGGGAGCCAGGGCAAATGTGGGAGGGGGGGGGGCGAAATGAGAACCAGTGTTGTGCCGGAGACTGAAATAGGACAGGGAACTGGGAGGAAGACTGGGCATGGAGACTGGGAATATTCAATCTTTTGTTTTATTCACATTGAACATGTGTGTCCCTAGGCCTTATTTACTGGGTCTGAATAATGTGCAATAAGCCAGGCATGGGACCACACACTGAACAACAAGGAGAAAACAAAATGTTGAAGAGCTGAGCGGCTCACTAAGTGAGCACCATCCACTCTTTGCACTGAAAGACACAGGGTCCTGTAGGAAAATAAATAGTACGAGATTCCAGATTTGAAGACTGTAGCATAAGGCCTACGCACAAGGGGGGGTCTGAGTTAATGTTGCACAGGCAACCTTCATTCTCGCATTTCCTAACTTTTGAGCACTTGACTTTGCAACGTTAATGATGTTCCTTTCATGTAGTTTTTTGTGTGCACTATATTATGTAACAAAATGCAGTATTTCAGTTAGTGTCCCTTTTGGGATAGGCCAAAAGAGGAACTTGTCATGAGAGATGATGGAAGAAATAAAATACTTTGCAGTTAAATAGCTCATTCCAATCAAGAAGCTCAAAGAGCTTTAGTTTAGTCTTACAACATCCCTGTGAGCTAGGGCTTTAGCATCAGTTTTACAGGTGAGGAAACTGAGGCATCAAGAGAGCATGGGCCTGAACTTGAACCACTGATGGGAGTGCGAGTTTTGCCATTTACTTCAATGGGAGCAGAATCTGCCCTAAAAGAAGTGACTCTCTCATGATTAACTAAGTCTGTGGCAGATCCAGGAATAACACCCAGGTCCTGCGTCTTTCAGCCACCTGTCTTAAATACAAAACCAACTTTATTAGATATTTAGGGCCAAATTCACCTGTGATATAATGGGGTTCAATGAGCATCCTAGCAGAAAATTTGATCTTAGAAGCCTAATACTGACACCTAGATGCTGACATGGTATGTTCTTTAAATACGGTTTACATCTTGCATCATGTAGCATAACAGATTCTTAAGCTTCACATACAGTTCTGGTCTCGATAACTTCTCTTTGGTATGCCTTGCCCAGCTTATCAAAATCTAATGGAGTACCTATACCCTTAGAGGTAAGCAATGTCTATCTTGCCCCATATACATCAGGCCAAGAATTGTGTTTGCTGAGCCTAAATTAAAGCCTAGTTTGGCTGGCTAGGATGGACAGAGGTGGTAGGGACCCAATTTATGACAGGACACTTTCCAAACTCAGTTTAAATATGATTTGACACTGTTCACAAAAACTAAACAGAACTAAACAATCTGAACTTGTTTAAAATGCTGTTTTATAGTGTTCAGCAAACACTGAGCCCCAGTGTAGATGGGGCATCTGTATCATCAACACACAATCTTGAATCAGCAGAAAGAAGGAGAGAGGAAATGTCTGATATCCTCGGCCCTAATACCTAAAGGAACATTCCACTAAGGATATTTGTAGGGTAATTCCACTAGACCCCATTAGAATACTCCAGTTGATTTCTTTTGGTTTCTACTGGAGGACCAATAGCTGAATGAATCAGTAATCTAATGGACTTGTTGTTCTGTCCCAAAAAGAGACAAAAAGGGGAACTGGGGGTATGACGGGGTGTGCATACCTCCCACTGGGCAAGTTAGGGTTAACTCCACATTATGGGCGGCAGAAGTCCTGCCCCTCAGACCGTGCTGGGCATGCTCCAACTTCTACCACAGTATAAAAGGGAGCAGCCCTGCTCATTCTAGGCTGATTGCTGAGGAGAGAGGATGGTTGGTGGAGGCTCCAGGCCAGGAGCTGCTACAGCTGCAGACTGCAGGAGCCCGAGGACCTGGAGACCAGACTTGTGACCTGCTACCCTCAGTGAGTGGCCAGGAGCCAGAGTTCCAGGGAGTAAACCCCACCACGGAGCCTGGAGGTCCTGAGGGCATAGTGGCTGCTACCTCAGGAACCACGGTAGGAAGTGGCTCAGGGAGGCAGGGGGAGTGGTATCTACCACCTGAGCAAGGTCAGCATGTTGCAGTAGGATTCCCTGATGACTGGGTGACAACCACCCCTGTCGCTAAGAGGGCCCTGGGCTGGGACCCAGTGGAGAGGGAGGGTCTGGGTCCACTACTGTGGCTGCCACCCAGCCCTAGAGGGCAGCCTGCTTCCCTGACTCCAGCCACTAGGCCACCCTGCCCTGATCCCAAGGGCCATTATATTGACTCTGTCTGGTAGAATACCTAGCCGTGGCCCAAAGGGCTGTTATATTGACTCCAGCCACTAGGCCACACAGCACTGACCCCAAGGGCAGTTATATTGGCATCGCCCATTAGGCCACACAACCCTGACACTAATGGAAGTCATATTGACTCTGGCCTCTAGGCCGTGCTCTTTTCAGCTGAAGGACAGTCTGGTAGACTGTAACCCTGGTGGGATCGTGCCCCGCCCCAAAGGAGGACAGGGTGTGCATACCCCATGACGGGGTCATAGTGGATCACAAGCTAAATATGAGTCGACAGTGCAAAATTGTTGCAAAAGAGCTAACATCATTCTGGGATACACTAGCAGGAGTGTTGTAAGCAAGACACGAGAAGTAATTCTTCCACTCTACTCCGTGCTGATTAGGCCTCAACTGAAGTATTGTGTCCAATTCTGGGCACCGCATTTCAGGAAAGATGTGGACAAATTGGAGAAAGTCCAGAAAAGAGCAACAAAAATGATCAAAGGTCTAGAAAACATGACCTTTGAAGAAAGACTGAAAAAATAGGGTTTGTTTAGTCTGGCGAAGAGAAGACTGAGAGGGGACATGATAACAGTTTTCAAGAACATAAAAGGTTGTGACAAGGAGGGAGAAAAATTGTTCTTGTTAACCTCTGAAGATATGAGAAGAAGCAATGAGCTTAAAATTACAGCCAGGGCGATTTAGGGTGGACATTAAGAAAAACTTCCTAACTGTCAGGGTGGTTAAGCACAGGAATAAATTGGCCAGGCAGGTTGTGGAATCTCCATCACTGAAGATTTTTAAGAGCAGGTTAGACAAACCCCTGTCAGGAATGGTCTAGATAATACTTAGTCCTGCCATGAGTGCAGGGAACTGAATTAGAAGATCTCTCGAGGTCCCTTCCAGCACTACAGTTCTATGAAGTTTCACCTTATATGTATATAACTGGAAATTTCAAGCATGTATATAAAGATGACCAGATGGAACTGTTACAATGGTACTAGCGATACACATTTAAAAAGACATTGTGAAAAAAGATATTACGCAGTCAAATGATTCCCTTAAAGACAAAACTTCGAACTCAAAAGCAGAGGCTCCAGGAGATTTAAAAAATATATGAATAAACTTATCTGGTAAGTGCTGTTTCTAGTTTTTTGTTAAACATAATTGCTACCTCCCTTTCCCTTTCCCCTCCCCAGCTGACATTTGGCAAGAAGCCCTCTGAAGAAGTCAAATACTCAAAAATCATATATATCTTTACCGGCACATCTCTTACAGTTTTTTAAATGTCTTTAAGATTTATCTGCTACATTTTAACTATGAAAATCTAGAGCTGATTCTAGGGGTAACAAGAACACTTTAGTTAAAGGGAGTGAGTCGCGGTAAAAAGTGAAACTTTTCTCTTCTTCCGAAACATATGCTCAAGTTTTGGGTTGTACGGGTCTTAGATTTGAAATTGCTCTTTGTAACTTTTTTACTATATCTATTACCATAACCATGTGTGAAAGCTTTTCCAGCAAATTAAAACTGATTACAATATTCTGATTGCAATAGTCTCAGAGAGCCAAGAACTCTTTTATCTTTTGCATCACCTCAATAGAAAGTGAGCTTGAAAGGCCTTCAGTAGTGAGATAGATGGGTTTGCAGCACAATAATCAAAGAAGAGAAACTTATAAAGTGAAAACAATTCATTTGACTGCATCCTATATTATTGTGCATTGTAAATTAATGTCCTGTGCTATTTTTATGCTGCTGATTCTAATCAGACCAAAAAAAGTGTATTCTGTAAAAAAAAAATTGTTCTTGTTCTCTGTTTCATGCATTTTATAAAATTGGTTCTTCATTCATTTCAGGAAACTCACTCATGCACAGAGCCCTATTTAAATCAAAGGGGGAAGGGGAGGGAGATCCTTCCACATGGAACTAAGTTTATGGAACACTTTAATTAAAGTGTTCTTGTTACCCCTAGAATCAGCTCTAGAACTAAGGATGACATGGATAAAAAAAGAAGAGTGGCATACCTGAAAGAATGAGATGCTGCTCAGGTTGGAATAATAGTAGTTGATCTATTGTTTCAAACACACACAAAAAATCCAACAATATACAGTCAGTAGAGACTTATGACATGAACAGAATGAAACAAGAGAGGGTCACTGGTTTTGCTAGCCCTGATTCAGGGAAGCAGCACTGCTCAGGAAAGCATTTAAGAGTGTGCTTCCATGCTTTTCTGAACAGTGATGGACTTAAACTCATGGACTTTAAGATCAGATGGGACCATCATTATCTAGTCTGACCTGCACATTGTAGGCCACAGAACTTCACCCACCCACTCCTGTAATAGACCCCTAACCTCTGGCTGCGTTACTGAAGTCCTCAAATCCTGGTTTAAAGACTTCAAGTTACAGAAAATTCATTATTTACACTAGTTTAAACCAATCTGTATTGTTACCTCAAAAAATGAGTTTTGGGGCACTGCTGCACTAACCTGCCCATCACCCTCTTAATCTGTTCTTCCAGAGGTAGAAGTTCCCAGGGTTTCTAAGGAAACACTCAAAGGACACAGTTATAACCTTCTGATAAAGTAATTGACACAGGCAGTGATCTTTCCAAAACAAAGTGTGTTTTTAACACCGTGTATCCTAAAAATCCTAAACAAGGCACTATAATCCCTTATTGCAAGTTAAAAGAGCACCTGAACTACAATAGCATATAGTTCAAATGACACTAAGCAAAGCAATTGTTTGCAACAAATTGCTGATAGCAGATCTTAAGTGGCTTTAAAGTTCACATACATAAAATACAATTAAAACACACAGAGACACTTCAAGCATACACATATTAAATACTATAAAAACTATCCTAAATTATACTTATACTAAACTATAATTATAGAACATTAAGCTTACTCTATAAATCCGTTGCTGCTTTCTTTTAAAAATCAAATCACTGGCACTGTTGTTTGGCTCTTGGTCAGTTAGTTCTGTTCCGCTCCAGCTTTCTTTTCTCTCTGTGCAGCAGTTTGTCTTTGGCTTCTCTTGCTGGCTTTCCGGCTCTTCCCGCGCAGCTCTTGCCTTCTCAGATGCAGCCTTCCGACTCCAAAAATGTTTCCAGCAGCTGGCCTTTTATGCTACCTTGTATCCCTGTCTTTAAATAGCTTCCTATTCTTCGCTATAGTTACCTCACTCACACGTGCTCAGTCTTGACCATTAACTCAGAATTCTGATTGACAGTTCTGACCTTTAAAACAAGTTGTAACTAGTATGAGTGAGTTCTGACCAGTTAGAGGCTTAACTGACTGACCTCTCTGTCACCCCTCCCTTTACGGCAAATGCTTAGTAGTACTGTTCTATTGGCTGTCAGGTCTTTGCCTGGGCACGTGTGGTCTTTGCCTGAACATGTTTTTGCACATGCTCAATAGTTGCCAGTCTTGCACATGCTGACTGAGGTCCTTTACTTCAGAGTTGTGATTCTGCAGAACCACACCCACACCTACTTGACTCTTTCCCAGGGCACCTTTTTTTTATTTTTGTTTGTTTATTTGTTTGTTTTTAGAAATCCCAAGTTCTTACTGAGCATGCACCACCGCATCCATCTCAGAGTGGAGCGATTTTTGCTTGTTCAGAGTAGAGATCAGAGATACGAAGATGAGAGTGGAGAGTTTTCTCTGGCAATATTATCTCTAGATATTATAAGTGGCTGTTGGGCGTGAGAGGAGTTGAGGAGTTGCCTTGTGCCTGGGGGTTGGGATTGTAGCGGATTTGCATTGTGGGAGGGAGTGCCAGGTTTTTTGCATTTCAAATCAAAGATGGTAACCTTACTGCACTTCCTAATCCCCCCCCAAACCCTCAGACTCTGACCACCCAATTTTGACTTTTGGCCTGTATCCGGACTCCAACTTTAATACCGACTTGTCTTGTGTTTGGACTCTGACCACACAGCTTTGACCTCTGGCCTTCACCTGGACTATGGCTACGGTTCTGATTCTGGTTTGGCTAGGGACTCTGATCTTGGTTTGACCCTGGCATGTCCCCAGATGTCAATTCCAGCACCACACTTGATCCAAGCCCAACCCTATTCCTAGGCTGCAACCTATGCTCCAACCACTAGGCCTGATTATTGGAGGCAGCATGTAATTATCTAAACTAGAATTTGTCTAGTACCCTGGGGCTAACACCCTTATACTTTTATTATGAAAAGTGACATCATTATCACAGGTGGTCTGGGCCTTTATTTTTTGTTGCCGTTGAAAGAGAAACTATACTGCCTCAGAGCAGCACTTTGAGTTTTCAGACAGTAGCATCTGTCAGAATTAGGAGAGAAAAATTATTATGAGAAAATGAAGATGGATACAATACAAAACACACATGGTTTAAGTCATTTTAATGAACCCATTGGCCGTACCAGGTTTCTCATGAATTCTCTGAATTTTGGATTGGAAGTTTTGATGAGGACTTCAGTGGGGCCAGGATTTCACCTGAGATTTGTGCAGTGACTGGGTCATGTTAACACCTTTGACTCTCCGGCCCCATTGGTCCATCTAAATTAACACAGTTTAGAAATGTAAACTACTTAATTTCTGACATGCCAGTTCCATTCTAAATTGTCCCCTCTGATAATTAATAAACAAGATGTTTCTCACCTACACAAATAGCAGATATTAACTGCAAATATGTGGTTGAGACGACAGTGAGCCTTGAGGTGCTAATGAAAAGGCTGCATGCTTCTGAGCCACTCAAGGAAGAGCTCTTGGAAAGTACTTTGATTGTCAGTCACAATTGCTCTGCTGGTATCCCCTTGCTCTTGGAGGAAAGCAAATTGCAACACCTCCATGCAAGGTGCAACTTTATTTCATATCCTTGCACTGGCCCTATGGGTAGAGTGCGGGCTCTGCCTACCCAGCTACAAAAATGTGTTGTTTTCTTTTTACTTTATTGTGATTCCTAATCATATAAATGCCTTTAATTGTGTGGATATTTTTAATACTTTCAGATAAATGTATGATGAGATACAGTTAGAACCAACTACTGTAAATGATGCATTGTAGCTTGAGAATAAGCTACAATGTATTATTAAAGACAGAAGCTTTTTATAAACAACAGCATTGCACCTCTTTCTGATTCTGTGTATGGAAAATACCATCAGTCTAATAAAATATTTTAGCATGGAACTATTCCCAAGACAAATATAACTCCAGTACTTTATATATCAGCAGACTGGCAAGGCTCTGATGTACATATAAAGTATTGTACTATCACTTTTATGATATATACTTTAGTACAAGACTGTTCCCAACTAAAATACATTAAGGCAATAGTACTTTGAGTATACTGTACATCAGAAAGACTTGATGGGATAAAACATAACACAAAGAATGGGCCTTTTCCACAGAATTAGTCAAGTCACAATTGGTACAATATATATATTTAAACATAGTGAAAATAAAATGTTTTGGAGAGAAAGGGAGCTTCTGATCTTAGATAACCATAGCCTCTCAACCCTTGATAATTATAATGTGGGGAGAGAGGGGATGTTCTGAAGGAGTGGGGTCTTCCTCTTCAGTGACTCATGTGCCGTTTATCTGGTAGCTATGTTGTCCATAGTTTGCAGCCATAGATTCTTTACATGTTTCTGTGCAAATCAAAGCAGCTTAGACTGGAGGAAGACGGTGCATGGAACAGTGGATCCACAGACAACCTGTATCTCAAATTTGAGTGTCCAGTGGGGAAACGTGGTTACCTCAAAAACATTTATTCAAAGTGAATACAGCTCTCAAAAAAAAAAGCTGTCCCTCTCTCAAGAAAAAGTTGTTTAGCTGATGTAAGCTAATTTCCTCTTAAAAAATCTGGATGCACTGACTGGCTGGTGCATTTGACCAGAGGCTAGAAGTGAAAATAGGCCTCAGTTTCCTTTTAAATGTCACTGAATTGGTCCTATTCCCCATATGTTGGTGAAAGAGCATATAATCAACTACCAGCTCTCTTCCTGGAGTACAGTATGGAATGCAAATAACTGAGCAGAGCCAGATGAGAAATTCAGCGAAGTACTGGGAGCAGCATTCAAATCATAGGGTATGTTTCTTTTGCTGTGCAATGGCAGTTACAAGGCAACTGAGTCAGGAGGTCAATTTACATTTCGAGCATCAGGTCACTTCTACAGATCACTTTCCAATTTGAGTGAAATAGAGAAGCTACACAAGCAACATGAGTGATGAAAAATTAAATTATATTTTAAAAATCCTTTGCTTTAATGCTTTAGGGCAGGAGTGGGTAAACTATGGCCCGGGGGCCACATTTGGCCCTTCAGACGTTTTAATCCGGCCCTTGAGCTCCAGCCAGGGAGTGGGGTCAGGGGCTTGCCCCACTCTGCACATGCCGTGGCTCCGCACGGCTCCCGAAAGCAGCGGCATGTCCCCTGTCCGGTTCCTACATGTTAGGGGCAGCCAGGGGGCTCTGCACGCTGCCCCTGCCCCAAGCGTCACTCCCACAGCTCCCATTGGCTGGGAACCGAGGCCAATGGGAGCTGTAGGGACAGCACCTGCGGACAGGCAGCGCTCAAAGCCACCTGGCCGTGCCTCCGTGTAGGAGCCGGAGGGGGGACATGCTGCTGCTTCCAGGAGCTGCTTGAGGTAAGCACTGCCTGGAGCATGCATCCCTCACCCCATTCCATGCCTAACCCCCTGCCCTAGCCCTGATCCCCCTCCTGTCCACCGAACCCCTCACTCCCAGCCTGGAGTACCCTCCTGCACCCCCAGCCTCCCATTCCCAGCCCACCCCAGAGCCTGCACTCCCAGCCAGAGCCCTCACCCCCGCACCCCAACCCCTTGCCCCAGCCTGAAGCCCCTTCCCGCACCTGAACTCCTCATTTCTGGCCCCAACCCAGAGCCCTCACCCCCAGTTGGAGCCCTCACCCCCTCCCGCACCCCAACCCTCAATTTTGTGAGCATTCATGGCCCGCCATACAATTTCCATACCCAGATGTAGCCCTCCGGCCAGAAAGTTTTTCCACCCCTGCTCTGGGGTATTTATGGCAACTGAAGAAATGTTTTATTAAAAATAAATCTTTTGAACATGGACGTGGCCCTTTGAAACACTCATACAATAATTTATTCTTTGGTTTAAAATGAAGACAGTTCATTGATATTCTTTAAAAATGGTTGTTTAGTGGTTGGAGCTGGAGCTTTATGCATAAGGAAACAGAACATATTGTGCTGAGCTTCTGTCTAGGGAATCTTTTTGTTTGTTGTATTATAGTTTTAGTAATCTTTAGAAGAGCTTCCCACAATTATGTGGACGCTTAAATGATTGGCTTGATCATTGTATACAGTCATCATGTTTGAAAATCTCAATAACAGTTTAAACCAAATATTTTTACATCATGTGATTAAGCTCAGCTTCAGGCCATGCAAAGAGGCCATCTTAATTAACTGTGATGGGAGAGAAACAATCTCATGAGATGACAATCAATCAGAAATCTCTTGGACAAACTATGTAACATTAAATTAGACTGAAATCTTCTACAGTGATGAACAAGACCAGGTTGGAGAACAAGCTTACAGAGTGAATTGATCTTGATAGTCATGTTCAAACAGTGGACAACAGAGTAACGATGAAGAAATTATCATTCAGATAATTTAGATTTAAATTAGGCTACATTTAGATTGGAAGCTCTTTGTAGCTCAGGTTGTATGTCTGTACTTACTTCTGTGAAATGCTTTGGCATACTTTGGTAGCTCAATAATAATAATAATAAATATAGGAGGATCAGACACTAAAACGCTGAAAGAATTGCAAAAATTTGGCTATGCATCAAGAAAGGATCAAAACTACTTCTTAATGGCCTCATGATTCTAATCAGTCAATAGGTCTTATGGACAAGCTAATTTCAAGTATTTTAGATCTGATTTGCAAGAAAGGATTCAAGATCTGACTTGCAAGAAAGGATCCCTTCTGTAATAAGAAGTGCTTGACTACTAATATTAGAATTCAGCCCGAGTACCAGAATACCAAGAATACCCAAAGTAGGTGAGACAAAGAGTACAATGATTTTTAAGTCCATGGCTGTGAAAAAGACCTGAGTGATATTCAGGAGATATAAAAGAATGTTTTAGGAATGCATCATACTCTTCCCTACAGTTAAGCTCTGCTACTAATCAAGAATAATGTGGACTGTGACAGGTAAGTAAACAGCTGGCATACTACCCAGTAGTGGGGAGAAAATAATTGTTGGCCAAAGACCATGGGGCAAACCCTTCCTTTTATTAAAAGTGGTGTGTTATATTTAATATCCTGTTGAGAGCAAAAGGACTTCTGATTAAAATGCATGGAACTCCATATACGGACCGCTGAAATAACAAGTCAGTCTTGCTAAGACTAAAAATCTGTGGTTCCAGGGAGTTTAAGTGTTTCCAACCTGGTGCTTCAACCACTAAGCCACTGTATTGAGAAAAAAAGAAAGGGATTAGTAGTGTTACAGCAGGCATTTTCTGACAGAAGGCATCCTGGGAGCATTACTTTACCCAGCAAAGTTCCATGTGGGGCATAAGGAGAATCAGTGTTTGTTTTGGATAAAGATTCTAATGAGACACTTACGGAAAATGAATACTGAAAACTGCAAAATTGAGTCAAAGGAAGTGGGATCAGGAGACTAGACTGCATATTTTTACAGTATTGTTTGATATGCTACCATTTGCTAAGATTATATTATCGTCTGATATGATAGATTTGCTCAATTACAGTAATATTGTTTAAACCCTTGGAGGGAAAGTGGAGTTTTGTGGTATTTCAGGGTTCCAGCTTGTTTATGTGCTGATAGTCTATTAAAGAAATGTACAATATTGTTTTATAAGAAAGTTTCATTATGCTTATATATTTAAGGTCTCTTTGGGACAAGGATGATTTATGGCACTTTCTTTTATAGTTGATCCAATATGTTGTTTGACTTTTGTGTAGCCATGGTTTCACAGACTCGCTGATGCCTCATAGAGGTGACTGAAAAACATTCTATTCAGAAAAAAATGTTTCCTGGTTTTCTGTATTTCGTTTCTTCCCTCTAAAAAAAATTAGAGTCATTAGTATAAAAACAGAGTATTTGTTTACTAATCATCTACTCCTGCTGCTTATTTTCCACCTGCAGTCATAATCCTTTCTGTGAGATAATACATTTGGTTGCTAGGGAAATGCTTACTATTTTCAAACTTCCAAAACATGTGGTTCTGAAACCAAATTACTTCAAGCAAGGGAAAAGGTCTGGAGTGTGCAGGTGCCATGTCCAGCCATGGGAGGAAGTAGTTAATTAACGTTGTTGAGGAAAGGGAGAAGAAATATCCCTAGTGCTCCAGAGGGCAGGAGTGAGCTGTGAAGCTTGGAGGGAAGGCTGACAGCTGGGCCTCCAATAGGGAAGCAGGCTTTAAAAGGGGATGTTTGATTTATGGTATAGAGCCCTTTTTCCAGACTAATGAACCCTGTTTGTAGAGTCCGTAGCAAAACGGCCTGAAGGCAAGGGAAGTGATTTTTTGCTGCCTGGTAATAACAGGACTGTTTGTTTTGCTTCCCAAGAAAGCCAAGAGCTGTGTCTGAAGGATTTGTGTCTGAGATCAAGCAACTTATCAGGCCTCCAGCATGGTTGTGTGGCCCCTAATAGATCAATCTGGAGGGCAGTAGTTTGCATCTGAACTCAAATGACAAACATCATGACTGTGCGTTCGCTAGCCTAGATGAAGGTTCTCTTTGCATTACTTGTTCAGGGAGAATCTGTAATAACGACAGTTTACCTCTGGCCAAAGACAATGTCCTGACCTAATGTACCTATGGTAGAAAGTAGATTAGACCCTGCTGGCACTCATGGGCACTAGTCCTTTTTCACACCCGGATTCAAATTGTGCATTGTGGAGAAAAGCAATGGTACTCTCTTGAGTTCTGCCAACAAATGCTGCCTGTTTGAGATAACTATTCATGGACTTCTCTAGGCTCTGCTTTTCCTTGGTGGGGTGAAGATGCTAGCCTGGGATCTGGGGTCTTCTCAGTTGCTCCTTAATAGGATTCTGAGATGGTAACAGCAACAGGAACACTGATGTCTGATCTACACATAGATTTTGCACCAGAGTAGTTATGTCAGTTAGGTACTGATATAGCTATACCAGTAAAACCTCTAGTGTGACAGTGTTATATTGATTCACATATAGGAATAAGCTTTACCCGTATAAGCCCCTTTATAGCAATATAATTATGTACACATACCATTTCAACTATACCAGTACAATTAAAGTGGTACAACTTTGTGTTTGGCAAGGTCTTAGTTAACAGAGCAATTAAGCTTACAGCTTGCATGTATTGTATCAGAACTGTTTAACACTAAACAAGAGATGTTAATGATCCCAAGTGTCCAACTGCTCAGTCAGGGACAGTACACATCACCACCCCCATGCAGTACATCAGCAGACCCGCCAGCCATTCTGCTACCTCATCATTCATCACCCGACTTGTTCAGGAACTGTCCCACCAGTTTGATTCATTTGGCCAGCAAGCAGATACACCTCAGTGTTCTCAACTCTCACAATTTTATCACAAATCTTGTGATATTTGGTGTTTCCCTTAAGGCCCTCAGCTCCTGAACTCATAAGATTGCACAGGAATCTTGGCTTTCATTTTCAAAAAGTAAGTTCCTTGTCTTCATGATTGCAGAAAAAAGCTTGAAGATGTGTCCCCAGTGTAAGCTAAAGGCTCAGAAACCAAAGGACAAATAGACTCATAGACTTTAAGGTCAGAAGGGACCATCGTGATCATTTAGTCTGACATCCTGCACGTTGCAGGCCACAAAACCTCACTCATCCACTCCTGAAATAGACCCCTAACCTCTGGCTGAGTTACTGAAGTCCTCAAATCATGGTTTAAAGACATCAAGTTACAGAGAATTCACCATTTACACTAGTTTAAACCTGCAAGTGGGCTGTGCCCCATTCTGCATAGGAAGGCGAAAAATCCCCGGCGTCTCTGCCAATCAGACCCAGAGGAAAATTCCTTCCCAACCCCAAATATGGTTCTCAGTTAGACACTGAGCATGTGGGCAAGACCCACCAGGCAGATACCTGGAAAAGAATTCTCTGTAGTAACTTAGAGCCCTCCCCATCTAGTGTGCCGTCTCCAGCCTTTGGGGATCTTTGCTACCGGCAGTCGCTGACTGGGCACATGCCATTGTAGGCAGTCCCATCATACATTCACCTCCATAAACTTATCAAGCTCAGTCTTGAAGCCAGTTAAGTTTTTTGCCCACACTGCTCCCTTTGGAAGGCTGTTCCAGAACTTCACTCCTCCAATGGTTAGAAATCTTCACCTAATTTTGAGCCTAAACTTGTTTATATCCATTTGTCCTTCTGTCCACATTGGTGCTTAACTTAAATAACTCCTCTCCCTCCTTGGTATTTATCCCTTTGATATATTTATAGAGAGTAATCATTTTTCCCCTGAGCCTTCTTTTGGTTAGGCTAAACAAGCCAAGCTCTTTGAGTCTCCTTTCATAAGGTAGGTTTTCCATTCCTCAGATCATCCTAGTAGCCCTTCTCTGCACCTGTGTCAGTTTGAATTCATCTTTCTTAAACATGGGAGACCAGAATTGCACACAGTATTCCAGATGAGGTCTCATCAGTGCCTTGTATAATGGTATTAATACTTCCCTCTCTCTCGTGGAAATACCTCGCCTGATGCATCCTAGGACGGCATTAGCATTTTTCAAGGCTGCATTACATTGACAGCTCATAATCATCCTGTGACCAAACAATGTACCCAGGTTTTTCTCTACCTCTGTCACTTCCAACTGATAACTAAAAAGACCCAAAAATGAATTATTATTTTTAAATGTAATGATCTTGGGAACAAGACTCATGACTTTTCAATGCTTCAGCAGAGTTGCCAGCTCTTGTGAATTAAGTATGAGTTACAGATTTTGGCACCCACAGAGGGCACTATTGCAGTGATGTCAGAAGCTCCTCCATTCCTGCGATTTTTGGGGCTTGCGGCAGAGAGCTCTGATCATTTTCCAGATCCATTTTACAGACCTCATACAGAAGGCAATATGGGGAGAGGTGGGAAAATAGGAGGTGAGAGAGTCAAGACAATAATAGGTAGGGCCCTACCAAATTCATGGCCATGAAAAACACATCACAGACTGTTAAAATTGGTCTCCCCATGAAATCTGGTCTTTTGTATACTTTTACCCCATAGTACCCTATAGTATAGGGTAAAAGTACACAAAAGTACATAGCATTTCTCAAACTGGTGGTCTTGACCCAAAAGGGGGTTGCATGCCTATTGTAGGGGGGTTGCAGTAGTCCCATTCCTTACTTCTGCACTGCTTTCAGAACTGGGAAGCCTGAGAGCAGTGCTACTGGCCGGGCACGCAGCGCTGAAGGCAGAAGTAAGAGTAGCAATACGGTGCCCTTCCTTCAATTGCCTTGCAAAACTCCCCTTTGAGTTGGGACCCCCAGTCTGAGAAATGCTGAATTAAGTGCTTTACATGTGCATATTTTGCTGTTTTTAAATACATAGTCCTGCTTTGTTACAACACTGTGAAATTTAAGATTTAAATATCTGAAACCATGAAATTCAAGATTTAAAAAATGCTATGACTGTGACATTTACCAAAAATGGACCATGGATTTGGTAGGGCCGTAGTAATAGAAATGGATGGCAGTTCCCCTGTCGGGGGGAGGTGGAGAGAGCAAGGAGAAGGTAAGTGGACTGTCCATCTGAGAAACTAGGGAGAGGCATGTATTTGTGTGTGCACTAAAGGCTGACTCTTCAGGCTGAAATTATCAGGTTAGCAGAGGAGGGATGTACAAAGTCAAGAGACTAAAAACATGATTTGATTGGCGGCAAAATTATGAGATTAAAAAGCCCCCCATCTCACTCGAGGGGGGGTTGTCATCTGACTCAGGCTTTTTGATCCCCACCCCTGCCCTGAGGCTGATCCCTGCATGCAGTGTTGGGGTTGACAGTATTTCCTAAGCCTGATGCCAGGGGCTGTAACTATGCAGCTCCCCAGCCACAGACCTGCAGCCATGTACCCCAGCAACTGCACTAGCCACTCCTGCCCTAGAGGGGGCGCTACCACCGCCCTCTCCCTTTCCGGGCGAGCCGCTTCCACCACACCGGCTCAGTGACCCCGCGCAATTCCTCTTCCTTGGCTCGTTCTCCACGCTCCGGGCCCTAGCCCCGCCCCCTTTCCTTGGGCCTTGTGAGTTTCAGCGGTTACGCATGCGCCTTTTCAGCACCTTTCGACGCTCCGCCCTTTCCTTCGTTCTGCTACCGGAAGGCAAGGGCTGGGGCGCATGCGCATTTGGTATCTTCTTGCACTCCCGGAGCCCTGATCGTCATAGTGGCTGCAGTTCCACGCATGCGTGTTTGGTCCCTGTGCCGGGAGGGGCGCATTTTAACAGTAAACATCCTGCCGATTTGAACGGCGGGTTTGGGCGGCAGGAAGGGCTGCGGCCGCCATCTTGTTTGTTTGAGTGGCTCGGATCGGGGAGGAGGCGGAGCGGTGTAGTTACCGAGCCCGGCCCCGCCAGCCGCTGCATTGGCCTCCCCTGCCGCCACGCAAGATTCGGGGTAAGGAGCCGGCCTCGCTGCGCCCGCCCCGGCGGAGCAGGCAGCGCGTCCCGCGGGGAGCTCTGCAGCCGTCCGAAGGGCGGGGGCGGCCGGGCTCAGTGCTGCGCTTCCTCCGGGACGCGGAGAGGCCTAGTCCTCGCCGCCCCATGCTGCGGCTGGGCAGCCCCGGCCCGCTGCTCCTGGGGACCCTCCAGCCGAGTCCGGGAGGCGGAGAGACGTGGGGGGGGGGGTCGCGGGGCTTTAATGTGTCTCCGGGGGCCGCTTCCCCAGAGGCGCGCGGGGTGCTGCGGCCAGTGCCTGCGGGAGCCGGGCGGGCTGCTCTCTAGTCCGCTGTCCCCTGGAGCTCGCCCCGCTGCCGAGCCGAGACGGGTGAGGCCCGTGAGGGAGCCCCGGGCAGGCAGCGCGGAGCAGTTCGACGTGAGCCAGCTGGGGGGGGGGGGGCTGCTGCTGCTGCTGCAAAACTTCCCCGTAAGCGAAGGTGACGTGCCCCAAAGTCCCCGCTTCCCGACCCCTCGGGTGCGGCCCTGAGCTGCTGGAGGTGAGGGGCTGCTGCCGGCATCGGATCCGTGTCCAGTCCGGGCACCGGACAGGTGATTGGGCGGGGGGGGGGGGTTAGTGCGTGTCTGAATGCCGTGCGCTTTTAAATGTGAAGCGATCAGAGGCACTCTGTAAAAATGTTTGCTTCCCTCTGTACGGGTCAACTAATTTATATTCTTGTCGACTATTATGTGGGACACTATTTCGCGAGCCTTTTGCTGAAACTGTAATCTCTGGGATTGGGTTTATGGGGGGTTGTTTGGCGTGTGGGAAGTGAAGGTTTAGAAGGGAGGACCTGAAAGGGAAAAGTTTGAGAACCCACTTACACTAGAAAATTATATTTTGGGGGGTTCAGATCAGCCCTATATTAGTAGAGATGGATAATCTAGGGCTTTTCTACTAGCAACAGTTCATGCAATAGCTAGTGATTAGTTTAAGTGGTGCATCAAAGGGATATCCGTGTTACATATGCTAGATTTTTAGAGTTAGAAGAAGTTTTGGGGACAATAGGATTGCCTGTATTGCTCTCTACATGCTTATAATATTTGTAGCTCTGTACTGTAATGACTGTAATCTAATCCTGTCTTCATGGTTTCATCTGGTCTGCAGAAGTTAGGAAGGATCTCACACACACACACAGGTTCCTGATGTACAGTTGTATTCTGGAGGTGGTGGGGGGGTTGGGTTCACCTTCCCCTGAAGCATCCTGCCACACCTAGAGATGGGATACCAGTTGGGATGGACTGGTGCTCGGAAGTGGTACAGAGACTCTTGCTCACATGCTTATGGTCTAGCTGATCACTAGGTTTGGTGTTTGGAAGGAATTTTCCCCAAGATCAGATTGGCAGGGACCATGGGATTTTTTTCACTTTCCTCTGCAGCATGAGAGGAAGCATGGATTGTGTGCTAGGATGTATCTCAACTAAGCGATTCTCTGCCATCACAGAGATCTTGGGATCCCTGCTGTTCTCAACTCATGGTGTGCAACAGTTTAGCCTCCTAAGGACTAAAATGTTTTTTTAAGTGAAGTCAGTGGACTCAACGTAGGGGTAAATGGGTGAAACTTAATGATTTGTGATGTGCAGGAGGTCAGAATCTGTGATATTGTGATTCCTTTTGGCTTTTCTGAAACCTGCCCCAGAATCACCCTGCCTGCCAAAGTTCAGCTGTAAGACATATTTTCCTTTTTAAAATTTTGTTGTTTGGTTTTTTTTTGGTTGCTGTGTCTTATTTAAATTAATTTACCTTATTTGTTGAATTTGAACACTTTGAACAAGAATATTGCAAAATTTCAAAAGTAGTTTCTTTGGTCAAGATTCAGCAAACACACATGCTCTCTTTCACAAATTTGAGTAGTCTTATTGACCTGTGTTTGTAGGATGGGGGCCTTAGTTTACTTTCTAAAGACTCATTGTAAGCATGTGGCATGCTGTGAATTTGTAAACAGTAATTAAAACAAAATGAACCCAGTATATTGACAATCAGAGAAAGTGAGTATAGTGGGAAAATTGGCAGATATGTTATTTAAGTTAGTCAAGTATAGAGAAGTATCAGAGGGGTAGCCGTGTTAGTCTGGATCTGTAAAAGCAACAAAGAATCCTGTGGCACCTTATAGACTAACAGACATTTTGCAGCATGAGCTTTCGTGGGTGAATACCCACTTCTTCAGATGCAAGTCTGGTATTCACCCATGAAAGCTCATGCTGCAAAACGTCTGTTAGTCTATAAGGTGCCACAGGATTCTTTGTTGCAAGTATAGAGAAGAACTGTGAGGAACTTTAGGGACCTAACCAAGCTAGATAAATGGACAGATACTGTGGACTAAGTTCAGTGTTGGTAAAAGCAAAGTAATGTCCATTGACGGAGGAAATTTGAACTAGCCTGGCCATTAACTTAACTCTGGAAAGAGGCCTGGGCCTCATTGTGGAGTGAAGACCTACTCAGTGTGCAGCTGTGGTCAAAAAAGCAAAGAAGACATTAAGATGCACAAGTAACAGGATGGAGAATAATATTAAAACTCTGCTATTATGTAAATCAATTGAATACCCTCATCTGGAATATTATGTGCAGGTCACCTGACTCAGAAAAGGCTATAGCAAAATTAAAGGGGCTGAGGGAAGGGCAGCAAGAATGTGGTGTATGAAAAAACTATAGTATGAGAAGTGACTGCAAAGATTGGGATTTTTTACCTTAAGACACAAATATGATGTAACATGATAAA
Organism: Mauremys mutica; assembly: GCF_020497125.1. Taxonomy (NCBI): domain Eukaryota; kingdom Metazoa; phylum Chordata; order Testudines; family Geoemydidae; genus Mauremys; species Mauremys mutica. The sequence goes on from NC_059073.1 coordinate 29,003,605, forward strand.
AAGTATATAAAATAATGATATAGAGAAGATAGATCAGGAACGTTGGCTCTCCCTTTCTCTTAACTAAGAACAAAGGAACACGATGGCAGATTCAAACTGATAAAAGGAATTTTTCATGCAGTGTATGATTAAAATGTGGAAGAGCCCAAGATTTTAGCTAGATTCAAAGAGCTGTTGGACACTTATATGGCTAACAAGTATTTCCAGAATTACAATAGTTTAATGCTAATAAATTTTAGAAGGGCTATTAAACAATGCTTTAGGTTTAACCCAGTCTCTAATGACTGGGAATTAGGATGAGACTTTCTGGGGGGCAGATTACCCCCACATCAGCCCATTCTGAGGTTTCTTGCACCTTCCTCAGACACATCTGGTACTGGCCATTGTCCAAGACAGGATGCTGGGGTAGATGGAATTGCCATAGTGAATTAGACCCACGGTCCAACATTCTTTTTTTTCAGTTTTACTTTATATACACGGTGTCATCAAATGTACAGGCATAGTATAGTCAGTTTTCCTGTGATTGTTTTGGGCTTTCCACACAACATAGACACACACTTTAAACAAAATAGGAATGCTTGATTATCAAAACACAAATAGGCAGGAGGGCTCAAGGATGACTGTGGCATTTGAAATAATTTTAAGTTGATTAGACTTCAGTTTGGTGTCCCTTTTTAAAAGGACATCTCTTGACAGGTTGAAAATTTGATCATAGTAGAAAGTTTCCCAATCTGAGGTGAGTGGGGCTGCCTGTGAGGTGTCCAGTAGGATTGCTGGGCAGAAGACTAGATTACTGTGTAGAACAGTGGTTCTCAACTAGAGGTTGGGGGCCATGAGTGGGTTTCGGGGGGCTGCCAAGCATGGCCAGCGTTAAACTTGCTAGGACCCCAGGGCAGAAAAGCCAAAGTCCTACCATGCAGGACTGCAGCCTGGTGCCCCAAGCATCCCCACCTGGGGCTAAAGCCAAAGCCTGAGCAACTTAGCTTCACAGCGCCCCTTGTGGCATCGGCCCCTGGGCAGTTGTCCTGCTTGCTTCCCCCTAATGTCAGCCCTAGCGTTTATATGCAGAAAAACAGTTGTTGTGGCACAGCTGGGCTGTGGAGTTTTTAAAGCCGGGGCGACAACTCAGAAAGAAAAAGGTTGAGAACCCCCGGTGTAGAGGAAAGTTGTAGGATCCCAGATCTGATTCATTGCTTCTCTAGTTAAAATGCCAGGTGGCTACTTGAAAGTAATTAATTACCCTTCCTGCATCTGCTGTGAGCCCTAATATTGTTGGCTGCGGGAGCAACTCACATGCACAGGTGTATAGTCAGGGAGTACCATGCCAACCCAAGCTTCTCTTTGCACATCTAGCAGTTAGTTCAGCATTGGGTTGTATCAAATGTCGTATTGCTCTCCCCACCGCCATCTGCCTGCACTTTTCTGGAGAGAAGAGTCAGACCAAAAAAAAGTAAAGGAGAGAAAACAAGAAAGCAACAAGGAAAAGAAAATATACTGAAAAGAGAGGACAGAAGCGTGACGAAAAAGGCAGCAACCGTTGCTGCCATGCTGCAAAGGATCATGCGTGGTGCCTGTGCACTAGTGCACCCCAGATGGGGATTCCAAGAATAAAATGTTGGTGAGCACTTCAGTAATAATTCCACTGGAAATGTATTTTTAAAATTTGTACAAGCTGCATGTGAATGTATTCTCATTGCAGTATTGGGATAGTGCATTAGAACTTAGAAGTGATGCTGACTTGTGTATTAGTTCAAGCAGACTGCATTGCATAAAGTAGACATTGCAAATAGAAATTAATGTTTTAATGTAAGATGTTGTAACTTATAAATGCATTTGTTAAATTATTTTTAGTCTGATCACTCTTTAATTTTTTTCCTCTATTTATATGTATAATTTTCTGGGGTAGCACGTCCATAATATATGGAGGAAAACTGCTAATCTCTGCCAGAAGCAATTTACTTTATTTCCTCTTTTCAAGATTTTCAATACACCTCTACCCCGGTATAACGCGGTCCTCAGGAACCAAACTTCCCTACCATGTTACAGGTGAAACCCTGTTATATCGGGGTAACAGTGGCAGGGCTCCAGCAGTGATTTAAAGAGCCCGGGGTCCTTTAAATCACCACCCGAGCCCTGTTGCTGGAGCCCCGGGGTAGCGGTGGCAGGGATCCAATAGTGATTTAAAGAGCCCCATGCTCCGGCTGCTGCAGGGAGCCCAGGCCCTTTAAATCGTCCATGGAGCCCTGCTGCTGCAGCTCCAGAGTGGCGAGGCTCCAGCCGTGATTTAAAGGGCCGGGGCTCCCCGCAGCAGCCAGTGTCCCAGGCCCTTTAAAGCGCTACCCAAGCCCTGGTGCCTGAGCCCCAGGGTTACCGCGCTATATGCGAACCCGTGTTATATCGGGACGCATTATATCAGGGTAGAGGTGTACTTGATACAAGGAACTCTCATTCTTCTCTAATGTTGCCCTTGAGTTTCAGGCTCTCCATAACCCTAGCATAGATTTAGCAATTCTCTGTGCTAGTCCCGTGAAACATCAGCATGCTGACCACTTACCATTTGGGCTTCCTGTCCCCATCTTCCCCACAACAAAAGTGTAATAGGTTCCCAGCCCTGTTTGTTGTATTAATGACTTGTGTGAAAAGATTAAACCTTTCCCTGTCACATTGGGGAGCACTTCTTCCTCTCTCCCTTCCCCCCCTCCCCCAAAATGCCCATGTATATTCCCAGAATAGAAAGAAATAAACAATTTGTCCTCACAAGGAACTAACTTTGTTACCCCTTAGCATTTAGTGCTTGTGTGTTCCTGGCACCATTGGAAAGTTACTTCCTCTTGTAGCTCTAATGTGGGGAACATGCAGACCAAGTGCAGCAATATTGTCGAAAGATAGTAGTGGCAATATATCCATGCTAGCAGCTGCTATCTGTGCTGTCAGGGAACTGGAATGAATACAGTTGTTTGTGTCTTATTGGTCCACATAATGCTTTTCATGTTTAATGGGAAGCCTTCATTAGATTTTCAGGTTTGAGTCAAGTATGTTTGATCTTTCCCTGAAGTTCAAGCTATATATTTTGAACTGATTGTGAAATCTAATGATTATGCCAATCCACAAAAAAATCAAAGAACAGTTTTTACAACTGGAGTTGGAAGGTTGTGACAGATTTAATGCTGATGGCTTTAACTCCTCACTCCTTCTTCATGCTCTTATGCCTAATGTTTTTGAGAAATATTTCATTGTACAACAAACCCACCTCATAGATTTGTGAAATACTTTTTTAAACCCATTGCACTGAGAAATACAGTTTTTGATTTATAGTGTCCCCTTTCATTTGATGATCTGGGTAATTCCCATAAAATTGCTCCTTTGGCGGGTCTTTTGGAGGATCCTCCGCATTTTTCCCCCCTCCCCCCAGCTTTCAGTGAGGGTGCAACAGATTTCTGTCCTTGGTTCCTTTCTCTACCCACCGTTAACGTGAAGAGGGAGAAATCTCATTTGCAGATACAAATGCAACTACAGTAACTCCTCGCTTAACGTTGTAGTTATGTTCCTGAAAAATGTGACTTCAAGCGAAACGATGTTAAGTGAATCCAGTTTTCCCATAACAATTAATGTAAATGGGGAAGGGGGAGGTAGGTTCCAGGGAAATTTTTTTCACCAGACAAAAGACATATATACACACACACACACAGTATAAGTTTTAAACAAACAATACTGTTCACAGCGATGATGATTGTGAAGCTTGGTTGAGGTAGCGAAGTCAGAGGGTGGGCTATTTCCCAGGGAATGCCTTACTGCTAAATGATGAACTAGCTTTTGACTGGGTCATCAAGGGTTAACCCACTGTTGTTAATGTAGCCTCACACTCTACAAGGCAGCAGAATGGGAGGGAGGGGAGACAGCATGGCAGACAGAGACACACACCCTGTGTGAGAGAGATGTGCATTGCCCCTGTAAGTAGGCTGACTCCCTCTAAGTACACTGCTGTGTTAATTAATCAGCAAGTTGAGACAGCAGGTGCTCCCAAGAAGCTCCCTTGGGCCTGACCCTGGTCCTGTTGTTCTCTCCTCCCCTCCCCCCATGGAGGTGGGGTGCAGGGGGGAGGGGGACACCCTGACATTAGCTCTCCTCTCTCCCCACCTGCATAGCAAGCAGGAGGCTCCCAGGAGCAGCTCCAAGGCAGAGGGCAGGAGCAGCACATGGCAGTGGGGGGACGGACAGCTGAACTGCTGGCAATTGATAGCCTGCTGGGCGGCTGCGGCACATGGAACTTATGGGAGCGGGGAGCTGATGCGGGGCTGCCAGTCCACCCTGATTCCAAGACCCCACCAGCTAGCTCCAACGGGCTGCTCTTCCTGCAAGCAGTGGACAATGCAGGCGGCTTCCAAACAAGGTTATAAGGGAGGATTGCACAACTTTAAACGGGCATGTTCTCTGATCAACAAGGTAACAACAAAACAATGTTAACCAGGATGACTTTAAGTGAGGAGTTACTGTACCACAACTATTTCTGGTGACTCTCAGATCTTCCTCTACTCCAAGCCTATCTTTCTAGCCAAACAACAAGCTCAACATGGCTGAAAGTGAGCTCTTCACCTTCCCCTCACCTCCCTTTTCTTTCATTGTGAACAATACCACCATCTTTCCTGTCACTGAGGCCTGTAACCTGGCTGCCCTCTTCAACTCAGTCCTCTGTGAGATCTTGCATTCAGGCTCTAACTCTTGCCAATTCTTTCTGCATACGATCTCTAAGATTTGGCCTTTTCTTTCATCCACACTGCTAAAACTCTGATCCAAGCTCTCATCATCTCATTTCCCAATTAGTGCAACATCCTTTTCTCTAGCCTTGACAAATGCAAATTTGCCCCGCTCAGATCCATTCGGATTGCTACTGCAAAAATCGTTCTCATGGCACATTGCTTGATTACATCACCCCCTCTCTCTGAATCCCTCACAAGCTCTCCCTTCTCTTATCACATCAAACATAAGCTACTTGCCTTCACATTCAAGGCCCTTTGAGTCCTGTCCCCACCCTAGCTATAATCTCTCATTCACTCTTGAGGGTTGAGTCCTGCCTCGGAACAGCTTGTAATGCTAACCTCCATCATCCACTCCTTAATCTTCAAAGGAGTGCTTTTTTTACAGTGGCCCCTCATATGTTGGAGGAGCTCCCTATAAACATCTGTAAAACTTAACTCATTATACTACTTAAAAACTTTTTCCATGATCCTGCAAAAAAATTGGCAGCCTAACCATTGTTAATGTGCTGAGACGCTATCTGTAATGCTGACCTATATTGTCACAGTGTTTCCTTGTACTCCTCCATTTATCTGCCTGTATCCATCTGTCTCTTGTCTTATACCTGTGCTGTAAGGTCTTTGGGGCACAAACTGCTTTGGTGGTTTGTTTTTTGTTCTGTTTGTACAGTGTCTAGCACAGTGGGATCCCAGTTCGTGACTGGAGCTTGTTGGTACTATGGTAATACTATAGGGCTAATAAAACACATTACATGAGTGGGCATGCTGAGATCTGGTTGCAGAATATTGCACAACTGTGGAGTAACTGAAAGAATGTAAGGGTATGTCTATTGCAATTAAACACCTGTGGATGTTGTCAGGGGCTGTTTAATTGCAGTGTAGACTTCTGGACTCAGGCTGGAGCCTGGGCTCGAGGACCTTGCATGGTGGAAGGGTCCCAGAGCTTGGGACGCAGCCTTAGCCAGGAAGTCTACACTGCAATGAAACAGTCCTGCAGCTTGAGCCCAGTGAACCTGATTCACCTGGCACAGGCCAGCTGCAGTTTATTTGCAGTTTAGACATTGCACTTCTGTAAACCTTTGGGACCACAGGTTTAAACCTGTCCTGGAATCACAGGAAGCCTGCATTCTGTATGCTACCTTGCATCTTGGAAACTTTCCAGCAGGAGACAATTGTCAGTTTTGCTAGAAATTGATACTCCTCTGCTTGATGCATCAAATTAAACTGCTCTGCTTCTAGTGTCACATGTTGTGCCTGCTGGGGAGGTGTTCTATATAGGAGCTTTAAAGGCATAGGTTTGATCCTCCATTGTAGGTACAGTGAGAGCGAGAGAAGGTGTCTGTGCCTGCTGCAGTAGCAGCAGCCGGGGCTGTCAGGCAGCCCCCAGCAGGGCTCGGACTGTTAGTCTCGAATATTTTCGGTAAAAGTCACAGACAGGCTGTGGGCTTCTATGAATTTTTGTTTATTGCCTGTTACCTGTTCATGACTTTTACTAAAAATACCTGTGACAAAATCTTAACCCGTATGAAACTAATAATTAAGGTTTCCCCATAAGCTAGTGGTGGGACTGTAGTCTTATGTCTATCTCATATTTTGGTGACCAGTCCCTTTATAAATACAGTATATTTTCCCTTCTCAAAGCTGCTATACAAAAGGACAACAGGAAAACAATGTTACACTCAGAGGGAAAGGGCTGTAGATAATAAGAGTCCTTTAGAAAGGTTGGAATAAACCAGTGGTTCTCAAACTTTTTTTTTTTTTTTTTTACTGGTGACCCCTTTCACATAGCAAGCCTCTGAGTGCGACCCCCCCCCTTACAAATTAAAAACACTTGTTTATATATTTAACACCATTATAAATGCTGGAGGCAAAGTGGGGTTTGGGGTGGAGATTGACACCTCGCGACCCCCCCATGTAATAACTTTGCAACCCCCCACCCCCACCCCGAGGAGTCCTGACCCTCAGTTTGAGAACCCCTGGAATAAACATATGGAAGGCTTGTAGAATGAGTAGAGATCTTAACTTTTTGTTTTGGAATGAAAAGATACAGGAACTGTTTGAGGATGGAAAGACTATGATCATTTTTTGTGTGATAAAATTTGGGTCAGTAGTATTTCATATGTGCTGGGGTCTGAATAGCTGGCACTTGATAAGGCTGTGTAGACAATTATGGTGAATGGAGATGGAAGCATGAATAAAGATTTTTACAATGGAGGAATTCTAGTGACTAGCATCAGGAAATGAGCTCTTGGAAGAATCATAGACAGGTCTAATAAGAGACCACAGTTCATGGTCAAGGATGATGGTAAACTTAGACCATTGCCGGCAGATGTTTGTGTAGGGGGTAAACAGTGAGGTGGCAAAGTTTGCAGATGACACTAAACTACTCAAGATAGTTAAGACCAAAGCAGATTGTGAAGAACTTCAAAAAGATCTCACAAAACTAAGTGATTGGGCAACAAAATGGCAAATGAAATTTAATGTGGATAAATGTAAAGTAATGCACATTGGAAAAAATAACCCCAACTATACATACAACATGATGGGGGCTAATTTAGCTACAACGAGTCAGGAAAAAGATCTTGGAGTTATCGTGGATAGTTCTCTGAAGATGTCCACGCAGTGTGCAGAGGCGGTCAAAAAAGCAAACAGGATGTTAGGAATCATTAAAAAGGGGATAGAGAATAAGACTGAGAATATATTATTGCCCTTATATAAATCCATGGTACGCCCACATCTCGAATACTGTGTACAGATGTGGTCTCCTCACCTCAAAAAAGATATTCTAGCACTAGAAAAGGTTCAGAAAAGAGCAACTAAAATGATTAGGGGTTTAGAGAGGGTCCCATATGAGGAAAGATTAAAGAGGCTAGGACTCTTCAGTTTGGAAAAGAGAAGACTAAGGGGGGACATGATAGAGGTATATAAAATCATGAGTGATGTTGAGAAAGTGGATAAGGAAAAGTTATTTACTTATTCCCATAATACAAGAACTAGGGGTCACCAAATGAAATTAATAGGCAGCAGGTTTAAAACAAATAAAAGGAAGTTCTTCTTCACGCAGCGCACAGTCAACTTGTGGAACTCCTTACCTGAGGAGGTTGTGAAGGCTAGGACTATAATAATGTTTAAAAGGGGACTGGATAAATTCATGGTGGCTAAGTCCATAAATGGCTATTAGCCAGGATGGGTAAGAATGGTGTCCCTAGCCTCTGTTCGTCAGAGGATGGAGATGGATGGCAGGAGAGAGATCACTTGATCGTTGCCTTTTAGATTCACTCCCTCAGGGGCACCTGGCATTGGCCACTGTCGGTAGACAGATACTGGGCTAGATGGACCTTTGGTCTGACCCGGTACGGCCTTTCTTATGTTCTTATGTTCTTATGTTAGGTATACTTAATCCTGCCTCAGTGCTGGGAGATGGACTTAAATGTCTTTTGAGGTCCCCCCGTCCCTTCCAGCCCCACATTTCTGTAGGTGTGACTTTTTTCTAGTTTACCTGCTCAAGTTTCCAATGCAGTAAACATCTACACTTGTAAACATATAGCCACCAATGGGGGAAAAAAGCAAGCAAAACTCTCTCAATCTTAAACAAAATCCTTTCAGATTTCAAGGTATTTGGGGCATTTTCTGTTCTACTTGAAAATTTGTCCTTTTTCTTGTACAAAACCATTCTAGAATCTTACTGGTTGAAAAGAAAACATGTTGATATGCCACTTGGAGGCTATATATACACATATGGTGAGATTTTTTTGCAGTAACCCAATTCAATATAAAAATTATATTTTTCTTTACAGGTTTATACCTTATAGGCGGCTGGGACAATGTTCTACGCTCATTTTGTCCTGAGCAAGCGTGGGCCGCTGGCCAAAATCTGGCTAGCGGCCCATTGGGATAAGAAACTAACCAAAGCCCATGTGTTCGAGTGTAATCTAGAGAGCAGCGTGGAGAGTATCATCTCACCTAAGGTACCTATTTTACAGTCATCTTAATGTTAGTGTTGCTGGTTTAGCAGAGATAAATTACGACAGCACATGATCAATATACAAGAAGTAACTAATATACTGATACCTCTAACCTGAAAAATTCTAAAATGTTAACTTTTAATGAAAAAAGTGTGCTCACAATTGTTTTACATGAAGTATGAAGAAATCCATGAATACCTGTATTCTAAGAAATAATCTGAGCTTTTCACTCAATTCTTATTTTATAATTTTGCAAGAAGTGGCCAGGTTTCAAATTTGGTCCTTTGGTTAATAGGTTTTATGCAGAGTATCTTTATCTGAAATATCTTGACGTACCATGTGTATACATAGAAATTTTTTATGGTGGGAGAGGGAAAGGGGAAAAAACATCTTGTACCTGTCAGCAAGTAGCTTTCAAAGGACTTGCGGTAATATTTGAATATGCTTGACATTGAGAGCTATTGAAATTAAGAATAATTATTTAAATACTCTTTCTTGTCCTTTATGTTCAAAGGGTTGAAAAATGAAGTCAATAGCAAGTAATGTTATTGGGTAGCTGAGTACAGTTTTCCCCAGGCTAGGCCTTAAGTTGCCTTTGGTGCTTTGCTTGGTATTAGCTACAGCCAATAGAGCAACTGTGAAAAGTGCTGAAGGACATAACCTCACAGTTAAGGGGGAGAGAATGGAACACTTTCTTCTTACCAGATACCTAGTAATCAGAGGGAAGATTTTTCAGGTCTTGTGTGTTCATGGATGTTTCTTTTTTAACTCACCTCTAAAAATGGACTAGTTATGTGCACATAAGTCAAATATAAACTATTTTACTTGACAGCAGACATTTGGATGCCTTAGAGAAAAGCTTTTTAATTTTTTTTAAAAACCTAAAGCTTGTTTCCTAGTATCCGTAAACACTTTCTTCAGCTAAACAGAAGTTCTGGCTGTCAATTCAGTGCAGCTAATATGATCTTTACAAGAGTTATAAATATACACAAATATAATAGCTGAATCCTCTATTAATCAGAGCATTGTAGATATGTATGGTGCTTTACAGAACAGGCTGATTCCCTGCCTACAAGAGTTTGTAATTGAAGGGTATGTTTACACTGGCAGAGTTACATCGCAGCTCAGAGAGCACTGAAGGGAAACCACGGTCGTGTGTTCACACTGTCAGCTATGTGCACAATAGCATGTTCACACTTGCAGCGCTATTTGGAGTGGTGCACTCTGGGCAGCTATCCCACAGAGCATCTCTTCCTCTTCTGCTGCTAAGAATTGTGGGAAGGCGGAGGGGGTTGCGGGACATCCTGGGTCCAGTCCCAGTGCGCCGTGATGCATTGCTTCGCATTCCAGCAAATCTTGTGCTTCTGTCTGCCTTTGGCACCATCTTTCAATGGTTTGTGTACTGTGCACTCTGCCTCTTCGGTCTTCAGGAATGGATCCTGCACTGCTGACCAATATGCTGCTCGCTCTCACTAACACATCACAAGTGGCAGTGGATTTATTCCTTAAATTACAAAGGCAAGAGGAGTTTGACGTTGATCTCGCCAAGCGTAGTAGCTACGACATGAGATTGCTTGTGGCATTCACAGAGGTGCTGACCACAGTGGAACGCTGCTTTTGGGCTTGGGAAACAAGCACTGAGTGGTGGGATCACATCGTCATGCACATCTGGGATAACGAGCAGTGGCTACAGAACTTTCGGGTGAGGAAAGCCACATTCATGGGACAGTGTGATGAGCTGTCCCCAGCCCTGTGGCACAAGGACACAAGAATGAGAGCTGCCCTGTCTTTGGAGAAGCGCATGGCGATTGCACTGTGGAAGCTGGCTACTCCAGACTGCTACTGATCGGTCACTAACCAGTTCGGAGTGGGACAGTTGACAGTTGGGGTCGTGTTGATGGAAGTGTGCAGGGCCATTAATCGCATCCTGTTCCAAAAGACCACGTTGCCCAGAGACATGCGTGACTTTGTGGATGGCTTTGCACAAATGGGCTTCCCTAACTGTCGAGGGGCGATAGATGACCCGCATGTTCCAATTCTGACACCAGACCACCTACCCACCAAGTACATTAATTGGAAGGGGTATTTTTCTATGGTTCTCTAGGCGCTTGTGAATCACCGTGGATGTTTTACAGACATTAACACAGGCTGGTCTGGAAAGGTGCATGAGACACACATCTTTCGGAACACTGGTCTGTTCTGTAAGCTGCAAGTAGGGACTTTCTTCCCAGACTGGAAGATCACTGTAAGGGAAGTCAAAATGCCCATTGTGATCCTGGGAGACCCTGCCTACCTCTTAATGCCGTGGCTTACAAAGTCATACATGGGGAACCTTGACAGCAGCAAGGAACAGTTCAGTAACAGGCTGAGCAAGTGTAGAATGACTGGTGAGTGTGCTGTTGGCCATTTAAAGGCCCCCTGGCACTGTCTATATGGGAGGCTGGACATGGCTGATGACAGTATTCCTATGCTTATAGCCGTGGTTTGTACGCTCCATAATATTTGTGAAGGGAAGGATGAAAGCTTCACTCAAGGCTGAACCACTGAGGCTCAGAGCCTGGAGCCTGAATTTGAACCACCAGAGACCAGGGCTGTTAGAGGGGCGCAGTGCAGGGCCATAAGGATCAGGGATGCCTTGAGGCAGCAATTTGAACAGGGTGGATTTGATTTAAATCACTAGTCAGGAAGACTCAATTTAATCCTGGTTTTCTACATAAAAGTGCATTCTTGTTGGTTGTTATAACCTTAATACATATTCTTCACAACTCGGAGATCGATGTAGGTTTCATTTTTAGAAGGTACACACTATACATTTTAAAGTGATTTATTTTGAAAACTTTTCAGATTAGTTTTACAGCTATATCAGAATATGAATGATTGGTTATTTCATTTACCAAAGGTAATTGAAGCAGATAGTTCACCTCCCAATGACTTTATAAATATCTCCAGTTCAGTAGGTTAATCATTAATATTTGAAGGATTTTCTTGCCAGACAGACATTTAAACAGTTTGTTTTATTTAACTAAAACGACGACATTACGTATTCTGGATTTTTTTCTTCAACAGCAAACACATAATATTTTAAAAAAAAAAAAAGCATATGTTCCTCGCTTCTCACATTTACCTTCAGACTTCTTCTCCTTGTCCAGATCTATTCTCCCCCCCTTGCAGAGGGGCAATAGTGTTGAGGCCTGTTGTTTCTCACCTTTGTTTCTGTCTGTCTCACATTTTGACTGTTAACAAGCATGTTACCTTTGGAGTCACAAATCCAGTTTGAGAACTGCAAAAGTAAGCATCTCTGATGGTATCTTCTAGACTGAGCACTGAGTCCCATTCGGTAGATAGAAAGATTAACCTAAATAATCTATACACAAGCCCCTGGAACCTCATAAAATTGGGTCCCTAATCCATGAACCATTGGAACTCATTTACAAAACTTTTCTTAAACATTACATGAATATATTGTCTTATACTATAGAATTAGAATTTATGATCCCTATTCCATGATGAGATACATTATAGCTCAAAGGTACCTTAATTAAAACTTTCTTTAGATCAGATTTTTTTGATAAAATGTTTTTTGATGGGAAAACCTATTTAAATTTTTAAAAATCCAATTTTATTTATTTATTTTTAAAAAATCATTGATTTTTATCCACCCTGAATTTGAAGCTGAAAGCCACTAATATTTGTTGCTATGTTCGGGAGTGCAGTGCTTGTAGTGCTAAGAGGTGATTGTGATTGGTGCAGACGATGCACTGTGAAGGTTTAAGAAAATTGCCTGTTGCTTTCAATTAACGGAATAAAGATTGCTTTGAAACCAAAACAATTATTTTATTAAACAACTGGAGGAGAGAGGCAAACAAAAAAACACATCAGCACTGGGAGAGGGTCAGGGAGGGTCCCAGGAGGAGGTGGGGTCCCAGGACAGTTAAAGATTTGTGTGTGTCCAGGTATCATATGCAACCTTGTCCTTTGGAGTACAGTGCAGTGGGTACTGTACTTCAGCAAGGTTAAACTGCAGAGGGACGGGTGTTGAGTGCAGTGGGTACTGGAGTCCGCAGGGCTGGACTGTGATGGGGCAGGAGTGGAATGCAGTGTGTACAGACAGGAGCCAGGAGGTTGATAAGAGTGTGGTGGTGGTGTCTGAGGGGGAGCATGGTAAAGAGTTTTGCGACAGCCGCTTCAGGGGAGAGAGGATGCAGAGGTGTTCAGTTTGCAATGCTAGTAGCGTCTGGAGCATGTCCACTTGGCGCTCCATAATGTTTAAGAGCAGGGGGAGGGATAGCTCAGTGCTTTGAGCATTGGCCTGCTAAACCCAGGGTTCTGAGTTCAATCCTTGAGGGGGCCGCTTAGGGATCTGGGGCAAAAAAATTGGTCCTGCTAGTGAAGGCAGGGGGCTGGACTCAATGACCTTTCGAGGTCCCTTCCAGTTCTAGGAGATTGGTATATCTCCAATTATTACATTACATTAGCTCCGTGGCTTCGTTCTGGCGCACCGCAGAGTACATCATGGCATCACGCAGAAAGTCCTCTTCAGTTTTTCGTGGCCGCTTTCCAATCCTGCGCAGCTGTTCAGCCAGTGATAACAAAGAGGAGAGGCTGGACTCCTGTGCTGATATCTGTGAAGCCAAAATGCAATGTTTTACAGCAGCAGTATTGTTTGCAACACAGAGACCACTGATTCAGTGATTTAAAACACAGCCACTATTCACATACTTGTCACTAACTGGCTGGACCCAGGCAAGCACACATGAGCCACAAGACCTCCAAAGTGACGAGTAACCACAGGGGCAGGGGAAATCAGTGTTCCAGGACCTACTGTACACTGGGCACCTGTCTCTTGGGGAGAGCCAGCACTGGGGGGAGGGGTGGGGCTTATCATTACTGTCCCCGCATTTTCCACAGACAGTGTTCATTATGGAAGATATCTTGCTGCTGAGGGTGACCAGGGAATCAAGGGAGGGTCTTCTCCAAAACTGCGGCTTCTGCCCTGGCCCTTATGCAGCTTGCTTGTGTGCAGCAATGGTCCCTAGTGACAGCAGAGTGCAGTGATGGCAGCATGGTGCAGGAAAGTTACCCTTAATGGGGCAAGAAACAAAGCAGCTTTGCCAAAGAACCTGCGGCAGCGGATTGCCCAGTATGTCCATGAGCGTTTCATGGAGGTCTGAGGCAGATTCCTGTGAAGTGAGGGAGTGAATAAACACTGTTCCACCGCTCAGACTAGGTATGTGGTGGTACACACATCATACAGACACAAGCCTGCTTTCTGCAACCCTCCTGCCCCCAACAATTTGCTTCAATGATTCCCAAAATCAAAGCCACTTACCAGGGCCTCCTCTCCTGTTTGCACTTTGCCAAGCTCCGATCGATGTGACTGGCTAGCCTCCTCTGGGGTAGAGAAGAGCTCCTGGCTGCATACATCTCTGACCCTCGAGTCGTCCTCTGCCTCTGGGTCCCCCTCTACGTCCTCGTCCAAGATTTCCTCCTGACTCAGTCCACTCTCTACTGGCACGCGAGTCACCGAAGTATCCACAGTGGCCTTCGCAGTGGAGGTGGGGTCACCACCGAGTATCATGTCCAGCTCTTTGTAGAACCAGCAGCTCATGGGCACAGCACTGGAGTGGCAGTTTCCCTCCCTCACCTTGTGGTAGGCAGCTCCTTCACTTTGACCATGCACTGCAGTGTGTCCCGGTCATGGCCCCTTTCTGTTATGCATTGTGAAATCTGTCCATAGGTGGTATAATTCCTACGGCTGGAGCATAGCAGGGACTGGACAGCTTCCTCTCCCCAAATGCTGATGAGGTCCAGCAGCTCAGCATTGCTCCAAGCAGGAGATTGCCTGATCCGTGGAGCAGCCATGGTCACCTGGAAAGATATGCTGAGACCACTGCACACCTCACCGAGCAAACAGAAAGGAGACTTTCAAAATTCCGAAGGAATTTAAGGGTGGGGCTCAGAGTTGGGCACCTTTGGCAGGGCAGTAGAGTTCAAACCGATGACCAGAGAGGCGAGAACAGGCATTGTGGGACCGCCCAGAGGCCAGTTGCAGTGCTGTAATCGACCAGGTGTCTACACTGGCACAGTGGCGCTGTAGCCTCGGCGCAGAAAGCTGTACGCCTCTCATCGGGGTGATTTTTCTTTAGTGTGCAGAAACTGCGCAGTTTCTGCCACTAAGTGGTTTGGCAGTGTGTACACCTCGGGAGTTACACCGCAGAAAGCTGATTTACTGCGCAGAAATTTGCCAGTGTAGACAAAGCCTTAGTTAAGACAAGAACCTCATTAGACAACCCAGGGAGGAGTCAGAGAAAGGAGGATGAGAACGAAGGCAGAACGAAGCTCACTCACAGGGTTATGCATGTGCCTTGAGGCTTGCAAGGATTTTTGTAAGACTTTCAGAGCTAGGCATTCTTAAAATCTGGTTTTTTTGGGGGGGTTGTGTGTTTATCTGGTTTCTGGAGACTTAGAAGAGCTTTTATTATTGTATGTAATGAAAAGCCTGGGTATCTGTAATAATTCAGTTAAATTGAGATTAGAAGTTTTAGGACTTAATCTTCCTGGGAAATCTTATTCCACTTATCCATCAACACAGTTCTCAAACTTCTTCAGATTATGAGCCACTGAAGATATTCTTTCCTGGCCACATCTTTTGATAACCACACTCCTTCCCTGCAGCAAATACGATACTTGGTTACATAGAAAAATAACACTGAAACCGTTTTAGAGACTTGGTGACAAGAGGAACACAAATTTGTTTTAATGTGATGGGTACAGCTGCTTCTTTGTGCCCTCCCCAAAATTTTTAACTGTGCTGTTGTATTTCCTATTTTGGTGTGAAACTCTAGATTTACTACTAGTAAATCTTTCCTCATTGCCTGCAGTCACTTTTAACCTTATTTCTGGTTCAGTATGCAGTTTAGTCCTATTCTTCTCACTGAGGGATAGCTCAGTGGTTTGAGCATTGGCCTGCTAAACCTAGGGTTGTGAGTTCAATCCTTGAGGGGGCCACTTAGGGATCTGGGGCAAAATCAGTAGTTGATCCTGCTAGTGAAGGCAGGGGGCTGGACTTGATGACCTTTCAAGGTCCCTTCCAGTTCTAGGAGATAGGATATCTCCATTTATTTATTTATATTTATTTATTATCATCATAGAGCCTGGGGCCCCTGTCGTGGACCAGGAGGACCCCATTGTCCACCTATTAAATCTTGGTGATGTCCACAAATTTGAGCAGGAGTGAAGGTTAACCAAAGAAACACAGGCATGAAGGAGCTATACAGGATGCAGTGAGATGGATTTGGTTTTGTGTGCTGCTTGCTAATTTATTCCAAAGTGACATGTTTCAAACTTAACTTTATTAATTAAAACTGAATGTTTAGGAAATAAAGCATTTGCTGTAGTCGCTAGGCATGCTGACTCAATGAATACCCCTTTGTTTGCAAACGTAACAGGCCTTCTCTTCATTTCCCCTAAGCAAAAATAACAAACTAAACCTGCATGCCACTCTATACTAATAGAGTGTGGTAGTCAAAATATTGGGCTTAAAGCTAGGAATTCCCTGAATTCTGATCCTGGCTCTGATGCTGTCTCCCTCCATGGTGTTGGACAGTTTCCCCATCTATAGCATTGGAGTGCTTAGCTGCATCACACTGTGGGAACTGATTGTAAAGCTTTTTGAACACATATGCTATATTAAGTATTACTTTTGTAGATATTTCTTGAAATAGTACAATTAACAAATGGCTGTTCAGATTTAGTTAAAAGGATGGGGTTTGCGAACTATTTCATGTTGATTAATATTGTCTCTGGCAGTATAAAGTTACTTTGAGATGGTTTACTGTTTATCCTAAAATTGATGTAAAAGGAGTGTATCATAAGAAAAACTCTAGCAAGACTGGCTTGCACTGAGGTTTTTTCTCCTGTGAAAGTACTGTTTATAAAAAAAAACAAACAAGATATACCTGTTGTTGCAATCAGTAAATATATTTTTAGGTGAAGATGGCACTTCGAACCTCGGGACATCTGTTATTGGGAGTTGTTAGAATCTACCACAGGAAAGCTAAATACCTTCTTGCAGACTGTAATGAAGCCTTCATTAAGATCAAGATGGCTTTTCGTCCAGGTACTTGTCATGTATCTTAAACACTTTCCCCCACAAGTTACATTACAATATGTAGTGAAACTTAATAAGCACGTATGCCGTTTTACATTCCTGATGCTCCTATTGGAATAAGAGAAGTTTGTGTTCCTTTGCATAGGGAAATACCATCTTTCAGTTGACCGGCTGAAATTCTGCTTCTTCCCCCGCACTGCTTCAGTTGAGTGTTCTGGACTAAGGTTTCAGCACTCTTGTCAATAAGACCTATTCAGCAGGTGATATGGGGATGTGCTGCTTGTTAAATAGCTGCACATGCAATTGGGAAGCATTGAGAGGAATTTGGAACCAGTGGAGTATCAAGAAGCTATGCAGGCAGGAGGTGAAAAAGGGAAATATAGAAGCAAGTTGTTCAAAGAGATGCTATCTTATAATTGTATTCCTTGTGCCTAAACATTTTTTGTCTACAATCGTAAAAGTAATACCTAAGCTTCAGTAGCTGAAAGGAATGTTTTTTTTCAGTATGTGTATTTTGTGTTACAGTATTTGATGTCTACTCGGTTTTACTGTTTTCCTTAGGATAGTCAGTTTCTCCTATTGTGTGGATGTTTCACACAGCAACAAAGAAAAATAATTGAAGTAGAAGTAGCATATTTTTGAAAACTGGCACAAAACAGCTTTAAAAAAATGTTGAGACTTGAAGTATGTAGCATTTTTATTTAGGCTTTTTGGATCTCCCTTTCTGATCCAGAGTCTCAAGTATATGGCCATGGATTTCAGTGACACTTCACTGCCAGCTTTATTGCATTTAACTTTCACCTGTAACAAAAACATTTGGAGTGGGATTTTTCAGAATCGTTGAGCATTGGCTTGGTGTTTTCCCACTGAAGTTAGTGAAGACAATGGGAGTCTTACCTAAGGGAGCAGAGAGGCCAACATTAAGCATGTTGAAAAAAAAAATCCTATCTTTTGTGTAGATATTGAAACTTATGTCTGAGTGTTCTCCTTTTCAGGTGTTGTTGATTTGCCTGAGGAAAATCGAGAAGCTGCCTACAATGCTATCACTTTACCTGAGGAATTTCATGATTTTGACCAGCCATTGCCTGATCTAGAGTAAGCTTACTTTCTGTTACTAAAGTAGGCTTGGTTTTCTGGAGTAGCAATTTCAAATCTAAATTTATTAGTTAACACAAACAATAGCAGATAAGTACCATTTAAAATTGGATACTTAACCTTTTTAAAAAAATGAAATACTTTTTTTGCCTGTGGAACTCCTGGAATGCAAATTGCTATGCCAATATTTATTTGGTTTACAGTTAAACTTAAAATGCATTGTGTAAATTGAGAAATAAGTCACAATATGTTCCAAGTTATTTACGCTTTCCTAACCATTTACCTTAACGCTCTTTGCTGTGCATTATATAAATTTAAACTTTTGCTGAATGTAGATAATGTAATTGCTGAATTTCATAAGTACTTTTTGGAGCTTGTTATTCCAAAATTAACCTTAGTGCCACAAGAGGCACAGTATATCTGTAGCTTTTCTTTATTCCTAGCTTTCTAGAAGCTGATCACAATTTTTTCTATTGCCTCACTCTTAGTATATTCTAAAGTCATATTTGTTGTTTGTTACATTTTTTAGGGTTCTCTTCATGACTGTATTTATTCAAGTGCACAATATATTTCTATAGACAGGCTTCATAATAAAACAATAGTCTAAGTAACCTGTAAATTGTTTTTAAATTGATTAAATATAATCAAGGAAAGTCTTTTAAACTGTGTTCTTTTTATTTAAGCGATATTGATGTGGCTCAACAATTCAGTTTGAACCAGAGTAGAGTGGAAGAAATTACAATGAGAGAAGAAGTGGGCAACATCAGTATTCTTCAGGATAATGACTTTGGTAAAATGCTTTAATATTTTTAATATGTGTACTAAGTTAGGTTTTGCTGGCTCTTGGACTGGAATGAAAGTTTCACAAATCTTGTGGAAATTCTACAAAGAAAGTGGGTTAATTAGCACTGAGAATTTTACATGAAATATCACTTAGATGTATTAGTCAAATGTTTTTACAAGAGTGAATGCCCTCATTATTGGATGAGTTTTCCAAAAATCTGTCATCTAATAGCCAAAAAAATTGTTGCTGCTTGTAAAGAAGCAACAATAACCATTTGTCAGGTGGATTAATGCTTAAGTGAATATATGAAATGTTAATTTTCTCTTTAAATGTGGCAGTCTAAATTCATTAGCCAGCAGCTCTTTTCTACCGATTTTCATGCCATTCAGAAATAACTTTTTGACCCCTTGTAAGTTTTTCTTAGTGGCGGAGCAATTGCAATGATGAAAGTGGTATTCTGAGATTTTTTTGTTTCAATATCTCTTAGTATATCGTTGTACAAAGAGTTGCTTTAGAACTGATAAAAATGTATATGAATATCCTAAAATTTTCTGTGCACCAAGCTTGTTTAATATTATCCATAAAATAGGAATCTGTTAATCGGTAGTCTACACACGGGATTAATAGACCTCTCTGGTATTAATCTGTTTTTGGATATGCATTAAACACAAACTTAGTGCTTAGGAAGCTTTTTCTTTGAATAGATCCAATGGAGGTCTCTAAAATGAATATTTTAAATGTTTTGGTGCAGTACTGAAGCCATTCTCAATAGGTATGCTTAGAACATATTTTCTACATAAGAAAGATAACTTCCTCTCCTCCTCCTCCTGAAGTTATTTTGAACAAACCTATGAAATAAAACAGCACTGAAGAAAGTGTCTTCAATGTGTCCACCATTAACTCTATATTTAAGAAAGTAATTAATAGATAAATTGTAAAAGGGTTGAAAACTATAGAAATATAACTGCATTTTGGTGAACAGAAATAATTCTAGAACTTACTGAGAAATTACAATTATAGAACAAAATTATCTAGTGGGTCATTTTTTCATAGTGAAGTGATTAATGATCTGCTTGTTGGTTTGCTTAAACCTAAATTCTTTATCTGTTTTGGCTAAAATTATATTCTTGCAGGTGATTTTGGAATGGATGATCGTGAGATGATGAGAGAAGGTAGTGCATTTGAGGATGACATGCTAGTGAGTACCAGTGCGTCCAATCTTTTACTGGAGCCTGAACAGAGCACCAGCCATCTTAATGAGAAAGCTAACCACCTGGAATATGAAGACCAATACAAGGATGACAATTTTGGAGAAGGAAATGATGGAGGAATATTGGGTATGTTTGAGAAATTTAGTGTAGCAACTGGGTTTTGTTAACTGTCCCTTGTCTTCTGTCTAAATTGTAAGCTCTCCGGGGCAAGGGCCATGTTTTGTTGTTGTTTGTACAGTGCCTAATAATTATTATGCCAGTAAACCATTTTATTGTAAAATATGCAGTTTGAATTAAATCACTTCCCAAATTCAAGGCACTCCACTGTACGTGTGAGGCTTGGAAGAGAAACTAGTATGTGAATCTTCTGCCTCATTTAAACCCCTCTTACTTCCTTGGGAGGGATTAAATTTATACAGTAAGACTGTTAAGTGTTGGATCCTTTTTAGTATGATCCCTGAACTTTAACTATCATGCAAGAATTCCACAGGAGTTTTTTAATCTTTGCATGCAACATGCAAACATTAAGTATAAATGGGTAGTCAGAACATAACAGCATACTAATAAAACAGACTCAAGTGTGATAATTAACTTGACTTAATATTGTATGTTTGTTTGCTGGATTTCACTTTAAAAAAACACATTTTTTTCCTTTGACAGAGCATGACTGCTACAAAAAAAATTCAGATAGTTTGTATATTTTTAGTACTTTAGTTTCCTGTGCTGTTATAAGTGTACAACATTTTGATTACTTGGGGTTTTTTGGTTTGTTTATGCACACTACCACAACTGATTCTTCTGTTGCTATTTCAGATGACAAACTTCTTAGTAATAATGATGGAGGCATCTTTGATGACCCACCTGCTCTCTCAGAAGGTGGGGTAATGATGCCAGAACAGCCTCCCCATGATGATCTGGATGATGATGATAATGTATCAAGTAAGTATTTAATCTAGGACTAAGTTTCATTTTTAAAATTATCACTAGGAATTGTTTAGTTTCATAATAAAACACGTTGTCGACTGAAGTTTATAAAAGCTTGTGTTGAACCTGTTGATATATTGTGGTGTTTTCTTTGTGTTCCAACTTAGTCCAAGATGTTTAACTTTTGTTTTGTTTGGTAGTGGGTGGACCAGACAGCCCAGACTCAGTAGATCCAGTTGAACCATTACCAACTATGACTGATCAAACAACACTGGTTCCAAATGAAGAAGAAGCTTTTGCTTTGGAGCCTATTGACATCACTGGTAAGTAAGCCATTTGAGAACACTTGAATTGAAATATTTGAGACCTTTTGATCTAGGAAAACCTTGAGTTAGTGGAATAGAAATGAATCTCTTGGTATTATTGCTAACTCAGTTTAGTGGTGTGTGTGTGTGTGTCCCATTTTCTTTTCAGAACATGGAATTTTGTCTTGCTTTCCCAAGAAATTCACTACCAGCTGTCTTGCTTAGAGCATATACAGCACAGTCAA
The DNA here is from genome assembly GCF_020497125.1 of Mauremys mutica. Classification (NCBI taxonomy): domain Eukaryota; kingdom Metazoa; phylum Chordata; order Testudines; family Geoemydidae; genus Mauremys; species Mauremys mutica. Next base: position 29,024,998 of record NC_059073.1, read on the forward strand.
ACATATTGGAATATCAACCTTGCTAAGGCAGAACCTGAAGTTTTTTGTCTAGTTATCTAATAACTGTTGTATGTTAAATCAGACATGTTCTTACTGAAACAAATTAAAATCTGCATACTAAAATTATATTTAGGACATAGCTGTCTGGAGTGTTTAAGAAGCGACTCATGCTGATGTGAAGGAAAATAAATATTGTTAGTCTAATTTTAGTTTAGTTATTACTAAAACATATACTTGGTTGTTTCTCTGGTCAAAATGGATAGTAGTATAGTTGAGTTGCTAGCAAAATGACTGGTATTCACTTGTTTACAGTACGGGTAACATTAAAAGCTAATATCAGTTCACATCTTAAAAGCACTGTACAAATATTTAGTGCTGCCACCAAATAGGTTAAGAAATTTTACTGTCTTAAATTTAGGGATTTCTTAGGAGCCTGTAGGATTTTTACTGTAACATAGTTATCAAGTCTCTGTTTCTCTCTTGTCTTCAACAGTCAAGGAAACCAAAGCAAAGAGGAAGAGAAAGCTGATTGTAGACAGTGTGAAAGAGCTGGATAGCAAGACTATTAGAGCCCAGTTAAGTGACTACTCTGATATTGTCACTACTTTGGACTTAGCACCTCCCACTAAGAAATTGATGATGTGGAAAGAGACGGGAGGAGTTGAAAAACTTTTCTCTCTGCCTGCTCAGCCTTTGTGGAACAACAGACTATTGAAGGTAATACAGATTTCTGAAGGTTTATTTTTAAATGAATTACATTAAGAACTGATCATGTGGGTGAGGCTGAAAGCTTATACAGCAAGCAAAAATGTGCATTAGCAGCATCTGGTAAATAGTACATTTTTGAAAACTTGCTTCAACTGAAAACAAACTTCTGGAGTCTGCATGTAGTTCAGTCACTGATATGTAGGCTGGAAAGGATTAGATTTTTAACAGTAAATGTCAATCAGTAGTGTTTTTCACCACCCACGCAAGCCAAGGAAAAAATATTTTCATCTGACTGAAATTTGCAGATAGTGAAAGTAAAAAGTGTTGTGTGACCACTTAGTTTGATTTAAGGCTATTTACTTTGTTTCGATATATGCTGACAATTTGATTAGACTATTATTAATCTTTACCTTTTTGACTCTTAGCATCTACTTTCATTAAATAGGTATAGTCTGGCCACTATAATTTTGCACAACTCTGAAAAATTTAAATTGATAAAATTTTAAGAATGCTTTAAAAGAAACATCTGTATTAGTCGAAGCTATTAAAAAAAAAAAATTGGATTCAGCCAAGCCTGCTGATATGTAACAATTCTTAAACATTCAGGGAAAGAAGCTTTTTAGAACAAGGGCACATAACGAGAAGTCCATCTCTGCAACAAATATAATATGAAAAATTGTGTGTTTAACTACAGATCAGAGAACTACTAGTCTACAGGAGTGATTGTTTTTTCTTATAGCTTTTTACTCGCTGTCTTACACCTCTTGTACCAGAAGACCTCAGAAAGAGGAGGAAAGGTGGAGAAGCTGATAACTTGGATGAGTTCCTTAAAGACTTTGAAAACCCAGAGGTGCCCAGAGAGGAACCACAGCAGCAGCAGCAACAGCGAGATGTTATTGGTTTGTAACTCATTAAACAACATGCTCTACTTCCTTTCAAAACTTAATTTTCATTTGGATTTGTCCTTTCTATTAAATTACTAGAGGGGAAACATTTACCTAGGTTATATAGCACAGGGCTTTGTAACTACTCATTGTATAGCTTGCTACAGTCAGTAACTCCTTTGTTGGTAGATCTTTTCTAAATATAGCAGACTTACATGAGACAGCTGTGTCCAGTGGATTAAATGGGCACTATGGGCTGGTCTGTACACACATTTGCACTGATTTAACTAAATTGACTTTTGCATCAATTTAATTAAATCAGTACAAAAACTGTGTAAGTATGACCTAAGTATGGACCTAATTGTTGTAAACTCTGGAGGGTGCTGTGAGTTGATTGGTGTGAGTTTAAGAAGTGACATGATTATTTATAAATTATATATACAATGGAATCAGAATATCTATTTATAAAATGTATTGAATATCACAAAATATAGATGAACCTATCTTGGAAGAGCCAAGCCGCCTACAGGAATCGATGATGGAAGGCAGCAGAACCAACTTGGATGAATCTGTCATGCCACCCCCACCACCTCAAACAGGCGTGAAACGCAAGGCTCAGCAAGTGGAACCAGAGCCTGTATTACCTGTGAGTAAGATTATAGTGAAGATGTGAGTTACACAGGAGTAGTGACTATATGCTCTTTATCTAGAAGCAGATAACGTTCTCTGGTGGGAAGGAAATGGTTCTGCTATAAATCCTCAAAGCAATTCTCCCAACCCCCACCCCACAGAAACATATCAAGGTGGTTCTGGGACCGTGTCCTACAGAATTTGAGTAAAAATGAAACCAGCCCCAAAACAGTAAGGTCATGGTAAAAAGGTCTATATGGGAAAAGCTGGTGCTATGCTAAGTCCTTACATTTAAAGGAAAGAGAATGTCCCAATGCATTTGTTAACATGTTTGGAATACCTCTTACAATGAGAGTTGCTTTTATAACCGCTCAATAGATGATGTAATTTAATGCAGATTTCACCAAGATATAATTCAATGCAACACACAGTTATAGTATTGCTTGTGCTGCTGTCTATCTTGGTGTAAAGAATTGCTTGTTGGCAGACTATTTTGGCAAGAAAAACCTCAATTGTCTGTTTTCACCCTTCGTTTATAAGGATGGGGAACAATTAACAACTTGGATACCTCTGCTTCAGTGTTTAGCAAGCAGTGTGTTTCCAGTTCTGCATGATCTGTGAGGAATGGGGTCTTCAGTACCGTATTTGTAAGTCACTTCTGAAAATATTAGCTAGTGCCTTCATACCAGTGTCCTCACTCTTATCCCACAGAGGATGCCACCGTAGGTTTTAATGCATTGAAGAGGCATTTCCCCAATCAGTTGACAATGGGGTTTATACAACAATGCATCTGGCTATCTAGGCGATCTTAAAGCTATATCTAATCCAAAGTACACCATATTTCTCTGTAGTAAGATCAGTTCCCAGGGTGATGTACTAAACCAACTTCTTGGGAAACAGACTTGTGTTACTAATATTTTATTAGAATTTCTAGGTTTAATGAAATATAAAATTAGAGGTATTTATGGGAAGCTAAGGAAAATAAATGTGGAATTTCTTTGCAAAGAACACTTGGATTATTTGCAGCAAATGTCTGAAAATTAGAAACTTGGATTAAGTTTAATTTTGTATATTTAAATTGTATATTTAAGATTTTCAGTCCTTAAAGTTGCAGTAGCTGAAATCTTCATGTTAATTCCCATTTAACTTTAATGTCTTGTGTGTTCTCAAAGCCTCAGCCATTACAACAGTTGGAAATGCCACCTGTGGAAATGCCACCAGAAGAGCCTCAAAATATCTGCCAGCTAATACCAGAGCTGGAACTTCTGCCAGAAAAAGAGAAGGAGAAGGAAAAAGAGAAGGAAGAGGAAGAAGAGGAGGAGGTAGGCATGAGCTCTTAAGGATCAGTCTATAGATTTGACACAGGAAATACTCGGTGGGGTTCCTGAAGATATTTTTACTGCCATCTCTTTACTTGTGACATCCCTTAAACTAAGTGTTTCAGTTAAGGAAGCATTTTCTGATTACTTGGGGAGAGAGACAAAGGGTAGAACTTTGAGAGATGGAGAACGCTCCTGATTGCATGCTTAACTTGATGAGCTGCTCAACTGATTGGAGAGGTTTTGGCTGTACTTAACATACGGTTAACAGCTATAGGTGTTACATTTTGAACTTCAGGGGGTGTTATCAGATTTTAAGTGTTGATCAATTTTGTAAAAACAAGTTTTACAAAAAAGTTTAAGATCAAGTGAAACGTTTTCACAAATCTAAAATTCTTATGTAGAATTTTAAGCACTTTGTTGTGGCGTTTGAAACACACACGTTACATAATTATGGTCCTGAAACTGACTTAAATGATTTCCATTGCACAAGCTGAGAGAAAATGTAAAAGTAAACAGAGTATAAGTGACAAATTAAATTCATTCTTAGACTGTAAATTCTTTGTTCCAAAGAATTTAACTTCTTATGTGTTTTGAAAAGGATCCCTGATCTTGATGTGGCCTCTTGAGTGTTAATGTAATAGGAATTTAAAAAAAATAAGGCATGAATGGCCTAGGTGAAGATACTTCTTCGCAGTGTAGATTTTAAACTGACAATGTTGTGTACATAGCACTGTGGTCATGTAAAAAAGCCATGTGCATGCACTGAGGAATAATGTACATATAACTTAGTGCGGTACAATGAAAAGGATCAGACAGGCACCAAAACGTAGTTTTGAAAACCCGTAACTATCACATCAGAGTTCTAGAAATAAGGACATCTCCTTAAGCTTGCAATTCCAGGGTTTGCCAATTGGCAATGGCTTTTTTTGCTTACACACAGTGATGGTGGGACAGTAGGAAAGCCACACATCAGCCTGTAAATTAGTTTTCATCCTGCTTTGAACAGTGTTAATTGAAGCAAAAGGAAATTAAATATTTGAAGATTACTAAAGCAGATGGGATTTGGCTTGCAATCTTATCTAGCATTTCCAGTGTTTCAGAAAGTGCTTCTTTTTAGAATGTAGAACATTTCCTTTAAAAGTTGAGCTTACTCTCCATAAGGAGAGGTAGGATGCTCTTGTAGATGAAGTGCAGGAATGGGCATTGAGAGAGTTAAGTTCTAGTCTCAGTGGTGCCATAGATTTCCTCTGTAGCTTTGAGCAAATCACTTTTCTATGCCTGTTTCATGGTGCTCCAAGAATCCGAACGTCTACATCAGGGGTAGGCAATGTATGGCACGCGTGCCGAAGGCGGCATGCAAGCTGATTTTCAGTGGCACTCACACTGGCTGGGTCCTGGCCACCGGTCTGGGGGCCTCTGCATTTTAATTTAATTTTTAAGTGAAACTTCTTAAATATTTTAAAAACCTTATTTACTTTACATACAACAATAGTTTAGTTATTCATTATAGATTTATAGAAAGAGACCTTCTAAAAATGTTAAAATGTATTACTGGCACTTGAAACCTTAAATTAGGGTGAATTAATGAAGACTCGGCACACCACTTCTGAAAGGTTGCCGACCCCTGGTCTACATGACAATTCTGCAGTAAAAGCCCGCATCACTGGACATGGGTCAGCCTCAGGTGTTTAATTGCTTTGTAAACATACCTTTAACATACAATAAGAGCAGGCAAGCAGCCTTTTGTCAATTATTTTTAGTTCCACCGAGATATCCAGTTTCCTTGTATGTGTTGCCATTCTTCTTCATCCCTTGTAAGTCAAGCCATCGTGACCTTCCAGCAAATTCTTGATTGGCTTGAGGAGAGGAGTGCTTGAAAACAACTCTAGAAACATGGATTTCATTTCAAAATTTAAGTGTGTAAATATTAACCTAAGCCTACAGGTGTTTTTAAGTGTGAATTTTTTGTTGGCTGCAGGAAGAAGATGGTACAGGGGGTGATCAAGATCAAGAAGAAAGAAGATGGAATAAGAGAACTCAGCAGATGCTTCATGGTCTTCAGGTACATATAGCACTTATCTTTAAAATTACTTCTTGAACCAGTTTAGCGTGTTTTGACCAATTAAGAGGTCAAGTAAAAGCTAGGCTGACAGTAGACACCACATACGTGACTGACAGTTTAAAAGTTTGATTTTGAAATGAGCATAGAAAAAGTTTAGGTTGTGATTAGGTAAATCATTGAAAGCACTCTAAAAGTAAACATGTGTATTCAGTAGAGGGACAGTTGAGCCAGATACTTGTAGGACCTGTCTGTGTTCTACCTTTGGATCTGTACTTCAGCTTGCAGCAAAGGCAGGAACTCCAAAAACTCAAATTCCTAATTGTTTTCCGAGTAACACATCAGCTCCTGCAATGGAACCTAGGCACCTCCAGTTTTTTCAGCTGCCTGCAGACCACATTTGGAACTCCTAACCTTCATTAGCAGATATCTCAAGTTATGGAACCGCTCTTGACCACTTCCACAAAGAGAAGCAGTACTCAGTGAAATTGGCCAAGAACCATGTGAACACAGCTCAGCATTGAAAAGACCATTCACATCCAATCATATATACTAGAAACAGATGTACTTCCTACCATTCTCACATACTTCAGACACACATATGGCTGAGATCCTGACCTTCATTCTGCTGCTTGAGCAACTGTCTGAGGGAACCTTTCGAACAACTTGCATCCCTGAAGTTGGTCTTAATTCAGAGAGTCAAGTCACTGTATTCTATATCAGTTTGCAGAAAAACAAAATCATTCCTGCTGTCTCAGGAAACCCTACAAATGTGGGATAAAGCCATATCTCAAGATGTTGTTACACTTAACTGACAGTGAATTTGTATGAATTCTACCTGAATCTGGAGCACCTGGATCAGATTGATCTTGAGTAGGACATAAGAGTTCTGTTCCTATCTCTGAACAACAAAATACTGGTTCCACACAAAGCACCAGGAAAAGACTGCACTGGGAGAGTCTTTTAAAAGCTATAGAAGAAATTCACATATGACTTTACTACTTTCTCATAGCAAAATCTCTCTGAGCAAGTTCATGAGAAGCACACATTCTCAGTCCTCCTGGTTGAAATAAATATGATTCTCAACTTTGTTGGGGAGGTCAGTAGATAAGTTTGAACTGAACTCCCGGAATCCAATCACCTTGCAACATCTCAGTCTAGAAGTCATCCCTTTGTAGGCATAATTCTTGGGGCAGGGGGATTTCTGATCAGTTGTCTGAACCCTAGCTGCTTGACATGAGTACTAGTTTGCATTTGGGCATAAGATTGCACAAATTTGAACAGAAAATTGTTGCGATCTGATACAAAAAAGGCCCCCTATACACATTACTTGATCTCCTTGATCTGTCAGTCTGGATTCCTTTTTCCCTCAATTCATTTGACAGCTCTTTAATTTCTATAGACACTGAAGATAACCCACTTTCTCAATATTTGTTTGAGGGAGAGGGGATTGGAGCATTTATAATACCCTATTTAAAAGCCTGCCTGTCCTGTGCAATATTAATGTGGCTTTAGCTGCTGATAAAAGCTGCTTTTGGTGTCGCATTGAACCTGTGAGCTCACTTCATATGTGGAAGTTTTAGTTGATGATATTGATTTCTCATTCTGAAAATTGAATGTCAGTGATCTGTCTTGACTAAATTCTTCACAGATGAAGCTGGTATTCAGAAGCATCCTAACTTCCTTCTGAATACAATGTCAGAGTTCCACCTTAGTTGAATCAGTTTAACTAAAGGAATAAAATTAATTTAGTTAAACTCATGCAAACCCCTTTGTGGATACTTCTGTTTTGGTTTGATTATCCATGGATTTTTTTCCCATCCAATAGACTTTGTAAGGCAGACGGTTCTCTACACATACATCTACTAACTGTAATTTATGTTCAGCAGAAGCTGTCACTTTGGACTGTCATTACAAAAGTATTGTTGGCTAGGAGAATCTCAATTCTCCTGAACCCTAGCAATTTTGAAAAAAGGAGTGATTTGGGATGCTCTCACCGAAAAGGTGTCTGATTTTTTCAGAAGTACCTACTGTTGGAAAATCAAGCCTCCTTTAAAAAAAAATCTCAAGTTGAGCATCCAAAAACACAGGGGCACCCAAAATCTCTAGTCATTTCTGAAAGTCTTGTCCTTTACTTGATTACTGTAATATGCCTCTTCTCCCAAATACTTACTGAATCACAGGCAAGCATATGGCTTTAAGTGGCTTGGGATTCTACCAAAAGATTGAAGTTACTTGATCTCACGTGTATTGTAATATCTCTCTAATTGTTCTTTCTGGCAGAACTAGTGGCGCATCTATCACAGGTGTGCTCCCTGCTAAAGTGGGGTTTACTTTGAGAGCCAGTGTATCCTGAGTTGGAGGAGAAGTAATAGTCACCTGCCTCAGCAGCTGTGGATGACATTAAGTGGAACCTCAAATCCTGAATACGGCTGCCCCTCCCTGCTGATTAAAACATCTTGCACCCATTAGTGATGAGTGCCTTGACACCAAACCCACAGCTGCCAAAATGCTTTGAGCTTTTGCAATATTTGACTTCTGTACTAATCAGTGTTGATCAAATAATTGGGTATATAGAATTTTGGGGGGCTTGTTTATGGTATCAACCAACTTTTGTGTGTTTCTTTTTTTCCAGAGGGCTCTTGCTAAGACTGGAGCAGAATCTATCAGTTTGCTTGAGCTGTGCAGAAATACAAACAGAAAACAAGCGGCAGCAAAATTCTACAGTTTCTTGGTACTCAAAAAGCAGCAAGCTATAGAGCTGACACAAGAAGAGCCATACAGCGACATCATTGCAACACCTGGTCCCAGATTCCATATTATTTGAATGGTTAGATACATCATAGCTAGTGTTAATTTCACTAGTACATATGTATTGCCCCATGTGTAGGGCCCACAAGACCATTGGAGAAAATTTAGATTTTAATTGTCTGTACAAAGTCCTTGGTTTTCTTTTGGTTTTGGTTCTTGTATTTTAAATTTACCACTTTCATTTTTAGTGACACTGCTGGGGTGGATGGCTTGAGTTCCAACTGCAAAAACAAGACAAGCAATTCAAGGACCCAGATAAAGATTGTTTTATTCAGAGCAGATGTGTGCAATATTGGTGCATGTAATGTTGTGACAATGAAAATGTCTTACTATAATTTGACTAGCTTAATTCAGTAATGATATTTTTAACCTACACAAGTAAACCTGAAAGGCCAACCTATTGTCTGATTAAAAACTTTGCCAAACTTGTCTAATATGTTCTGTCTGCTTCTCATAGTAATGAATGTTTCCTTCCCTAGATTTGTGTCTGTTTTCTTCCAGGGTACCATGGGTCTCTTGCAGCTGCCAGTGTGAATGGTAGTGCCTGGCATGTGAACTTTGCTTTGTCATTTTTGCAGTAGGATTTTGTAGCCCTTGATGCTAAAGGAAAACAGATGTCTATGGAAAGCACTTCCTATAACTGATCCTACTTCTGCAGGAGGACAGAGTATGTGTAAAACATCTTGGACAAAACATTCCTTTTCATTTATCACCTCATTGCGGTCCACTACTGATAATGGCTAGCTACTGTTAATAGGCAGCAAATAATTCTAGTAATTTCATTTAAAACTTAAAATATCCATATGCTTTAGGTTTGATAGAGCTGTACATAAACCCTAAACTTTTTTAAAGAACAGACTTCTGGATTGTATATTTTCTGTCATTAATCAGGCCTATGGAGATGAGCATAGGAGAAGTTGAACAGATTGCATTTGTAAAATATTGAATTAAATCAAGACACAACCTGTACTGAAAGGACAGCAAACTAAATATATAGTACAAGCAGACATAGTTACACTTAAAGCAAATGTTGCTGTGTAAAGTGTATTAATGGCTCTTCAGATATATTTATAGTTTTAGTAACAATTTTCCAATAATGCACACTCCTCTGTTCAGAACATTTTAACAGCTTTGCAAAATAAGTCCTATTGGGTTTTACTATAAAGAATAAAAGCTTTACTGTTAGGACCAGATAGTATCAGAAATTATGTGAATATGTTGATTATGGAAACACGTCTTAACTTTTTTAGGGCAAAATTATTCACACTGAAAGTTCTGGTTTTAATGTTGGCACTTTTGTGAAATGATTCTCTTTTGGGACTCTGAAATTTCAGTGTATACTCAAGTGTAAAATTATGTGAATGTTTTAAAAATTTGAGACTACATAATGACCGTGTTTTAATAATTGTTGAAAAAGTTAATTGTATAAAATAGTTACTGCAGCTTTATTTTCAACATAATGTGCCTGTAAAACCATGATTTGCCCCTTTGTAAAAAGACATTGTAGATAACTTGAGTGTTTAATTATAGAAAGGTCATTAGTTTCTTGTTACACATTTTGTTAGTCTGTTTTTTGTTGCTTTTCAAGGTTGATATTCTTGAAAATAGATGATGCTGTATGTATAACTTTTCTAATAAAAATTGTTATAAGCTGTTATGTACTGGTGCTATATCCTGTTTGAGTACCTTTCAGTGACATGTTGCTTATTTTGGTATTAGGAGGAGAAGTTAGTTCTTTAAAAAGATTCTTAAAAACTCCCTCAAACGTGTAATTACTTTTTTCCATTAGGAAGGAACACTTTAAATCAGAGGTGGGCAAACTACGGGCCATGGGACCGTCCTGTCCGTCCCCAGAGCTCCTGGCCCAGGAGACTAGCCCCGGGCCCTCCCCTGCTCTCCTCCCTCCCCCGCAGCCTCAGCTCACTGCGCTGCCAGCGCAATGCTCTAGGCAGCGGGGCTGCGAGCTCCTGTGGCACAAGGGACAGTGTCCAGCAAGGGGAATGAGCAAATGCTGCTTGTCCCAAAGTCCTTCACTTTCACAGTCCAGAGGATATATCTTGCCTTTCTGCTCATTAACTACACGAGATCATCTGAGAGATGCAATGGGATAGGCTGTTAACACATGCCAGCATTAGTTTCACTTCTGATACAACCTATGCTATCCCCATTGCAAAGATGTTTCAGTGTAGTGCAGTTACCAAGCTCTGAATTCTTCCCTCCCTTCACCTCAGTGGCGTGTGAACTACTTGTCATGTGACAAATGATGTAGAACAAATTTGCTATTAACCAGCCTAAGAAATGAACTCTTTGGTGGAGTGCAGACTGACTAAAAATAAATACTGTATGTATGTATTGGTTTTGCCTCCATTTCCTAGGTTGGGATCGGATTTGGAGAATTTCAAAGCGAAGAATGAATTAAACCAATTGAATGAAGGCCTTTATAAACAAAATAGATAATAGATTTATAACAGTAATTCTTTCATCACATCTTACATCCTTACACACTTGAGGTCTCCTTTTGCTTTCCATGTTCCTCCTACTTGTCTGCTTCTGGTCAGGAGCAGGATTTTGTCTTGGAGTAGTTCTGCAGGTGTCGGTCACTGGCTGCCGTTAGGGCGTGTTGCAATCCAGTCTATTGCATTTTGCTTATCCTTGATCATTTTGGGTCCATTGCCAATTTTTTGTGCCTTCTATTCTGTCCCTCTTAGTCTTTTTCTCAGTTGAATATGACAACTGCTTCTGAAGTCCAAGCTACTGACCATGTCAGATGTACTCTTTGGGACATCCGCTAAGAAGTCAATCATGAAGTAGTGGCTTCCAATGAAAATGAGTGGCATTGTCTGGGGCTGGATCCTATAGAATGGAAATACAGTACTACTGGCTTTTGACATTTGTTGTGGAAACTTTATTCTAGCACTGAAATATTTTCCAAAGTCCTATGATGGTAAGCGATATAAGACAGCTGATTATCATTTACAGTATAGTGGTTAGATTCCCAAAACCAACTCTCAAATTAGCCTGCCTTATACCAATGCTTTTGCTTATTTCAAACTTAGCCCTTCACTGTGGTAAGACAACTGTACAGCCCTCTTAATATGTACAGGCTGCTCCCACTGACTTCAACTGCAAAGAAAACGAGATCTCTCTGAAATGACTCTTGTATAACAGATTAGATTATCTAGCCAACCTCTACAATACATGCACACAATTCACTCAGTTACCCTGAGTGAATAAATTGTATTTGACTAAAGCAGGGATTCTCAAACTTCATTGCACAGCGACTCCTTCTGACATAAAAAATTACTATGTGATCTCAAAATGGGGGGGGCGGGGAGTCTAAACCTGAGCCCTGCTGTCCTGGGCAAGGGGGGCACAGCCCAGGGCTGAAGCCCTTGGATTTTGGGCCCGGGTGATGGGGGCTCAGGCTTCGGCCCCAAGCCCCAGCAAGTTAACAGCCCTGGCAACCCCATTAAAACAGGGTCGTGACCCACTTTGGGGTCCCACCCCACAGTTTGAGAACCGCTGGACTAAAGCATTCTTCCAGAATATCATACATTCTTTATTTGAAGATAGAAAGAAATGGAGAATCCACTTTGCATGGAAACTTGTTCCAATGGTTAACCACTCACTGTTAGATTGTGCCTTATTTTCTAGTTTGAATTTGTCTAGCTTCAGCTTCCAGTCAGTGGTTCATTTCTCAACTAAATTAAAAAGCCCTTTAATACCCTGTATTCTCTTTGTGAAGGTACTGATATACTGTAATCAAATCAACCTACATTTTGATAAATAAATTGAGTTCTTTCAGCCTCTCTAATCCTTAAGTCAGGCCTGCACAACATGTGGCCCGCGGAGCCTCACTGTGCGGCCCGCGAGGGGATTCTAAATCCCCTGCACACGGAGCTCTGCGGGCATCCCAGAGCCCTTTGAATCCCGGCTGCGCCAGGAAGCAAAGAGCTGTGGGCTGCAGGCAACCGCGGGGAGCCCTTTGAATTTCAGCCACGGCTGGGAGTCAGAGGGCTCTGGGCTGCCGGCAGCGGCGGGGAGCCCAGAGCCCTTTAAATCCCAGCCGTGGCGGGGAATCAAAAGGCTCTGGGTTGCCCACAGCCACGGAGAGCCCAGAGCCCTGTAAATCTCAGCTGCGGCTGGGAGTCAGAGGGCTCTGGGCTGCCGGCAGCAGCAGGGAGCCCAGAGCCTTTTAAATCCCAGCCGCGGCCGGGAATCAAAAGGCTCTGGGCTCCCCGCAATGGCGGGGAGCGTAGAGCCCTTTAAATCCCAGCCGCGGCGGAGAATTAAAAGGCTCTGGGCTGCCTGCAGTGGCGGGGAGTCCAGAGCCTTTTAAATCCCAGCCACGGCAGGGAATCAGAGGGCTCTGGGCTGCCCGCAGAGATTCCCAGCCACGGCTGGGATTTAAAGGGCTCAGGGCTCCCTGCGGCTGCCGGCAGCCCAGAGCGGTTTGAATCCCGGAACGCGGCCGCTGTTTGCCCCCTCCCCAGACCTCTGCCCCAACTGCCCCCCAGGAGCCCCACCCCCTATCTAAATGCCGCTGCTCCTTGTCCCCCGATTGCTCCCTCCCAAGACCCCTGCTCCAACTGCCCCTTGGGACCCCAGCCCCTATCTAAGCCTCCCTTCTCCTTGTCCCCAACTGCCCCCTCCTGAGACCCCCCCAACTTTCCCCCAGGACCCCACCACCTACCTGTCCCCTGATAAACCCCTGGGACTCCCATGTCTATCCTACTGCTGCCTGTCCCCTGAACCTCTGCCCCATGCAACCACCCCTGCTCCCTGTCCCTTGACTGCCCCTCTGAACCCCATATTCCTTCTCCAACCCCCAGCCCCCTTACCGTGCCACTCAGGCCAGCGTGTCTGGCTCCATGCAGCTCCAGATACATTGCTGCCATGCTCCCCCGTGGAGCCCCCACCCCCCAGCACCTGCCTTCCAGATTTGAACACCTCAGGATTCAGGAGTGCTCAAGCTCAGTTTGGGCAGCTGTTACTTCAGTTCTCCCAAATCAAATATACTGATCCACTGTAACTTGCTGTAGAAAAAGCAGGATAAAATTGAGCAAGAAATGCTTATTAGCACTGGAATTGCTATTTTCAACAGCCATTGCCTTTTTGTTTGTTTCAGGAAGACAGTGATATTGCATTGGCAAATTCCCCATAGAAAGAAAGAGTGGAACAAAAGAATAATAAAGGCACCAACTTTTCCTCATTTATGGAGGACAGTCTTATAATATGCATCCAGATATCTTCCAATCACACAAGCTGAAAATTGTTCCACTTTACTGCACCTCTGTAACCATATGGGAACCAATCCTGTCTGTGTTTTGTGCACATCCAAAATTCCTGCTGAATGACCCGCCCTGGGAGCGTTACCAGTGACCCAGGGCTGGGGAGGCAGGAGGTGTGTGGGGGGGGAGGCGCTGGTGGGGGGGAGCCCAGGGCTGGGGCAGCAGCAGGGTGGAGGGAGGGCACTGGTGGGGAGGAAAGGGGGAAGCCCAGCCCTGGGGCGGCAGGAGGTGTGGGTCAGTGGGGGGAGAGTCCAGGACTGGGGCAGCAGGAGGGTACAGGGGGGTGCCCAGGACTGGGACGGGGGGCAGCCAAGTTTTTTTTTTGCTTGGGGCAGCAAAACACCTAGAACCGATCCTGCCGGGTTCCCCCAGCCGCTGGAGCCCCGGCCCCTTTAATTTGACCCTGAGGGCTCCCAGCCACTTCTTCAGCTGGGAGCCCCCGGTTGATTTAAAATAAAGTATCACCTCCCCATCCCCCAACCTTCCTTTTTGGCCCACAGCTGTTTTGGTGGGGTGGCGCTGGGGAAGGAGGGTTTGTTTCTGCAGGGCTGGACGGCCCTGGGGCGGGGTGTTTCTGCGGGGCTAGGAAGTTTTGGCACTCGGCTGTTTTCTTTGGAGGAATGTGGCCCTCGCTGCTTTACGAGTTGTGCGGGCCTGCCTTAAGTCATTTTTGTGGGTTTTTTCTGCACTCTCTTCTATTTCACTGCTGACCATTTTAGCAGAAGGGTCCAGCCAATTTACTCCACAATCTCAAACTGTTTCTCAACTCTGTGCCTTCTAAGATTCTAATCTCCAAGACACAAGCACATCTTGTGAAAGTATAACAGTCCAGAGAAAGATATGCAAAGAATGTGTGTGGGTTATGATAAATATGCAATGTTCAGACAATCAAATGTATCAACACTTGCACACAGAATGCCATCATGGCTGGTTAACTGGCTGAGCGTCACCTTGCAAATAAAAAATACAAGATTTAAATTTTTTATGTGACCTGAAATGTAAACTTACAGCTGGCTTATGAGGAAGCTGAGGGAGGCAGCAATGAGGTTTCTCAAAGTGTTTTCAGCTAGAAAAGTCTGATAAGACTTGCTTCTGGTAGAAGCTATTTAATGAGATAATCTGCAGGTTTTCTTGATGGTTTATCAAGCCTGAAATAAGTGCAGAAGGTCTCAAGTGCTCTCAGTGCTAAAGTATATCTCCACAGCTGTCAGAAACAGTCCCAGTTTAAGTGTGACAGTCTGCTGTCTGTGGTGTGAATTGGAGCAGAGCACAGGTATTGGGAGCCTTCTGTCACTCTTTGACCACTGATATCTGTGCAATTGCACTGACAATCTTGAAGCCTTTGAAGGGAGTGTATGAAAAAAATAAAAATAATAATCCAACAAAAATGGGCCAGCAGGCAAATTGGCTACACAAAGAATTCTCAACTTAGGCCTGGTCCACACTGGGGGGCAGTGTCGAGGTAAGATACGCAACTTCAGCTACGGGAATACCGTAGCTGAAGTCGAAGTATCTTATCCTGACTTACCGCTCGGGATCGACATCCGCAGCTCCCCCGTCGACTCCGCTACCGCCACTCGCTCCGGTGGAGTTCTGGAGTCGACGGGAGCGCGTTCGGGGATCGATATATCGCGTCTAGATGAGACGCAATATATCGATCCCCACAAAATCGATCGCTACCCACCGATTCGGCGGGTAGTCTGGACGTACCCTTAGTCATCTCTGCAAATATTAGTCATTAAAAATGGCCAATCGGTGCTGACGTTAGCTCATTTTTATTAATTGTTCATTGAAAGTGATGATAATTATCAGAGCAGAGTAGATTTTACCCAGTGTTTACTGATTACCAATGAGGTTCTTTCATAAAGACAAAATTTAGCAAATGGTGCACTCTGCCTTACTCCACAGTGACGAAGCATATTTTAACACACTTCATACTCTGGAGCCTGAACTTCACTGACCTGCATGGTGCACATAATGACGATTTTCTGATTTACTCGCTGGATCTCCCCATTGCAGCTCTGTTTGTAGGTATGGAGGCTGATACTTATTTTCAGATTTATATGCAAATACCCAAATGAGCCTAAAAGTATGTTTATTTTTGTCCCGCCTACTCTAGACAGGCAGTTCAAGTTCTTTGCGTGACTGCACATGGCCATTCCACTCTTGGTGTATGTGTACCCCGCGCACAGTCGTCGGAAATTTTTCCCTCATAGGTACCGTAGGAGTGGCTCAAGTGTTCTCTGCTGCTGCGTGCCCTGCAGGCCAGTATAAAGGAACCCGAACCCCCTCAATTCCTTTTTACTGCCTATGATGGTCATTGGAATTGCTTGACTTGCCGTAGCAAGTGCTCTCTATGTGTTCATTGTAAATTAACTGTAGATAGTTTTCTAGATATGTAATGTTAATACACTATTTACAGTATGAACTAAGTATGTTTTCCTTTTTGGTCCCCAGTTTGCGGTGTTTTCCGTTACTCAGTACTGAGGGATGCCTTGATCACCAGGCTTCAAGACCTCTCTCTCTTGTGCTAGGCCAATGCCCATGAGGGACTCACACTCAAGCTGCTTGAAATGTTTAGGGGAAGTTCAAATTCAGGATTGTTTGTCAGACCTGCAAAGACTTTAAGCCTCGGACAAAGAAAGACAGAGAAGCCAGACTAAAGTGTTTACTCATGGAGGTGGCCCTGAGATCTCTGTCAGAGTTCAGTCGGTCAGCATCGCTTAGGAGTGCACCTCTTATGTTGCTTGATTCCCAACACAGCTCATTGTCCCCAGTACCTAAGAAGAGGCATAAGACCTCTAAGCAGACCACCGAGAGAGGAAGGGCACTGGCACCGAAGTCTTCTAGGCCTGGAGATGAAAGTAGAGTGCAGCCGAAACATTAGCTTTCCTCTTCTCTGGCACCTTTGACTCTGGCACCGAGGCAGGTACCATCGCACCTTCTACATCTGCAGCGCCATGCTGGAGGTATTTGCGTCAGTGAGACCGCACTCTCGGTACCAGCAGACAGCAGCATCAGTGCAGCACTTAGTGCTCTGGCACCCTCCATGGCCTCAAACTGCTGTAGTGTCTGTCTGTCAGTATTGTCAAAGGGGAAACCTCCAGGGCTGGCTGTGCTGCGTCCTTCTCTGACTTGACATTGAGCTCTGGCACGGTCGAGAGCAGCCCCTCCTTTGTCAGCAGAGGCAGAGTCATCCTCTTCTGAATAGGAGATTGGTTTCTGTTTCCCAGCCTCATAGCCACTCCTGCTACTCTCCACCAAAGCTCTACTACCCTGCTAGGGAACCTTCAGCAAGAGTACCATCGGGTGGGTGACCAGGGGGTCAGTGGGGCTCATCACCTCTTCCAGTGGTGGTCTTGGAACCTGTGGGATTTCCCCCCAGTTTCTAGGTCATACACATGTTCTGGTTCTGTGTCCTTGGAGAGATATGGAACGCCTACTCACAACGCACTATCTGTTCCTGAGCCCGGTACCTGCACTGGTACCGAGCAGCAAGAAGCAGTTTAGGAGGACACTTCTGGACAGCTAGTGGAGGAGGAAGAAGTAGCCTCAGCCTGTGCTGACCTCTTCTTCTTCCTCTCCTGATGAGGGAGTCTCCTCCAGCATTTAGCCTCCCCCAGATGACTATAAGGCCATCCTCCTTAGCAGCTCTTGGTGGCCTTTAGCCGGGGGATTCAGGTGGAGCAAGTTAAAGAATCCTCACACCGCCTTGTTGACATTTTGGCCACAGCAGGTCCTTCAAGAATGGCCTTACCTATTAATGCAGCAATTATGGACCTCATTAAGGCTCTCTGGTAGACCCCTTTGTCCCTTCCCCCTTTCTCAAGAAGGGCCAAATGTAAATATTGTGTTCTGTCTCAAGGGTTTGAATACTTATATTCTCATCACGCCTGTCTCTGGGCTCTCTGGTGGTGTCAGTAGCCAATGAAAGGGAATGACAAGGGCAACAAGGGGAGTCCCCTAAATTGAAAGACGCAAAATAACCTAGAGCTGTTTGGTAGAAAAGTTTATTCCAGTAGGGGGTGGCAATGCAGGATTGCCAACCAGTAAGTGATTTTGGGTCAGTATAATTTTAATGCGTGGGATTCCATTTTAAAGTTTAGAGACATGCTGTCACAGAAGGGTAGGCAGAAGTTCCCGTCATTAGCTGATGAAGGGAAAATCTGTAGGAAGACCTTAGCTGCAGGGTGCACTGGATGTGGTAGACTTGATGGTTAGGTTCATGGCTTATGCAATGGCCATGCACAGGAGCACTTGACTGCAATGCTCAGGGCTTCCATAAGAGGTCTAACAAACTTTACACAATCTGCCCTTCAAAGGGTCTTCACTGTTCTCAGAGCAAACTGTCTAAGCTCCATGGCTTGAAGAACTCTTGGGCAACTTTAAAGTCTTTGGGGTTGTACATTTCATCCCCATCCAGAAAGCACTTCTGCCCACAGCAGACCCACCTTTACTCTGCCCCTGCAGCAGAACCTGCAGAGAAATAAGAGTAGGGGTTATAGACATAGAGCACCTTCTCCTCCTCTTGTCTCTGCATCAATGCCTGCTCCACACAGCCAGGGGTGCTAAATGGGCATTTTGACAGGACACTGTGGAAGTGGGATATACCATTTAATTTGATTCTATACCTCCCTCCCAATCCCTTTTCTGGAGCCACTCTCACAAGGAGCTCCTAATCCAGGAGATTCAGTCTCTCCTCAGGTAGGCGCCATAGAGGAAATTCTGCAGTGTCACAGAGAGAAGGGGTTCTATTCTTGTTATTTCCTAATCCCGAAAGCAAAGGGAGGTCTCAGACCAACTTTAGACCTGCATCAGCTCAACAAATATCTCAAAAATATAAAGTTTTGCATGGTCCCCCTGTCTTACATTGTTCCCTCCCTGGAGACTGGTATGCTACCCTTAATTTAAGAGATATCTACTTTCATGTGGCAATTTATCCCAGTCACAGAAAGTTTCTCAGGTTCATAGTAAAGCACACTCATTACCAGTTCACCAAGCTGCCCTTCAGCCTGTAGGCAGCTCCTTGGGTTTTCACAGAATGTATGTCTATGGTAGCGGCTTTCCTGAGGAGGCTAGGAGTACAGGTCTACCCTTACCTAGATGACTGGCTAGTCAAGGGCAGGTCCCTGGCTCAGGTTCTCTCAACCAGTCAACCTTCAAAGTTCTAGGTCTACTGATCATCTCAGATAAGTATGCTCTTTGTCCATTTCAGCAGATAGAGTTTATAGGATCAGTGCTGGACTCTACTCAGACCAAAGCTTTCCTTCCAGACACAAGATTCTAAACAAGTCCATCTTTTGTGCCAGATCTTAAGGTTCACCCAATCACAGAAGCTCAAAATTGTACAAGGCTCCTCAGGCATATTGTCTTGTGCATGTATATAGTCCAGCATGCCAGGCTGCGCCTCAGGTCTCTTCAAAGTTGACTGGCCTCCATTTATTTGCCAAGACATCACTGTCTGAACACGGTGCCCTCATGGGCTCTGACTTCATGAGATTGGTGGACAGAGCCACCCAGTTTTTGGGAGGTGTTCCCTTTGTGCATCCTCAGCCTTTGCTGACATTGGTGATGGACAAGTCTGCCATGGGATTGGTGCGGGAGGGGAGTTCAACTGGCCCCCCTCTGAACTCAAGGTTTGTGCTCCTCAAGGGATTTCTCTTTTCATATCAACATCAGAGAACTAAGGGCTGTCCACCTCACCTGTCAGGCCTTGCTACCTCATGTCAAGGGGAAAAGCCTGTTTGTTCTCACAGACCACAGTGTGGAGATGTTTTGCCACAGCAGGCAGGGAGAAACTCACTCTTCTCTGCTTTTGTCAGGAAGCAATTCACCTATGGAATTTTTGCATTGCCAGTTCAATCAATCTCAAAGCCTCTTACCTTCCAGGAGTGCGGAATAAACTGGCAGGTTGCTTAAGCAGGTCATATACCAGTGGTCTCTCCTCCTGAATGTAGTCAGATACATTTTCCAGCAGTGGGGGACTCCCCAGATAGAACTTTTGGCAACCAAGGCCAGACAGGAAATACCTATAATTTTGTCTACAGTTCAATCACAGACACTTTCCTGCTATCCTGACAAACAAACTATACTATGCTTTTCCCTTAATCCCATTCCTACACAGAATGCTGCTAAAGATCAAGCGGGACCAGGCCTCAGTTATATTAATAGCACCAGTGTGACCGCAACAGCAATGGTTCTCCACTCTACTGGATCTGTCAGTGGAGGCTCCAAGTCAAGGTGCAATGGGAGTGAAATTGATCTCCCAAGGTCATAATTGCTTCAACCAAAGCTATGGGCCTTTCATTTAATGGCCCGGAGGTTCCATGGCTAAATCCTAGGGAGGAGTCTTGCTTGGAGCAAGTTTGCCATGTCTTGTAAAATAGTAGAAAGCCCTCTACCAGAGCTGCATACATGTCAAAATGGAGGCATTTTTCCATTTGGTCTTGTCAATCCAGTGTCTCACCAATGCAGTCTTCTTATCCAGCATATCCTGGACTATTGCACCTAAAATGGCAAGGTTTAACAATTTCTTCTGTCAAGCTCCACCTGGCAGCAATATCACATTTCCTATCCTCATATGGGTTACTGTTCTATATTCTCTAGTGACATGACAATCAGATTTGTGAAAGGCCTGGAATGGTTGTACCCTCAAATAAGGAAACCTATCGAGCCCTGAGGCTTGAACCTAGTTTTGTCAAAGCTCATGAGGCCACTATTTGAGCCTCTAACAACATGATCCCTAGTGCACCTATCTCTGAAGGTGGATCTCCTGATACCTATCACTTTGGCTGGGATGGTGGCCAAGCTGCATTCTTTGACCCCAAACCTCTATATACAATCTTTTTTAAGGATAAAGTGTACTTCCATTGTCATCCAAGATTCCTCTCTAAAGTGGTATGTACTTTTCATATTAACAAGTCAATTAACTTAACTACATTTTACCCAACACTGCAGGCCAATAGACAGGAGCAACATCTGCACACCTTAGATGTTAGAAGGGCATAGGCATTCTACATAGACAGGTTTAATAGTTTTGTTTGTCAGCCCAACTATTTAAGAACATGAGAACATATGAAAGGCCGTACCAGGTCAGACCAAAGGTCCATCTAGCCCAGTATCTGTCTACCGACAGTGGCCAATGCCAGGTGCCCCAGAGGGAGTGAACCTAACAGGCAATGATCAAGTGATCTCTCTCCTGCCATCCATCTCCATCCTCTGACGAACAGAGGCTAGGGACACCATTCTTACCCATCCTGGCTAATAGCCATTTATGGACTTAGTCACCATGAATTTATCCAGTCCCCTTTTAAACATTGTTATAGTCCTAGCCTTCACAACCTCCTCAGGTAAGGAGTTCCACAAGTTGACTGTGCGCTGCGTGAAGAACTTCCTTTTATTTGTTTTAAACCTGCTGCCTATTAATTTCATTTGGTGACCCCTAGTTCTCGTATTATGGGAATAGGTAAATAACTTATCCTTATCCACTTTCTCAACATCACTCATGATTTTATATACCTCTATCATATCCCCCCTTAGTCTCCTCTTTTCCAAGCTGAAGAGTCCTAGCCTCTTTAATCTTTCCTCGTATGGGACCCTCTCTAAACCCCTAATCATTTTAGTTGCCCTTTTCTGAACCTTTTCTAGTGCCAGAATATCTTTTTTGAGGTGAGGAGACCACATCTGTACACAGTATTCGAGATGTGGGCGTACCATGGATTTATATAAGAGCAATAATATATTTTCAGTCTTATTCTCTATCCCCTTTTTAATGATTCCTAACATCCTGTTTGCTTTTTTGACTGCCTCTGCACACTGCGTGGACCTCTTTAGAGAACTATCCACAATGACGCCAAGATCTTTTTCCTGACTCGTTGTAGCTAAATTAGCCCCCATCATGCTGTATGTATAGTTGGGGTTATTTCTTCCAATGTGCATTACTTTACATTTATCCACATTAAATTTCATTTGCCATTTTGTTGCCCAATCACTTAGTTTTGTGAGATCTTTTTGAAGTTCTTCACAATCTGTTTTGGTCTTAACTATCTTGAGTAGTTTAGTATCATCTGCAAACTTTGCCACCTCACTGCTTACCCCTTTCTCCAGATCATTTATGAATAAATTGAATAGGATTGGTCCTAGGACTGACCCTTGGGGAACACCACTAGTTACCCCTCTCCATTCTGAGAATTTATCATTAATTCCTACCCTTTGTTCCCTGTCCTTTAACCAGTTCTCAATCCATGAAAGGACCTTCCCTTTTATCCCATGACAGCTTAATTTACGTAAGAGCCTTTGGTGAGGGACCTTGTCAAAGGCTTTCTGGAAATCTAAGTACACTATGTCCACCGGATCCCCCTTGTCCACATGTTTGTTGACCCCTTCAAAGAACTCTAATAGATTAGTAAGACACGATTTCCCTTTACAGAAACCATGTTGACTATCGCTCAAGAGTTTATGTTTTTCTATGTGTCTGACAATTTTATTCTTTACTATTGTTTCAACTAATTTGCCCGGTACCGACGTTAGACTTACCGGTCTGTAATTGCCGGGATCACCCCTAGAGCCCTTTTTAAATATTGGTGTTACATTAGCTAACTTCCAGTCATTGGGTACCGAAGCCGATTTAAAGGACAGGTTACAAACCTTAGTTAATAGTTCCGCAACTTCACATTTGAGTTCTTTCAGAACTCTTGGGTGAATGCCATCTGGTCCCGGTGACTTGTTAATGTTGAGTTTATCAATTAATTCCAAAACGTCCTCTAGTGACACTTCAATCTGTGACAGTTCCTCAGAATTGTCACCTACAAAAGCCAGCTCAGGTTTGGGAATCTCCCTAACATCCTCAGCCGTGAAGACTGAAGCAAAGAATCCATTTAGTTTCTCCGCAATGACTTTATCGTCTTTAAGCGCTCCTTTTGTATTTTGATCATCAAGGGGCCCCATTGGTTGTTTAGCAGGCTTCCTGCTTCTGATGTACTTAAAAAACATTTTGTTATTACCTTTGGAGTTTTTGGCTAGCCGTTCTTCAAACTCCTCTTTGGCTTTTCTTATTACACTCTTGCACTTAAGTTGGCAGTGTTTGTGCTCCTTTCTATTTGCCTTACTAGGATTTGACTTCCACTTTTTAAAGGAAGTCTTTTTATCTCTCACTGCTTCTTTTACATGGTTGTTAAGCCACGGTGGCTCTTTTTTAGTTCTTTTACTGTTTTTCTTAATTTGGGGTATACATTGAAGTTGGGCCTCTATTATGGTGTCTTTAAAAAGGGCCCATGCAGCTTGCAGGGATTTCACTTTAGTCACTGTACCTTTTAACTTTTGTCTAACTAACCCCCTCATTTTTGTATAGTTTCCCCTTTTGAAATTAAATGCCACAGTGTTGGGCAGTTGAGGTGTTCTTCCCACCACAGGGATGTTGAATGCTATTGTATTATGGTCACTATTTCCAAGCGGTCCTGCTATAGTTACCTCTTGGACCAGCTCCTGCGCTCCACTCAGGATTAAATCTAGAGTTGCCTCTCCCCTTGTGGGTTCCTGTACCAGCTGCTCCATGAAGCAGTCATTTAAAGTATCGAGAAATTTTATCTCTGCATTTCATCCTGAAGTGAAATGTTCCCAGTCAATATGGGGATAATTGAAATCCCCCACTATTATTGGGTTCTTAATTTTGATAGCCTCTCTAATTTCCCTTAGCATTTCATCATCACTATTACTGTCCTGGTCAGATGGTTGATAATAGATCCCTAATGTTATATTTTTACTAGAGCATGAAATTTCTATCCATAGAGACTCTATGGAACATGTGGATTCGCTTAAGATTTTTACTTCATTTGAATCTACACTTTCTTTCACATATAGTGCCACTCCTCCCCCTGCACGGCCTGTTCTGTCCTTCCGATATATTTTGTACCCCGGAATGATTGTGTCCCATTGATTGCTCTCAGTCCATCAAGTTTCTGTGATGCCTATTATATCTATATCCTCCTTTATCACAAGGCACTCTAGTTCACCCATCTTATTATTTAGACTTCTGGCATTTGTGTACAAGCACTTTAAAAACTTGTCCCTGTTTATTAGCCTGCCTTTTTCTGATGTGCCAGATTCTTTTTTATGTGACTGTTTATCATCTGATCCGGCCCTTACATTATACTTTTCAGTCCTCTGCTCCTGACTATAACCTGGAGATTCTCTATCATCAGACTCTCCCCTAAGAGAAGTCTGTGTCCGATCCACATGCTCCTCTGCAGCAGTTGGCTTTCCCCCATCTCCTAGTTTAAAAACTGCTCTACAACCTTTTTAATATTTAGTGCCAGCAGTCTGGTTCCACTTTGGTTTAGGTGGAGCACATCTCTCCTGTATAGGCTCCTCCCATCCCAGAAGTTTCCCCAGTTCCTAATGAACATGAACCCCTCCTCTCTACACCATCGTCTCATCCACGCATTGAGACTCTGAAGCTCTGCCTGCCTACCTGGCCCTGCGCGTGGAACTGGGAGCATTTCTGAAAATGCCACCATAGAGGTCCTGGATTTCAGTCTCTTCCCTAGCAGCCTAAATTTGGCTTCCAGGACATCTCTCCTACCCTTCCCTATGTCATTGGTACCTACATGTACCACGACCACCGGCTCCTCCCCAGCACTACACATAAGTCTATCTAGATGCCTCGATAGATCCGCAACCTTCGCACCAGGCAGGCAAGTCACCATACGGTTCTCCCGGTCATCACAGACCCAGCTATCTACATTTCTAATAATCGAATCTCCCATTACTAACACCTGCCTTTTCCTAGAAACTGGAGTTCCCTCCCCCGGAGAGGCAACCTGAGTGCGAGAGGCAACCCCAGCACCATCTGGAAGGAGGGTCCCAACTACGGGAAGGTTTCCCTCTGCTCCCATTGACTGCTCTACTTCCCTGGGCCGTTCTTCCTCCTCAACAGCACAGGAGCTGTCTGAGCGGAGGTGGGACAATTCTACAGTGTCCCGGAAAGCCTCATCAACATACCTCTCTGCCTCCCTTAGCTCCTCCAGTTCCGCCACCCTGGCCTCCAAAGCCCGTACATGGTCTCTGAGGGCCAGGAGCTCCTTGCACCGACTGCACACATACGCCACCCGCCTACAGGGCAGGTAATCATACATGCAACACTCAGCGCAATAAACTGGATAGCCCCCACTCTGCTGCTGGGCTTCTGCCTGCATTGTCTCCTAGTTAATGGAAGGGTGGTTTACAGGAAGGGGTTTTGGAATGTGGTTTGGTTTATAGGTTTTGGGGGGGGGGGCACGGGGAAGGGGTTACTGCCGACGAGGGGCTGACACTCCCTTCCCACTCCCCTTCTAAACTCCCTTGCGAAACTCCCTGTTAGCAGCCCCTGTTCGCTTGTGCGCGGCTTTATAAAGCCCTGGCCTGAGTGAATGCCCCGCCCACTGATTAAGGCTCAGCCAATTACCAGAGGCTTGTAACCATAGCAGATGGAATGAAGGGTTTCCTGGTTCCAAGAATTTGATCTTGGATAACTTCCTGGATTCATGTTTGTTATGATCTGAAAGACAGTTCCTAGACAAGCAGTAAGGCACGTTCCACAAGATCACAAGTGGCCTCATTGAGTCCATCTCCAGGACATTTGTAGAGCAGCAGACTGGTCTTCAGTTCACACCTTCGCATCCCATTATGCCAGTACTCCAGAGACAATGCTACATTTGGATAAGTCGTGCTCCAGTCTATATGTACATAAACGTGGGTCACTTCTTCTACTTTACCATTTGTGACTTACCAAGAGTGGAATTCACAGGTGCAATCACTCAAAGAAGAATAAACTGTTCTTAACCTTTTGTAACCATGTTGGTCTTTGAAAGGTATTTCACATGTCCGTTCCACAATCCGTCCTCTTACTTACATTGGAATTGTCCAGCAAGAAGAAACTGAGGGGCAAATGGGCCCTTTATACCACACATAGTGGTGCGTGGTAGCAGAGAGCACTCAAGCTGTTCTGACGGGTACCACTGAGGGAAGAATTTCTGAGAACTGTGTGCAGGGGACACACATCAAGAATGGAACAGACATGTGCAACACATCTTGAAGAACAACAGTTACAAAGAGTTAGTAACCATTTTTTTCCACTAGAAAATCCAGGTTAACATGCTCCTGTATTTTGGCTGGCAATAACCTTCTGTGAGCTATTTGGAGCTACCTGTGTGATTTATGAATACTGTATCTTGGCCAAGTTATTGTGATGTTTTTGGTATACATATATTGCGTGAATTCAATAGCAGGATTGTCAGGAAATGCACTCGGGAAGGTGGGAGATGATCTACACCTCAGCAAACACTTGAGAGACAATGCAAGGTCTCTGCTGGGCTTGTCAGACAGGTTTCCTCAGGAATGACTCAGACCCTGTGAATCGCAGGAGGGTTTAAAGAGACACAGTCCCTCCATCACGGGGGAGCACAGGGTTTTGAGCTAAGACCCCAGATCCTGCAGTGTGTGTTTTTGGGGGAAGATAGACCTGTGGGGTCCCCATCAGGAGGATGGTGAGACCCTACATAAGACAGACATATGTGTAGACTTTTTGTTGTTTTAAAATTCTTTATATTGTGCAATGTTCCTATGGTTAAATAAATGTAACCCTTCTGCCAGGTGAAGCCAGCAGCAACCAGGGCTGGGTTCAATATCTTTCCATTGATACAACACGGCTCTAGCCCCCACCCAGTAATCTGAGAAAATTACACACCACCCCTGGGTGTCCCTGGGAGGCAATACTTCCCCACTCACAAGCACAGAGTCTGAGTATGGAAAAGAAACTTTTAATAAAAGAAGAGAAGTAACTCGGCATTAATTTGGGGGAACACCACAAACAGGGTTCATAAACATAAACCATGAGCAGAAGACTCAACTCCAAGTAAGTTGGGCAGTGTCCTTTTCCCCTCAGGTTTTTAAGTCCAGCAACCCAAAAGTCACTTTCACGTGCCCAACCCTTCTCTGCACCCCACTCAAAGTTACTCTCCTTGGTCAGTGCAGACCTAGAATTCAGAGGTGTATCTGCAGAGTTCACCTCCCACCCTGGGTGTGGGGGAGAGGGTAAAGAGGCATCTTACTCCACTGCTTGGGCACTCGCTCAGCGCCCTTCTCTGCCAACTGTCCTGCTGGTCGCTGGCTGTTCCTGTTGGCCACCTGCTCGCTGCTCCCACTGGCCGCCACTGCTCCGCCAGCTGGCCTGCTGCCCAATCGCCGGGCCTCTCCACCTCACCAGCCACTTGTTCACCAGCCAACTGTCAGTCACCTGCTGCCACCTGCCTCTCTGCTGTGACCTCTGCACATCAATCTCTTAGTAATTTTTAGCTCTTTGCAGGCTGGACATTAACACAGCCCCATCTTAAGTGACTTCAGCTCTGATTGAGCATTTAAAATAACAAGGAGGCTCCTAATGAAGCCAGTTTAGCTCTTTCTTTGAACAGAAACGGGGAGAACAGGTTAAACCAGTCCAGGGAGGATGCTGGGACAACTGTCCCCACCCCTCTTACTTTCACAGGATTCTGGCATTTGAGCCCCTAGCTTAACAAGGTTCTTTCAGCTGAGGGTGACCCCCTTCTTTGGGACAGGTTAAGCACAGTCCTGCTTCCCTGTATTCATACAATAATGCCAACATTGGTAACAACATTTCAGTACCCCTGCATTCAGTACTAAAGTAATTTTTAACCCAACACCAGACAAAGTTGATAACAAGCACCCCCAGCTAGCTGTCAGAGGAGAATTCATTCAGTGCATTTAGACCCTTACATCAACAGTACTTTTGTTTCAAGAAGGCTGCTTAGTGTCACTGTAATCCACTGGCCAAAAGCTCCCAAAGGGAAGGCCATGTACCAAACCAAGTTGGATCTCTTGGGTAAGCATGATGGATACACAGGATGAGGTCTAAGTGTGGGAGAATCATGGGATTCTATCCTAGGCAAGATAAAGGCACAAGGAGAGACCAGAGGGCGGTGCACTCAGAAAGAACAAATAGAAGGGGTGAGAAGTACAGCCTGTCCCATAACTGTGACACCATCCTTCTCAGAGAAGGAGTTATCTGCAGGGATTGGGACAGAGACCAGAGTTTCCATTGCCTGCTTATAGGGCTCACATACTCAAATATGCAGACTAATGTACTCTGTTCCCTATGTCTTATGGTGGAATATGCCTCCCCGCCCCCATGTCTGTGGTTCCTGGGGACCAAGTGTCCCCTCCCTCTCTGAAGAGCTGCCAGCATTGGGACAGAACAATTCTACCATGTTTTCCTTTGAGCTGCGGGTTTTCCTGCATGTGAGCAGCCGACCCAGCCTCTGGGTGGAATTTGGTTCGTTCTATCAACAAAACCAAATAGAAGCGGCACTTATCATTTCTACAAGGTGCTCGGATACTACAGTGAGGACACATTATAAGAGACAGAATAGAATGATGTTAAGTTTACATTTTATTTTTGACTCAGATTTTATTTTCCCTCCAGAGTCACGGTTTATCATATACATGGGTAAATCCTTCAGCCATAGTGTAATTTTCTTTCCAGCCATCCAATCACACAAGCTTCCCTCCTCAGCTACCTGTACAAAATGACACTTAACAATCACATCGGTGCCATTTTAGGAGGCAAAATAGCACATGACAATTTTCCTTGAGCTTTTGGTCGGCAAGTGACTTAGGAAAGTAACCCCATTGAGGAAGGATGAAGACCAAAAGTTTTGCTATAGAAAGGATTGTGAGAGACTGATAATGATAATTTATGTGTATTGGAATAGGGCCTAGGATCCCCTGTCATGGGGCCCCCAGGACCCCAATGTGGTTGGTATTGTACAAACAGAATAAAAGGCCAGAAGGCACCATTGTGATCATCTTGTCTGATGCCCTGTATAACATAGGCTGCAGAACTTCCCCAAAATAATTCCAAGAGCAGATCTTTTAGGGCAACATTCAATCTTGATTTAAAAAACTGCCAGTGATGGAGAATGGTTAATTGCCCTCAGTGTTAAAAATGTACACCTTATTTCCAGTCTGAATTTGTCTAGCTTCAAATTCCACCCATTTGGATCACAATATTTCTTTCTCTGCTAGATTGAGGAGCCCATTATTAAATATTTATTCCCCAGGTAGGCACTTACAGACTGTAATCAAGTCATGCCTTAACCTCAAACAGTCCATAGCCTCTGAGCCTCTGGGCTGGGACCGACAACAACAATTGGCGTTCTGGCCCTCTGGGTAAGGCAGAACAATGATCTGCTTGTAGCCCCTGAGCGTGACTAGGCAAACAGTCTATAGCCCCTAAGCCTCCTGGCTGGGGCAGACAGTAGCAATTGGGGTTCTAGCCCTCTGGGTAAGGCAGAACAACAATCAGTCTGTCGCCCCTGGGCGGGGCAGAACAAATAATCTATGGTCCCTGAGCCTCTGGGCTGGGACTGAGGGCAAACAGCAGCCACTCCTAGTGGCTCGTGGGGCATGGTAGAGGAACCCGGCCCCTCCCACTCCACTGGGTTCCGAACCAGGGCCCTATGAAGGACTTCCCCAGTACGGGTTTAGGCATCAGCTTCTGCTGCATCCCCTGGGTCACTGTCTACCACAAACTGCGTCCCAGGCCTCTCCTCAGCTGGCAGTGGCCTGGTGTCCCCGTCAGTCTCTGCTGATGGCAAGTCGTCCGCAGAATAGACTGGGTCCACGGGCTCTGCAACTTGGAGCATCACCGGCACCTCTGGAGAAGCCTGTAGTACACATCCTTCCTCCTCCACAGCCAGCCCCGACTGAGCAGGGCTGCTTCCTTTTATCTGGCTCTTCCACCTGGAACATGCGCAGCAGGGGAAAGGAGGCATGGCCTCCTTGGACCACAGTAATTGGTCCATCCCTGTTGGGTTGGTACACCCCATCACACCCTTGGTTATGTGTCCAAGGATTGCATTAGCCCTTTTGACAACAATGTTGCACTAGGAGCTCATGTTCAGCTGATTAATTCACCATGACGCCCAAAGCTTTTTCAGAGTCACTGCCTCCCAGGATAAAGTCCCTTTCTGTATAAGTATAGCCTACAATCTTTGTTAGCCATATTAAAACACATATTGTTTGCCTGTACCCACTTACTAAGCAATCCAGATCACTGTGTCCTCTTCACTATTTACTACTCCCCCAGTTTTTGTGTCATCTGCAAACTTTATCATTATGGATTTTATGTTTTCTTCCAGGTAATTGATAAAAATGTTAAATAGTGTAGGGCCCTGTGAGACTCCACTAGAAACACAGTCATTCAGTGATGATTCCCTATTTACAATCACATTTTAAGACCTATCAGAAGGCCAGTTTTTAATCCATTTAATGTGTGCCATATTTTGTATCATTCTAGTCTTTTAATTAAAATGTCATGTGATACCAAATCAACTCCTTTACAGAACTCTAAGTATATTATATAAACACTATTATTTTATCAAAAAACTTGTAATCTCTCTCTCTCTCTCTCTCTCTCTCTCTCTCACACACACACACACACACACACAGCCTGTCAAGTTAGTTTGCAGGATCTATTTCTGTAAACCCATGTTGACTGGCATTGATTTTATTACCCTTCTTTAATTCTTTATTAATTGAGTCCTATATCAACCACTCCATTATCTTGCCCACCCCCGGGCGCAGGATTGACGTCAGACCGACAGGCCTATAATTTCCCAGGTCATCCCATTTACCCCTTTATATATATTGGCACATTAACTTTTTTCCAGTCTTCTAGAATGTTTGCAATGTTCCAAGACTTATTGAACAGTCAGTTCAACAATAACAGTCCAGTGAGCTGCTCATCCAGCTCCTTTAAAACTCTTGGATACAAGTTATCTGGACCTGCTGATTTAAAAAGGAAAACAAGGAAAAAAAGGAAATTACTATAACGGAACGGATTAAAAAGCTTCTTTACCTGTAGTTTAATAAAGCAAGAACTTTTTAAATGACTGAGCCAAATCCACAAGCTTCCCCCAGGGATTTCATACATGAATAACTGAATGAACCATATAATGTCTCATAGCTTCTTCAGCCTTCAAGCTCCTCTCAGATTCCAGTCAATGATGAGAGACACTGGATCCTCATTAAAAATCAAATTAAATGTAAGGTCTGAGTCTTTATCTTTAAAGCCTTCGGTGGGCTAAGCCTGAACTATCTCAATAACCCAGCACCCCCTCTATGATTAAAATCCACCACAAAAGCTGCCATTAACTTCAGTACAGCTGCACAGAGTAGGGGCAAAATTTGGTCAAGAGTGTGTATGTTACTCAGCAGGTATCTGGAATGGATAATTTACCAGCTCATTGAGGTACTACAGAACTAATTTGTATTGTAATATGTAGGCATTACTGTGCATCTCATGTCAATGAGCTTCTACTCCTGTCCAATGCACCACTAAATGAACAAATCTAGCTGGGCCCAATCCTGAACTTCTGTCAAAGGGCCCTGTCACCCTCTATACACACCACTACCATATAGGGGATGTGAAACTCTGGGAGGGTCTCCTTGCAGAATTTCAGCCAGATCATTCTGTGGGAAGCATGCGGTTTGTCTTCCAGCAGAATGACCAAGGGGCTTGGTCCCCCAAACCTGTAGATCCATCAAGATCCATGCAGATTTTGGAGGATCCATTGGTGCAGGGCCATCTTCACAGGGGCCTGGTGCCCCCCTCCCTACTACCCACTTCATCTAGCTCTTTTCTGGCTCCTCCCATTCCCTGCAGGAGCCTTGCTGCCTTTGCATCCCACTTTACTAGCCATCAAGGGAGGTTTTGAAGCTTTGAGAGGGACAGCAGGTAAGATGAGTCCAACAGGGGCCAGCATAAACTTACTCCTGAAATGCCAAGTATTCTTATTTAATGATAAAGGTCCTATGGGACTGGGGAGAGGGAAGGAGAAGCTGCACAATGTGGCCACTCCCTGCCCTCTCCCACCACAGCATCCCCCCTCCCCTCAGTGCAAAGCCAAAGCCCTGTGGAACAACCACAGAGGGTATTTTATGAGGCAGAGAGGAACAATGAAGTGGGGGAAGCACTCATTCTGGACCCAGAGATGTGCTGGAATATTGTCCCTTCCACCCACAGAGGTGGATGAGATGATACACTTTTTACTTACTCAGACTAATCTCCCCCTGGACTCTAGGATTGGGTCCCCTGGGAGAAACAAAACGTGTTTTGTTTCTAATGGGGATATCAAAATGGTGAACCTAGGAAATAAAAATAAACCCAGCTTCATCTGCTTGTCAGTTATACAAACACATTAACAAGAATGATGTCTGCTTCTCTGGCTCCGTGTTCCAGCAGAGAACAGGTGATAAATTAGCAGCAGATTTTAAGCCAGAAAAATGAAATGTGTAGTGAAAATCAAGAGCAACACGTAGGCAAAGGGAGAATGATGGCATTTAAAATCATTGTAACAGCCTGCAACAAAAATGGAATATTAAGTGAAATCCCAGGGTTCTAATTAATGCCATTCAAGATCAATCCATTAAGAACACAAAGTACCCTAATTAGTTACAAACACCTAACTGAAAGGTATTTACTAAGTTTGACTTGCACACAAATAATTGGTTTTTGATTTGAGTAATGGTGGTTTTATCTTGTTCTGGAGAGCCTGGGGCTAGGCCAACCCACCTTATGTGGTGAAATCACCTGAGGGTAAGCAAGTGCTCCTAGATTAAAGGCAGCAGGAAGCAGGGTGACTGGGCAACAAAATGACAGATTAAATTCAATGTTGATAAAGGCAAAGTAATGCACACTAGAAAACATAATCCCAACTATACATATAAAATGATGGGGGTGTAAATTAGCTGTTACCACTCAAGAAAGAGCCTGGAGTCATTGTGGATAGTTCTCTGAAAACGTCCACTCAATGTGCAGTGGCAGTCAAAAAAGCTAACAGAATGTTGGGAATCATTAAGAAAGGGATAGATATAAAGACAGAAAATATCATATTGCCTCTATATAAATCCATAGTATGCCCACATCTTGAATACTGCGTACAGATGTGGTCGCCCCATCTAAAAAAGATATATTGGAATTGGAAAAGGTTCAGAAAAGGGCAACAAAAATTATTAGGTGTATGTAACAGCTTCCATATGAGGAGAGATTAATAAGACTGGGACTTTTTAGCTTAGAAAAGAGATGACTAAGGGGGGATATGATAAAGGTCTATAAAAATCACGACTGGTGTGGAGAAAGTAAATAAGGAAGTGTTATTTACTCCTTCTCATAACACCAGAAATAGGGGTCACCAAATGAAATTAATGGGCAGCAGGTTTAAAACAAACAAAAGGAAGTATTTCTTACACAATGCACAATCAACCTGTGGAACTCTTTGACTGGATTTTGTGAAGGTCAATACTATAACAGGGTTAAAAAAAGAACTAGAGAAATTAATGGCGGATAGGTCATTAGATGTTAGATGGGCAGGGATGGTGTCCCTAGCCTCTGTTTGCCAGAAGCTGGGAGTGGGTGACAGGGGATGGATCACTTGATGATTACCTGTTCTGTTCATTCCCTCTGGGGCAACTGGCATTGGCCACTGTTGGAAGACAGGATACTGGTCTAGATGAACCTTTGGTCTGACTCAATATGGCTGTTCTTTCTTATGTTCTTAAGTGGATGGGGGGTGAGAAAGTAATTGAGACTTCAAGAAGCAGGTGAGAGCTGTCCAGGTAGGGAGGCCTGCAATGGGCCTTGCCCAAGAAGCAGGGGAGAGACTGACAGTAGACCCTCAGGGAGGAGGGTGCTGTGCCCAGCTAAAATGGAGGAGAAGAATGCATTAGCCTTTGTTTTGTTTTGAAAGCCTTTATGTTGGACTACAGGGAGAAGCACACTGAGCTTGGGGCCTGGAGATCCAGAGGACTCAATATCACCGTCCCTTCTGGTGATTTTTTTTTTAAGTACTCTGTGAATGGTGACTTTTTAAAAGGTCCCTGAAGTGAAAGGATGGCCACAGAGTTCGGGTGCTGTAGAGTGATCTCTGTCCACAAAAGGTGATCAAGGAGCAATAAGTGGCCACACCACTACATTTGGTAAATCACCATTTATGTAGTCTGCACATGCTTAAAACAGACCTTCATCTCAGTGGCTTCTAGACTGCCATTGTGTTTAACTAGAGAAGCTAGTGTTTAAAATAATCTCTTATAAATGGGGGGAGGGATAGCTCAGTGGTTTGAGCATTGGCCTGTTAAATCCAGGGCTGTGAGCTCCATCTTTGAGGGGGCCATTTAGGGAACTGGGGTTTAAAAAAAAAAAAAAAGAACTGTCTGGGGATTTGTCCTCCTTTGAGCAGTGGGTTGGAATAGAGGATCTCCTGAGGTCCCTTCCAACCCTGATATTCTATGAATGATAAATTCCACATTTTCCCTTTCCAATCAGCTATATTGGATCTTCTGTTTCAGGTTGTAGCTTCATAGAATCACAGAATATCAGGGTTGGAAGGGACCTCAGGAGGTCATCTAGTCCAACCTCCTGCTCAAAGCAGGACCAATCCCCAACTAAATCATCCCAGCCAGGGCTTTATCAAGCCTGACCTTAAAAACCTCTAAGGATTCCACCACCTCCCTAGGCAATCCATTCACCACCCTCCTAGTGAAAAAGTTTTTCCTAATATCCAACCTAAACCTCCCACACTGCAACTTGTGACCATTACTCCTTGTTCTGTCACCTGGTACCACTGAGAACAGTCTAGATCCATCCTCTTTGGAACCCCCTTTCAGGTAGTTGAAAGCAGCTATCAAATCTCCCCTCATTCGTCTCTTCTGCAGACTAAATAATCCCAGTTCCCTCAGCTTCTCCTCATAAATCATGTGCTCCAGCCCCCTAGTCATTGTTGCCCTCTGCTGGACTCTTTCCAATTTTTCCACATCCTTCTTGTAGTGTGGTGCCCCAAACTGGACACAGTACTCCAGATGAAGCCTCACCAATGTTGAATAGAGGGGAATGATCATGTCCCTTGATCTTCTGGCAATGCCCCTACTTATGCTACCCAAAAATGCCATTAGCCTTCTTGGCAACAAGGGCACACTGTTGACTCATATTCAGCTTTTCGTCCACCATAACCCCTAGGTCCTTTTCTGCAGAACTGCTGCCCAGCCATTCGGTCCCTAGTCTGTAACAGTGCATGGGATTCTTCCGTCCTAAGTGCAGGACTCTGCACTTGTCCTTGTTGAACCTCATCATATTTCTTTTGGCCCAATCCTCTAATTTGTCTAGGTCCCTCTGTATCCTATCCCTACCCTCCAGCGTATCAACCACTCCTTCCAGTTTAGTGTCATCTGCAAACTTGTTAAGGGTGCAGTCCACACCATCCTCCAGATCGTTAATAAAGATATTGAATAAAACCGGCCCCAGCACTGACCCTTGGGGCACTCCACTTGATACCGGCTGCCAACTAGACATGGAACCATTGATCACTACCCGTTGAACCCGACCATCTCGCCAGTTTTCTATCCACCTTACTGTCCATTCATCCAGCCCATACTTCTTTAACTTGCTGGCAAGAATATTGTGGGAGACCATAACAAAAGCTTTGCTAAAGTCAAGGAATAACAGGTCCACTGCTTTCCCCTCATCCACAGACCCAGTTATCTCCTCATAGAAGGCAATTAGTTTAGTCGGGCATGACTTGCCCTTGGTGAATCCATGTTGACTGTTCCTGATAACTTTCCTCTCTTCTAAGTGCTTCAGAATTGATTCCTTCAGGACCTGCTCCATGGTTTTTCCAGGGACTGAGGTGGGACTGACTGGCCTGTAGTTCCCCGGATCCTCCTTCTTCCCTTTTTTAAACATGGGCACTACATTAGCCTTTTTCCAGTCATCCAGGACCTCCCCTATCGTCATGAATTTTCAAAGATAATGTCAAATGGCTCTGCATCACATCTGCCAACTCCTTTAGCACCCTCGGATGCAGTGCATCCGGCCCCATGGACTTGTGGTCATCCAGCTTTTCTAAATAATCCTGAACCACTTCTTTCTCTACAGAAGGCTGGTCATGTCCTCCCGATACTTTGCTGCCCAGTGCAGTAGTCTGGGAGCTGACCTTGTTCATCAAGACAGAGGCAAAAAAAGCATTGAGTACATTAGCTTTTTCCACATCCTCTGTCACTAGGTTGCCTCCCTCATTCATTCCCTCCCCTACTAATTCTTCTCTGTTTGTGAGCAGCAGATCAAGAAGAGCTCTGCCCCTAGTTGGTTCCTCCAGCACCTGCACCAGGAAATTGTCCCCTACACTTTCCAAAAAATTCCTGTACTGTCTGCGTATTGCTGTATTACTCTCCCAGCAGATATTGGGGTTGATTGAAGTCCCCCATGAGAACCATAGTAACCATAGTAACTTCTGTTAGTTGCCGGAAGAAAGCCTCATCCACCTTATAGTGGGGTGGTTACCCCACTCCTGCCCTGAAGGGCTTAAAACATCCCAGGAGAGGGCTGTGACTGGGGCAAGAAGCCTGGGTTGATTGGGGAAAGTAGGCTCAGCTGTGGCCATGCCCCAGTCAGGCCCAGCTGGCCCCATAAGAGGCTATGAGCCAGAAGCCCAGGCAGTCTCTCTCTGCGTTCAGAGAGAGAAGGGTTTGGCTGCAGGGAACTTAACCAGGTATCTGGAGTGGAGCAGGGCTGGGGAAAGGCCAAGGGAGCCAGGGAGCTCCAGCCTAGGAAAGCCCCAGGCTGCAGGCCTGGTAAGGCCTATTAGGTACTGGGTTACAGGGGCAGCCCACGGGTAGCCAGAGGCAGCAGGTCCAAACCCCTTTGCCTGTGATGAGTGGCTTATACTGCAGTCTGCCCCAGTCAACAGGGGCTAGATGGAGACTGGGCAGTAGCCAAGACTGAGGCGAAGTGGGGATAGTGGGTGGGGGTTCCCCTGGGAGGGGGAGACCCAGACTATGGGGGTACTGCCAGGGGGCAGCACCCAGTTAAAGGGGCACTGGGGTCCAGGAGGGACATGGGGGCCAAGTGGCAGTGGGACATCAGCCTGCAGAGGGCGCTCTGGAGGTTGGATGAGCTAATTCTCTGAGGCAACCAGCAGGAGGTGCCGCAGCAGTGAGTCCTGCACATTTACACACCTCATCCCCCTGGTCTGGTGGTCTATAGCAGACTCCCACCATGACATCACCCTTGTTGTTCACACTTCTAAGCTTCAGATGCACAATAAGTTGGCTAGACAGGAATCCCTGATGAAGACCATCTTATAATGGGCAAAATGCCAAGAAACAAAAATTTAAAGGAGTGTAGTTTCTAGCTGCTGCAGGAAATTTGCTAGGTCACGTTTATTTATTTTTCCTTTGTTGGGAGGGGAGAAATGCCCTATCTTTCTGATGCTTTTGTGTTGATGTTTTAATTTTTGAGAATACCAGAATGAATGACAGAACTGTGGATTTTAGTGATACAGGAAAGGATCTTAAAAGTCCTTGAAATATTTTAAGTCATGTGAGCTGGAGACAGTTCAAAGAAATATCCTCAGCTACCTGCTGGTGCTCTGCCTGTCTATTAAAATCCCCACTGCAGATACATCCAGCTGACACATGGTAACTTCATGCTTGGACTGATATCACTGAGCCAGACACCTCTCTCTGAAGTACTGTTTTCAGGGAATTACATCTCTGAATGTATTTTTCATGAGTTTCCCAGCCATTGCACTATCTTGTCTTTCTGCTCTTACTTTTCCCCAGCATTAGCAATTTTTTTTATCAAATATCCACCTGTTTTGCTTAATTGGAGGGTTGCCCAAAGGTCTGCACTAATGAGCTGCTGCATTTATACAGTCTGCTTTCACTGGCATATACAAGTTTAGTTGCTGATAGAAGATTGACAGAATTCAGATGTCTTTCTATTCCCACATGCCAGCTGAAGATGTGTGCCTAGAGAATGAGAGGCAGAAAAGGCCTGTTGAGTGTTCCAAGCCATCCTTTTGCTAATGTAAAGCTACTCAGTGAAACAGGCCAATCCTAGGGTCATCTTCTGTTTTTACTGACACTGTTCTGTAAGGCTGTGTACTTAATATGAAGTCTGTGTAGGCTTAAAACACAGCCTAGTCTCGGTGGCTTTTATACTCCCGTTAAATACAATGGAAGAAGTTAGCATTTAGACATTCAATTCCAATGCAATGTTTAGACATGCAATTCCAATGTGGTCATCAGGGGAAAATGAAGGCAACCATTCCATAGGTAAGGTTACCTCCTGCCTGATTTTGAACCAGGGTACATGCCCTTATTATCTAGTCTCCCACTGTCCAAGATCATCTGTACTTTTTTTAAAGCAGTGGCAGCTACTTTACTAGAAGCGTCCAAGCTGTCATGAAACAGTCAAACCTCTGAGTGGAGTCAGTGGAGTGAGGAAGGCTGGCAGAAACTGCTGGAGCAGCAGATTGGAAGGGATGTGAATTAGCAGAAAGGGGCTATGGGCAAGATGGAACAAAACCCAATGGGAGCTTCAAGGCTTTTGGAAGGAACCAAGCAGCTGGGAGAAAGAAGAGAGTAGGACACAGGCCTCCCAGCCCAGGAGAGGACAGCATCTAGGCCAGCTGCCCAGGAGATGCTCATAGCCAGCCAAGAGCAAAACCAAACTGCTGAGCTAAGCAAAACAATGTTTAGGAGTATGTATCTTGTGCAGGGAATATAAAAATCCTAGGAAAGATTGTCCTGTCAGGAAATGATCCTGCAAGGAATGTTCTTTTCAGGAAAGTTCTTGGAGGAATGTTTTCTTATCCTGGATAGCAAACTCTTTTTCACAATTTGGTCTTATGATTCGGATGCCCACCACAGGGGATCTCTGACACTGTCCTGCTTCCAGCAGTGATTCTCAACTCAGATAAGCAACACAGAACCAGCTTCAGTGGCATAATACAGCTCCCTCTTTGCAGTCCTCTGATGAACCACTTTGTTTCTTATTCTTCCTTTTAGCTGTGATGAAAGCAGAATTTAACTGAAATTCCAACATTACACTGAACTTGCAACATAAATACTCTTCCGGAAAGGTTGCAATGTGATACTACTTAGAATTCAGAAATCTAACACACAATACAAACCAGAGAGAGGCAAAGCAGGCTGCCCCCTAAAGCAGAGACGCACAGCTCGATTGGCTCTTTTGCATGCAGACTGACTGCTTAAGGCCAAGATCACACACTTCCCTACAGAACCCCTTAGCCCGCAGGTAGGAGCAGGAAACCGTTATATCTTTAAGTGATGGATTATGATTTTAACACCATTTTCAATACCAGAAACAACAGTGCTAAGTACCTGCTGCCTTTAAAATACTGGGCTACCAAGCCCCTACAAACAGTTGATGTGGTTGAAGAATGTAATGTAAGGAAGGGTGGGAGGGGGTCTCTTGCTAAGCTATGTTAGTTGAACGAGTTGGAATAGAATGATTGTATCCGGCAGTGTTTAAAAGATTCATTGTTGAATTGGCTGTAAATCTCAGATACCAACTCAGTCCTTGCATGAGGAAAGGGAATTAGATACTGAAGTAGCGGTTGGGTTAATATTTCAGTTCTCTAGCAATCAGGTATCTGTTCTTTTGGGTTTGTTAGTTTTTTTCCTGTCTATTTCAGTTATTCTCTCCTAATTGTTTCCATTTTCAGATATAATCTTCAAGGCAATCTGCTACTAAGGATTGTCCTGGAGGGCTGGCAACCCTACTTTGGCCTTGTCTAAAGGTGAGACTTTTGGGATGTTAACCCCTGTGTGGACCCCCTGAGCATGCCTATAAAACATCACTCATTCATACACAAACTTCAGTCTACCTTGATCTTTTTCTGAAAATCTCCCACCCTAAAGTAGCAATGCAGCTAGCAGTGGTGGGAGCTCTCCACTGATGGCTGGTGCTTTTACTACTGTTATGAGCTGAGTGAAACCTTGTTATGGTGTAGCGGGTCAGTCTGATAGCCAGCTGGTCTAGTGGTCAGGCACTCTGTCTCATGAAGGACACCCCCCACCAGCCTCTGCTTGAACCAAAACTGATCACAGAAAAGACTTGCAGAGAGCAGTGAAGGGTGGTGGGAGACACACATAGACCCCTCCTGACAAGGGTGATAGGATTAAGGCAACTCCCCTAGCCTCATCTACATCAAAGATGGGAAATGGAGGCATCTCCATTAGCTACAGAATGGAGAACAGAGATTCCAAGGCAAGAACCGCACTGACCTCTGGGACCAGAAAAGCAGGGAAGCACTGCATGATGGGGGATCTCTGCTCCAGCTGTTAATGAACCTGCCCGCACACACCCAGCTCAGCAGTTATCAGACCAATTCTAGTAATGAATCCTCGATTGATATCCAAAATACTGAAGCAGCCTAATTGCATTGTGAGCTCCCCAGAAGGAACACTACACTACATAGCTAGGAGTGATTGGCTCCTATTATCTAGCCTAAAGGAAACCCTTGAGTCATCAGTTTACCCATAAACAAATGTAGTGTTCTCCTTGAACCATTGTTGTTTCCTACAAAAATACCTACCCACGCTCAAGTCAGTGTTCTGATGCATGGATCCAAACTCTGCATCAGTTCCACTGGGATTTCATCTTCTCCTGACTGATCGTGCTGGGGGTTCTGCCTGTCTCCAGAACTCAGGACCTTGAGCTACCACCATCACCTGGGAACCCTGACCAGTTTAAGCTTCATGGAGTGGTGAGATTCCCAGCTCTTGCTCTTTCTCTCTCTCTCTCTCTCTGTTTTCTTTTCTACCTCAGGTATAACTTTCTAACCCTGACTTGTTTGATCAGGTATAGATTCTATATATGACTTTAATAACCTTTAATAATGTAACGGTTATGTTTAGGCTCTCCTTGTGTGGTTATCACTATTATTCAATAAATAACTTTTATGGTTAAGCTGGCTGCTTCCCTCCCTCTCTCTCTGAACTTTACTCTTTTGTGGTTTTGGCTTCCCCCATTTACTCTGCAGCAACGCTCCTCTTACCTAAGCTAAAGATCCCTGTAGCGCCCAAAAATACTGTGGGGTTTGCTCATCAAGTGGGTTACTACCAGTACAATTGTAACGTGAAAGTGGGGATAGGGATGTGCTGGGACACATGAAGGACATATGAGGGTTGCAGCTTGGAAGTGCTGCTTGGCCCAGCATATTGATCCCAGGGGCATATAAGCGGGTCAGCTTGAGAGTGCTGATTGACCGGTCCACTCAGACTTGCTTAGTTAGAGTGTGTGTGTGTGTGTTCATCTGATTCTGGAGCTGGAGGAACCCAGCCCTGGGGAACCTAAGTCCTGCAGGATAGCTCCATTGAGCTACCAGAACATGCCTGGCACCTGCTGAGGGCCAGAGCCCCCTTAGCTCAGTACTGCGCTGTGCCATGCCCTGGTGTAGTGTGGGGTCTGTAAACTCCACCACACAACCTCCCGCTCCATTCCAGAGTCACCAAGTGGACTAGTGCTGACAGTCCCCTCTACATCTCATGAAAAGAAGTCTGCATTTTTATGATCCTTGACAGTCGGATATAGCACTTTGAAGCTGTACAGTTGCAGAGACAAATACCACTGCAGCACTCAAGAATTGGTGGTTCTTCATGGATTATAGCCATTGTAGTGTGTGACCAATCACCAATCAGAATGGTGTCAAGTATCAGAGGGGTAGCTGTGTTAGTCTAGATCTGTAAAAGCAGCAAAGAATCCTGTGGCACCTTATAGACTAACAGACGTTTTGCAGCATGAGCTTTCGTGGGTGAATACCCACTTCTTCGGATGCCATCCGCAGAAGTGGGTATTCACCCACGAAAGCTCATGCTGCAAAACGTCTGTTAGTCTATAAGGTGCCACAGGATTCTTTGCTGCTTTTACAATCAGAATGGGTGGCCCCATAGGTAGCAATGTAAGGTGTCCACAGCCCATTTTTCAGCTATGGCATTCTTCTCGATCACTAAATAGGCAGCTTCTGAGGGAAACAGGTTTCTGCTAAGATAGAGGACAGGGGGTTCTTCTCCCACCACCTCTTGTGACAGAACAGCTCCAAATTCAATGTCCAATGCATCCATTTGCAAAATGAAAGGCTCTGAGAACTTGGGGTGGAACAGAACAGGGTTCTTGACCAGTCTTTTTTCATCTGGAAGGCTTTGTCACAGGTTGTGTCACAACCTTCAGGCCATCAGCTCTTTCTTGGTAGGCATCTTTCCCTAGGTCTGCTAAGGGGGCAGCAATCATGGCAAAGTCGATGATGAACCACCTATAATATCCTGCTACCCCTAGGAAGTGAAGCACCTGTTTCTTTGTACAGGGGATTGGGCATTCTGAAAGGGCCTTCACCTTTCCCACCAATAAGTGTAACTGTCCTCCACCCATGGTATATCCCATTAGTCACTTCAGGATTGGCTAACCAACATTTAGCAGGATTGGCTGTCAGCCTGCTTCCTGGAGTGCCGGTAGGACTGTAGTGAGAAGTTTCATGTGGACATCCCAGGTCTTGCTATAGATGACAATATCATTGATATAGGTGGCCACATATTGTCCATGTGGATGTAACATCTTGTCTGTCAATCTCTGAAATGTAGCGGCAGCTCTATGCAGACCAAAGGGAATGGTTCTAAATTGGAATAAGCCTGTCGGTGTGTAGAAGGTTTTTCCTGAGATTCAGAGATCAGGTTAAAGGTGGTCCCCCAGTCCCTCCAGAAATTCATTGACCAGAGGAATGAGATAACCATCAAACTTGGATACTGCATTCACTATTCAAAAGTCAGTGCAGAATCATGTTGAGCCATCTGACTTGGGCATGAGTATGAGTGGTCTTAGCTACTCACCGTGTGATTCTGTGATAACCTCCAGAATCAATATGTTCCACAGTTTTTGCTGCTCCATCTTCCACATTCTCCTGGGTAATGGTCACATGCTTTCCCATACTTTTTGTCTGGGTTTGGTTTCTGTCTGTTTTGTTTAAATTAAGATGGTTAAAAGCAGCATTTTTCTTCTGCATAATAAGGTTCCAAAACTGTATTAAGTCAATGTTCATTTGTAAACTTTTGAAAGAACAACCATAACGTTTTGTTCATCATTATGAACATTTCAGAGTTACGAACAATCTCCATTCCCAAGGTGTTTGTAACTCAGAGGTTCTAGTGTTGTTCCATTTTAGTCAATTTCAGGGAGGGGGTTGGAGCTGGACCGGGTTAGCCAGTCCCATTGGCAGGTTAGATGGCACATTTGGCATTGCAGCTGTG
The DNA here is from genome assembly GCF_020497125.1 of Mauremys mutica. Classification (NCBI taxonomy): domain Eukaryota; kingdom Metazoa; phylum Chordata; order Testudines; family Geoemydidae; genus Mauremys; species Mauremys mutica. Next base: position 29,067,854 of record NC_059073.1, read on the forward strand.
TCACCACCTGCTGCAGCAGCTGTTGCTGTTGCTACTTTGTTGTGTAGCTAATTCCCCAATAAATTGCTACTTGATATTGCTTTACGCCTTGCCCTGGTTTAGTGCTGGGGGGTTTGCAATAATTTTTTTGGTGGTCTCAGAGTGCGGCCACCAACTGTCACTGGTGGCCACATGGACACTTTTTCCCTAAAACACTTAATTAACTTTAGGAAAAACATTAAATATGCACAGTTTCACATCCAAATCATTGTAATGTATGTTTGTAGGGTGTTTTGGTAGACTCAATAACAAAAATAATGCTTCTTCCCCCTTCAGCCCACCCCCCGCATCCAAAGCACACTTAGTAGCTATCTGGGAGGCTATTAAGTGATAACTGATATTAACAAACATACAAGTATCACTTTTCACAGATAGCTAGTAAGTCTGCTGTGAAAAGTGATACTTGTGTGTTTGTTAATATCACTTTTCTCAGCAAGTCCCAGGACCCATTAAGCCCTGGATGGGGGGACCGAAGAGGGAGGCAGCAGGGGCCAGAGGTGATGGTGAGATGGATTAGGGCCAGGGGAGGCAGCGGGGGCCTGGGCGGGGGAAGGCGGGATGAATACAGGGCTGTGGGAGGTAGCTGGGGACAGGTGAGACGGGGGTAGCCCTACAGTTTGTCTCCCGCTGAGTCCCCCTTTTAAGCCCATCTATCAGAGATGACTTTAATGAACTCCACACACACACACAAATATAAAATAAACAACAACACTTTATTTGCTAAGGGGAAAGGAAGGAAGGGAAAGGGGAACGGATTAATTATTCTGGAGATTCGGAATAACACACAGGCACACACATGCACTTATAATACAAGATGTTCTTCTACCTTTACAGACGTCAGCAATGATGAGGCTGCAGGATCCAGATAACAGAAGCCAGCGATGAACACCAACGTGGATGACAGATGAAATAGACAGGTACGTATCTTAACTCCCACCCTACCCCACTTTGCATCGTCCTGAGTGCACGATTGATCTAACTAATCAGACCAGGTCTGTGTATGCAAGTTTGCTTTTCCAAAACAAAAAACAAACAAACAACCTCAACTTAATTAGTAAGTAACTATTTCAGGCCAATAGCCAGTGCCAAGATTGTACCTCACTACGAGAGAGAGCTAGACACCTGAACCTCTGACAGCTCAAAAGCTCAAGAGCCAGTGCCCCGGCCCCTCCCCTCATTGGTCTTTATAGGGAGCTGTTGCTGGACAAGGTCAGATTCCTGCTCCTTCCATTTTCCAGCCTTTTCTAGGTACTGAGGAACAAGAACCTGACCCAAAATGGATCCTTTTACCAAAACAAAATGACCTTTTGATTTACAGAACTTATTTTAACTTTTATACATAATAATTTGGCAAACATGTAAACTAAAATTAACAGGTGATGAACCCCACTGTTGCATGGCCAGAGCCAGGTCCTGGTGTCTGCTGCCATGTGGTCAGCGCTGGGGCTCAGTACCCGCAGCCAGAACCCGGAGCTGGGGACAGGAACTGCATGGCTGAAGCCAGGGATCAGAGCCCACTGCCATGCAGCTGGAGCTGTGGGTCAGTGCCCAAGGCTAGTGCCTGCTGCTGTGTGGTGTTTAGATGTTGCTTATAATTATTAGAACTGGGAGCACTGGCTGTTGGGAGTCTGAAAGGACAGGAAATAGGAAGGAGCGGGGAGGAGTTGAGGAGGTAGAGTGAGAGTTACAGAGTGTGCAGCTGCAGCTTGATAAAGGGGTTTCCATTGTAAATAAAGTCCTGTTGAAGCTTGTTAGTATCTTGCCTGCTTGATACAACACGCTGCACCGCCAGAGCCAGGAGCTGGGTGCCAGAGCCCAGGAATGCGTGGCTGGAGCCAGGAGTCAGCACCCACTGCTGCATGGCTGGAGCCAGCGCTCGCTGCTGCGTGGCCAGGGACAGGGGTTGGCACCCAGGGCTAGCTCCTGTCACCACGTGGCCAGAGCCCAGGAACAGAGCTGTGTGTTGGCACCTGCTGCCATACAGCTGCGGCAGGGGATCAGCACCAGGGGCTAGGGCCACACGGCTGGAGCTCAGGGCCAGCACGTGGCCAGAACTGGGGGCCAGAGGCCAACTGAAGTTCCACAGCTGGAGCTGGGGGTCAGCATCTGCTGCCCTGTGGCCAGAGCCAGAGGTTGGCGCCCAAAGCCTTGCGCTTGGAGCCCAAAGCTCTGTGCTTAGAGCCCGTTGCTGTATGGATGGGGCTGGGGGTCGGGGCCTGTGGCCAGCACCTGCCAATGCATGGCTGGAGCCCAGGACTGGAGCTGGGAGCCCGCGCCTGCCACCACGCAGCTGGAAGCAGGGTCCGGAGGCTGGAGCCCTGCAGCTGGAGGCCAGGGCTGCATGGCCAGAGCCGGGGAGCTCAGTACCCGCTGCGGTCGGAACCTGGGGCCGCACAGCCGGGTTCCTGAAGTCCTGCCGCTGGAGCCTGCCACCCAAACCCGGTCCCTTAAATGTGGGTGATAGGTTTGCCAACTCTGACTGAAGCTATTCCAGGAGATTTTTTTTTTAACGTGACATAATGTCATTTTCTTAAAATATCCTATTAAAATCTCCAGGATTGGTTTCAATAGTCACCAGGAGATTGATGCTGATTTTGGGAGACTCCCAGCCAATCCTGGAGGGTTGGCAATCCTAGTGAGTGAAGAACTCACCTTGTGACTGCAGCGTTGTGCCCCACCTCTCTCCAGAGGCAGTGCAGGGTGGCGCATCCAGGAGCAACAAGAAGTGAGGAGGAGAGGGCGATGCTTTGTTCTCCCCTCCGCCCCCATCACCGCCCAGGAGGCTGTTGTGGCCACACGAAAAGCCCCTGGTGGCCACATATGGCCACGGAGGCCGCATTTGAGAAATGTTGGTTTAATGTGGGGTCTGTAAACCCCATCACATATGGGTTCAGTTAAAACCCCATTGAAATTGGTAGATGTGAACTTACTCTTCAATGAACATAACTGTAAGCATAAGCCCCTACCTAAGGGTATGTCTACATTATGAAATTAGGTCGAATTTATAGAAGTCGATGTTTAGGAAGCGATTTTATATGGTCGATTTTATATGGTCCACCACTAAGCGCATTAAGTTGATGGAGTGCATCCACAGTACCGTGGCTAGTGTCGACTTTCGGAGCGTTGCACTGTGGGTAGCTATCCCACAGTACCTGCAGTCTCTGCTGCCCATTGGAATTCTGGGTTGAGCTCCCAATGCCTGATGGGGCAAAAACATTGTTGCGGGTGGTTTTGGGTATATGTCGTCAGTTGCCCCTCCCTCCATGAAAGCAAAGGCAGGAAATTATTTTGCGCCTCTTTTCCATGCAGACGTCATATTGCTTTCAGCAGACAGTGCAGTAGGACTGCTAACAGTCATCATCCAACCACTGCTTCCGCTGCAACTCTGCTCTCCTGCTCTCATGAATCGACCTCACAAGTCCTCTCGTCGTTCTTTATCCATTGTCATCCACTGCTTCTGCTGCAACTCTACTCTCCTGCTCATGTCTCGATAGCAAATTTCTCCATGTTGTCTGTCATGGGCTCCCGGGAACGTGTGTTCTTCCTTGGGAAATGTGTGTGGTGCTAACCATCATACTCCACCACTTCTGCTCCAACTCTGGTCTCTTAGTGCCACGAATCCACCTCCCAAGTCCTCTTGTCATTCAGTATAGATATCTATTTTCTTGGTATCCATTGTCATCCACCGCTTCTGCTGCAACTCTGCTCTCCTGCAGACGCCATACAATGACAAGCATGGAGCCCACTCAGCTCACCGTTGCTGTTGTGAGCATTGTAAACATCTCGAGCATTATCCTGCAGTATGTGCGGAACCAGAACCTGCAAAAGCAGGTGATGCGGTGATGATAGTGAGATCACAATAATGATGAGGACATGGACACACACTTCTCTCAAAGCATGGGTCCTGGCAATTTGGACATCATGGTGGTAATGGGGCAGGTTCATGCAGTGGAACACTGATTCTGGGCCCGGTAACAAGCACAGACTGGTGGGACTGAATAGTGTTGCAGGTCTGGGATGATTCCCAGTGGCCGCGAAACTTTCGCATGCATAAGGGCGCTTTCATGGAACTTTGCGACTTGCTTTTCCCTGCCCTGAAGTGCAGGAATATCAAAATGAGAGCAGCCCTCACAGTTGAGAAGCAAGTGTTTAGTCTGCAGAAGAGAAGAATGAGGGGGGATTTGATAGCTGCTTTCAACTACCTGAAAGGGGGTTCCAAAGAGGATGGATCTAGACTGTTCTCAGTGGTAGAAGATGACAGAACAAGGAGTAATGGTCTCAAGTTGCAGAGGGGGAGGTTTAGGTTGGATATTAGGAAAAACTTTTTCACTAGTAGGGTGGAGGTAGTGGAATCTCCTTCCTTAGAGGTTTTTAAGGTCAGGATTGACAAAGCCCTGGCTGGGATGATTTAGTTGGGTTTGGTCCTGCTTTGAGCAGGGGGTTGGACTAGATGACCTCCTGAGGTTCCTTCCAACCCTGAGATTCTATGATTCTATGATTCTATGAAGTGGCAATAGCCCTCTGGAAGCTTGCAATGCCAGACAGCTACTGGTCAGTTAGGAATCAATTTGGAGTGGGTCAATCTACTGTGGGGGCTGCTGTCATCCAACTAGCCAACGCAATCACTGAGCTGCTGCTATCAAGGGTAGTGACTCTGGGAAATGTGCAGATCATAGTGGATGGCTTTGCTGCAGTGGGATTCCCTAACTGTGGTGCGGCGATAGACGGAATGCATATCCCTATCTTGGCACCGGAGCACCAGGGCAGACAGTACATAAACCGCAAGGGGTACTTTTCAATGATGGTGCAAGCACTGGTGGATCACAAGGGATGTTTCACCAACATCAACATGGGATGGCCAGGAAAGGTACATGACGCTCACATCTTCAGGAACTCTGGTCTGTTTTAACAGCTGCAGGAAGGGACTTACTTCCCAGACCAGAAAATAACTGTTGGGGACATTGAAATGCCTATAGTTATCCTTGGGGACCTAGCCTACTCCTTAATGCCATGGCTCATGAAGCCATATACGGGCACCCTGGACAGTAGTAAGGAATTGTTCAAGTGCAGAATGGTGGTAGAATGTGCATTTGGACGTTTAAAAGCGCGCTGGCGCAGTTTACTGACTCAGTTAGTCCTCAGTGAAACCAATATTCCAATTGTTATTGCCGCTTGCTGTGTGCTCCACAATATCTGTGAGAGTAAGGGGGAGACATTTATGGTGGGGCGGGAGGTTGAGACAAATCGCCTGGCCACTGATTACGCGCAGCCAGACACCAGGATGATTAGAAGAGCACAGCAGGGTGCTCTGCGCATCAGAGAAGCTTTGAAAACCAGTTTCATGACTAGCCAGGCTATGGTGTGACAGTTCTGTTTGTTTCTCCTTGATGAAAACCCACCCCATTGTTTCACTCTACTTCCCTGTAAGCCAATCACCCTCCCCCCTTTGATCACCACTTGCAGAGGCAAGGTCATTATTGTTTCAAAATCTTGCATTCTTTATTAATTCATCACACAAATAGGGGGATAACTGCCAAAGTAGCCCGGGAGGGGTGGGAAAGGAGGAAAGCACCGGGTGGGGTGGCGGATGAGGGGAGGAGGGAAGGACAAGGCCACACTGCATTTCAAAACTTATTGAATGCCAGCCTTCTGTTGCTTGGGCAATCCTCTAGGGTGGAGTGGTTGGGTGCCTGGAGGCCTCCCCACCCCTGCGTTCTTGGGTGTCTGGGTGAGGAGGCTATGGAACTTGGGGAGGAGGGCGAGTGGTTACACAGCGGCTGCAGCAGTGGTCTGTGCATATCAGTTTGATCCTCCAGTAGCCTCAGCATTGCATCCTGCCTCCGCTCATCATGCTGCTGCCATCTCTCATCTTGCTCCCACCACCTCTCTTCTTGCTCCCACCACCTCTCATCTCATTGGTCCCTCCTGTCCTCACATTCATTTTCTTCTTTCCTGGAGTCTGACATTGTTTGCCTCCACGCATTCTGCTGAGCTCTTTCAGTGTGGGAGGACTGTATGAGCTCAGAGAACATTTCATCGCAAGTGCATTTTTTTCGCCTTCTTATCTGTGCTAGCCTCTGGGACAGAGATGTTAGGGGCAGCGTTCAAACATTTGCAGCTGCAGGAAGAAAAAAAGGGAGAGTACTATTTTAAAAGATACATTTTAGAGAACAATGAGTAGACTCTTTCATGGTGAACCAAGCTGTTAACATTACATAGCACATGTGCTTTTGGTACGAGGTTGCATTTTGCCTCTGATATTGAGGACCTGCCAGTTTGGTGTGAGAGATCACACACGCAGGGCCGGGCAACAGAATTCTGCTTGCAGGCAGCCATGGTAAGCCACAGTCTTTCGGCTTCCTCAACCTTCATAACGTGGGAATGGTTTCAAACAGCAGCATCCTCCTTTCCCATACCAAGCACCCATTGGGTTGGCCATTTAAAAGGAGGAGCTGTACTGGCCACGAATGCATCCCAAGTCTTCAGAGCAAATTAATCATTAAACATGCTTGCTTTTAAACCATGCATTATATTTACAAAGGTACATTCACCAGAGGTGCCTTCTCCAGCTTCATGGTCTGTGAGCCTGCCTTGGGAAGGTTGGGAGGGTATTGGCTCCAGGGTGATAAACAGTTCCTGGCTGTCGGGGAGAATGGTTTCTCCGCTTGTGTGCTGTGCACTATCCTCATCCTCCTCTACCTCCTCATCTTCCTCGTCCCCCAAATCCTCATCTCTGTTGCATGAGACTCCCCCCTCGCAGGTGTCCATGGACGGGGTGGGGAAGTGGTAGGGCCGCCCCCCCTAGAATTGCATGCAGCTCACCATAGAAGCAGCATGTCCTGGGGCTCTGACCCGGAGTGGCTGTTTGCCTCTTTGGTTTTTTGATAGGCTTGCCTGAGCTACTTAATTTTCACGCATCACTGCTGCGGGTCCCTGTTGTAGCCTTTGTCCATCATGCCCTTGGAGATTTTTTTCAAATAGTCCAGCATTTCGCCTTTTGGAACGGAGTTCTGATAGCATGGATTCATCTCCCCAAACAGCGATTAGATCCAGTACCTCCTGTTCAGTCCATGCTGGAGCTCTTTTGCGATTCTGGGACTGCATGGTCACTTACGCTGATGAGCTCTGCATGGTCACCTGTGCTGATGAGCTCGCCATGCTGGCCAAACAGGAAATGAAATTCAAAAGTTCCCAGGGCTTTTCCTGTCTACCTGGCCAGTGCATCTGAGTTGAGAGTGCTGTCCAGAGCAGTCACAATGGAGCACTCTGGGATAGCTCCCAGAGGCCAATACCTTCAAATTGTGTCCACACTACCTCAAATTTGACCCAGCGATGTTGATTTCAGTGCTAATCCCCTTGTTGGGGAGGAGTACAGAAATCGATGTTAAGAGCCCTTTAAGTCAACAAAAATGGCTTTGTCATGTGGACAGGTGCAGGGTTAAATTGATGTAACGCGCTAAATTCAACCTAAACTCGTAGTGTAGACCAGGGCTAAGACAAAAGGTGTGTGTGAATGTGCCCAGGAGCTTTTGGCTGAATACTGTTTGAGTGGGGAAAGGGGGAAGAGAGATCACTAGAATCTGAAGCGAGACAAAAAAGACCGAGAGAAACATCCTGAAGGAGAAGTTGAAAGCACAGTGTCTGACCCTGGAAGAAACTTGGGCAGAGGTTTTTGGATCAGGGGTGCAGGCTAAGAGAGTGCCTTTGGTGCTGTTTCCTGCTATTTGATTCCCTCTGTGTTCAGAGACATAGGACTTTGTATGTTCTTTGTATTATATTTACAAAGGTACATTCACCAGAGGTGCCTTCAAATAAATAAACAAAATTGCATCAAAATAACACCAGATTACTCCTGATGTCTATTCCCAACTGGAAAACCCACAGGGTCCCAAGCTTTAACCAGCTTCTTGGGTCATAAAGGGACCTCAGCACAATGTCATCCCATCCTTCCCTTCCCCACATGCCCCCACTGACAACAGTGAAGAACTCCAAGGGTGAGATAAGATACCTTGGTATAAGAACACATGGCCATTTCTAGGCAGGAGGTCAGGCTATATGATCATCAGAGATCCTAGTTTTCCGTGATAAAAAAAAACAAAAAACATTCTCTGATTAAAATGAAATGCTGAACTATAGTTTCCCTAGACACAATATATATAGGTGTTAGTTAAACACAACATTTTGATATATTTACAATTTTTAAGCAAGTTTGAAACCTACCCGTGCCATGATAATAAAGCAAAATTAATAACATTGCACTTCAGCTATCCACCTCTGAAGGCAGCAGCACCACCATCAGCAGCAGAGAAATAAGGGTGCAAATATGCCACCCTTACTTCTGTGCTGCTGCTGGCAGCGACGCTGCCTTCAGAGCTGGGCACCCGGCCAGCAGCCACCGCTCTCCACTCTGCCTTCAGAGCTGGACAGATGGAGAGTGGTGCCCCTCTTTGAAGGCAGCGCCACTGCCAGCAGTGTCTCATACCCCTCCCTCCTGAATACATTCTGCAGCCCCCCCAGTTTCAGAACCTCTGGAATAAATGACACCGGTACTTTCAGTACAATTTAGTTAATATATGTTTTTATTTTTTCACAAAATGTAAAAACTAAAGATCATAGAATCATAGGACTGGAAGGGACCTCAAGAGGCCATCTAGTCCAGTCCTCTGCACTCAAGGCAGGACTAAGTATTATCTAAACCATCCCTGACAGGTGTTTGTTTAACCTGCTCTTTAAAATCTCCAATGACAGAGATTCCAGAACCTTCCTAGGCAATTTATTCTAGTGCTTAACCACTCTGACAGATAGGAAGTTTTTCCTAATGTCCAACCTAAACCTCCCTTGCTGCAATTTAAGCCCATTGCTTCTTGTCGTATCCTCAAAGGTTAAGAAGAACATTTTTTCTCTCTCCTTCTTCTAACAACCTTTTATGTACTTGAAAACTGTTATCATACCCCTCTGTCTTCTCTTTTGCAGACTAAACAAACCCAGTTTTTTCAATCTTCCCCCATAGGTCATGTTTTCTAGACCTTTAATAATTTTTGTTGGTCTTCTGTGGACTTTCTCCAATTTGTCCACCTCTTTCTTGAGACGTGGCACCCAGAACTGCACACAATACTCCAGCTGAGGCCTAATCAGCACGGAGTAGAGTGGAAGAATTACTTTCATGTCTTGCTTACAACACTCCTGCTAATACGGATTCTCTGTAAAAATGCAAATTCCCTGTTTTTCCGGGTTTTGCTATGGCAAACAGATTTCTAGGATCCCTGATTATCATAATGGTTCCAGCTGTGCTTAAAACCTATGAAGCTAGATGGATAGATAGCATTCCCACCTACATCCCCAATTCAAGCAACAATGTCACAAAACAATGCAGCATCACTTTCTCATGTAATTCTATGATTCTAATATCAGCCAGAGTATCATAGAAGATTAGAGTTGGAAGAGACCTCAGGAGGTCTTCTTGTCCAACCCCCTGCTCAAAGCAGGACCAACCCCAACTAAATCATCCCAGCCAGGGCTCTGTCAAGCCGGGCCTTAAAAAGCTCTAAGGATGGAGATTCCACCACCTCCCTTGGTAACCCATTCCAGTGCTTCACCACCCTCCTAGTGGAATAGTTTTTCCTAATATCCAGCCTAGACCTCCCCCACTGCAACTTGAGACCATTACTCCTTGTTCTGTCATCTGCCACCACTGAGAACAGTCGAGGTCCACCCTCTTTGGAACTCCTCTTCAAGTAGTTGAAGGCTGCTATCAGATCCCCTCTCACTGCTGTTTTCTGCAAACTAAATAAGCCCAGTTCCCTAAGCTTCTCCTCATAAGTCATGTGCCCTAGCCCCCTAATCATTTTTGTTGCCCTCCGCTGGGCTTTCTCCAATCCCTTCTGTAGTGGGGGCCCCAAACTGGATGCAATACTCCAGAGGTAGCCTCACCAGTGCCAAATAGAAGGGAATAATCACTTCCCTCGATCTGCTAGCAATGCAGCCCAATATGCCGTTAGCCTCCTTGGCCACAAGGGCACACATATTGTGTTCATGTAGCACTGGAATCACATTTACTTAGTTGTTTCTACCGAGAGTTCATGCTGGACTCAAGACAGTACTGCCTAGCATGGAACGTACCACTTAGATATATAGCCAGCTACCACATACACAGGACCTAGGGCTCCAAAAGTCAACGAGCATATAGAGAGTATCAAGATATCTACAGATAGGAAAAGTAGCATATAATCCACCTGTGCTGACTGCCTTTCTTACTTGGTTATCTGGGGCATGCAGCACAATTGCTGTGGTTGTTGGGAATGTGTTAAAATCCATTTGCAGGTCACCTCTAGCATATATCTCAGCAGTTGTCAGCTCTGATTTTGCCATTTCATTTCTACTCTCCTTCGCTCAAGTGGAAAGACCCTTGAGGCCCGTAGGCTGTGATCTGTTTATTTCCATTTTTGTCTGTCTCATCTTAGAAGGGAAGAGATTTCTCACAGGTGGTTGTTTTCCAATTATCACTTGTTGAGATGTACAAACTTCCCCTGGTCACATTAAAAAGAAAATCATATTTTCCCCCAAGTTGGGTGGAGAACACATATTTACAAGCCTTTATTTTAAACCAGGGGAATGGTTTATTGATCTAAGCATTGGATTTAAAATATATAGACTCCCTGGAACCACATTCTGACTGCTGTCTAGGCTGCCTCAGGCTTTTATTCTTCTGCTGGAGATACAGGAAATTAAATTCCATCCAATTTACTGGGTGAGGGGGAGAGAGCTCTTTCAGATGAGACCTTAAAAATCAAGGTTTTGCCTACCACAGACATGAAAGATCCCATTGCACATCACATTAAGCAGGGTTTTCTTTGGTGTCTCTCCAGCTACAGTATAGCATGCTATCACCTGGTTGCTGCTTTTGACCAGACTAGAAGCAGCTGCATTTTGGTGGTGCTACATAATATAGTTTGTGGAGGGCTTTGTCCTTTTTTAGTTACTGTATAAATATAAAATATTCACATTATTTAAACCCATCCTAAAGATGAGTCCAATGCAGATGTGGATATATCTATTGTTCAGTATGACTATTTCACCTATGCCTAAGTAATATTTCTGAACCGCCTTAATTCATGAAGCAGATTTGACAGGATGCTACAGGAAGTTGGCAGAAACTTCATACTGTGAGACAAAAAGGTCCTTTTTGCTCCATTTGGCTCTGGTCTCCATGCCTTTTCTTCCATGCTGCCCTCTCCCAAGAGGAGATGATCTTCCCCAATCCAGGTCACTAAGCCAGCAACCACCGGGAAAGAAAACCACTCTTTCCATGAGGCTCACAACAAGCGATCTTAGTTACTCAAGCTAGTTAAGGCCAAAGCAGACTGAAGAGTTACAAAGGAATCTCACAAAACTGGGTGATTGGGCAACAAAATGGCAGATGAAATTCCATGTTGATAAATGCATAAGTGATGCACATTGGAAAACATAATTCCAACTATACATATAAAATGATGGGGTCTATATTACCTATTACCACTCAAGAAAGAGCCTGGAGTCATTGTGCATAGTTCTCTGAAAGCATCCACTCAATGTGCAGTGGCAGTCAAAAAAGCAAACAGAATGTTGAGAATCATTAAGAGAAGGATAGATACTAAGACAGAAAATATCATATTGCTTCTATATAAATCCATGGTACGCCCACACCTTGAATATTGTGTGCAGATGTGGTCACCTCATCTTAAAAAAGATATATTGGAATTGGAAAAGGTACAGAAAAGAGCAACAAAAATGATTAGGGCTATGGAACAGCTTCCATATGAGGAGAGATTAATAAGACTGGGACTTTTCAGCTTGGAAAAGAGGCAACTAAGGGGGGGACACAATTGAGGTCTATAAAATCATGACTGGTTTGGTGAAAGTAAATAAGGAAGTGCTATTGACTCTTTCTCATAACACAAGAAACAGGGGTCACTAAATGAAATTAATAGGCAGAAGGTTTAAAACAAACAAAAGAAAGTATTTCTTCCCACAACCCACAGGCAACCTGTGGAACTGTTTACCAGAGGATGTTGTGAAGGCCAAGACTATAAGTTCAAAAAAGAACTAGATAAATTCATAGAGGATAGGTCCATCAGTGGTTATTAGCCAAGATTGGCAGGGATGGTGTTCCTAGCCTTCATTTGCCACAGCCTGGGAGTGGGCAGCAGGGGATGGATCACTTAGTGGTTGCCTGTTCTATTCATTCCCTCTGGGGCACCTGGCAGTGGCTGCTGTCAGTAGACAGAATACTGGGTTAGATGGACCTTTAGTCTGACCCAGCATGGCCGTTCTTATTTTGTTATTAATTAATTGTTATTTATTTATTTATTTATTTATTTATCACTATCACTAAGGGCTCATCCATATGGAAAATTGACTGAAATAACTATTCTTCCACTTTGGAAGCAGAGTATTCTGAAATAAAGTCACTTCTATTCCAGAATAGTGTTCACACAGGGTAATTACTCTGGAATAGTTTATACCAGAATAGCTGTTCTGTAATAAATTATCCCCACCTCTAGATTTCACAGTGAATCCCTTCTACCTAATTGTCTTGCAGATTCTAAGGTCTTGGGCACATTTTCATTTTTGGATGTTGTACAGACTAAACCCAATGCTGGCCATAAATAAATAAATCAACTCATTCAATAAAAAGCTTCCAGACTTTAGAATAATTTTAAATTACTTTTCCCACACTCCTCCTTTTTACAATGTTGTTTCCCTCCACTCCCTGAAGGAGAGACTGGGGGCTTTGAGGTTTGCCCTTTACAGAGCTGGGCTAGGTGGGGACTGGGAATACAGCTCTGTTGTTGCACTGACTTCACGTGAGCAGTGTCGGTGGAACATAACATGTAAAAAGAAATGACATGGCAATTGCAGCCAGTTTAATGTGTGCTCTTATTGGGGTGAGACAGGGCAAGGAAAATCAAGAGGTTTTGTTTCTGTGTGTGGAACAAGTTCAGACTTTAGCAATGAAGGGCTAAGGGCCAGATGTTTAAAGGTATTTGGGTGTAAACAGGTATCTAGTGAACATAGGTGCAGACTCCATGGATGGTCCAGCCTGCACCCAGGGGAAAAAAATGGTGGGTGCTCAACACCCACTGACAACCCTCCTATCAGCTCCCTCCTGCCCACCATGGATCAGCTGTTTAGCAGCATGCAGGAAGTGCTTGGGGAGGAAGGGGAGGAGTGAGGGCAGGATGTGCTTGGAGGAGGGGGTGGAATGGGGTGGGAAGAGATGGGGTGGAGAAGGGGCAGGGGCAGGGACAGAAAGAGGAGGGATGGGGTAGGAAGAGGCGGGGCAGGGGTGGGAGCTTGGGGGATGGGGTGGAGTGGGAGTCAAGTACCCCCCAGGAAAGGACAAAGTCGGCACCTGTGCTAGTGAGGTTTTTTAAATTGCTGAAGGCACCGGGGGCTTTTGAAAATCCCATTAGCCACCTATCTGCATCTTTAGGCACCTCAATACCTTTGGAAATTTGGCCCTGTATCCCTCTTTGCAAAGCATTTAATAATACGTCTTTTCCTCTCTGCATAATTTTGCTCTAACCACTGAGCTAGGCAATAAAAGGGGGAACAGAACCACCACATCCTCCTGTAAGCAGAGTCAGGATGAGCTCTACCCTGACATCTGGTGGTAAATTATGAGGAGTGGGCAAAGGAATTTCAAGAATGTGCATTGGAGTGGGAAAGGAATTTCAGGAATGTGCATTTGCATTGGCAAACCCACTCCACTTAGCATAGCACACAGCAGTCTGGGATGGTTATTTTCACAGCTGTGGGATCCCCAATTTCTTTGTTATTGGGGCAGGAGGAATAAAATGTTGTCACCCTGATTAAGTAAATGAGGAACTACAAAACTGTCTTATGATAAAGGGTTTCATTATCAATTAAATAGTACTTGCTAGACAAGGGACCTGGGTTCCAAAACCCAGTGAATTGAGAGAGGCTGGGGACAAGTATCTGTATCTGCAGGTGCAGCAGGCTCCTTGTGTGAGCCAGAAGCACCAGCCCCACCTATGCCTCTCTCCATTGTGGAATATCAGAATTGATTTTTGATTCCCTTAAGAATCTAGATACAGGTTACTGAGCTGAACTCACTTTGGGCTAATGGTGCACTAGCACTGGGGCTCCCCTACTGTGAGCTGAAATCACTAAAGAGCTGGAATTGCTGAGCTGAGAGCACTGAGTACTGTGCTAACTAGTGGGGGAGCCTGAAGCTATACTGCAGAGCGGAGTGGAGCAGTTCGTGGCGCCACGGAGTGAGTGGAGCCGAGCAGTTTGCAGGGATGGCTGGTGGACCAGAGCAGCTGGCAGAACGGAGCAGCTGTGGGACGGGTGGAGCGGCCCACGGAGCGAGCGGAGCCGAGCAGTTTGTGGGGACGGCTGGAGCGGATCACGGGACGGCTGGTGGAGCAGAGCAGCTGGCGGAGCGGAGCAGTTTGTGGAAAAGGCGGGAGCAGAACCCCATGGACCACATAAGGTGCCCCTTTCCATCCAGGCTGGGGGTGGGGACAGGGACCTCTGCAGATAGACTCTCGAACTCTGGGGCTGCACTGACCCGGGACAGAGACTTTTGGATTGCGGGATTGTTGGGACTGTGGGTGATCTTTGGGTTGCTGGACTCTAGGGACATTTGGGGTATTGGACTTTGGAGTCTTGGGGGATTTGGGGGTTGCTGGACTCAAGAGCCCGTGGAGAAGGACACAGCCCAATTTCCTGGGGTGGATCATTGCTCACGGTTTAATCTATGAACGCTAATTGAGGTGTTTTCCCAATTTAATGCTTGTGTTTATCTCATGTAATTAAACCTTTTCTGCTACACCGAGACTCTGTGCTTGCGAGAAGGGAAGTATTGCCTCTTCGAGGTGCCCAGGGGTGTGTGTAAGATTTTCCCAGGTCACTGGGTGGGGGCTCGAGCTGGTGTCTCATTACATTGTAGGGAAGGGACCCCTATGTATTGAACCCGGCCCTTGCTGCTATCAATTCGGCCTAGCAGAAGGTTTACACTCCAGCTGTGGGGCCCGATGTGATAGAAGTGCTAAAAGGTGGCCTCTGAGCACGTCTACTGAATCACACCCTGCAGGCAAGAGAGGCAGGGGAATGCCTAGTTCATGAGTCCCTCTGGGGCTTAGCTGGTGAGTGGTATCAGGACGGAGGTGCTGTGCATATGCCCAGAAGCACAAACATAGGTGCCACGTTATGAGTAGAAACTTCTGTGCCTAATGAATGTAGGTCTCTATAGGGTTAGGAAACAGCTGAGCAGGCTTTTTGAGCCTCTAAATTTTGGATTTAAGTGTCTAAATGTGCAGTTAGGCACCTAAGTCCTGCTTGGGAAGCCAACCCCAAGCACCTATCTGCATCTTTAGGTGCCTAAATACATTTAAAATTCTGGTGCTGGATTCCTATTAAATTCTGCATGAGTTTACTATAAGGGTGATCACTGATAGGCAGCTAATTTCCTACAGGGCTGGTGAAAACAAATATAAAGGCCTTCTTGAAACCTATGCCACAGGGACCCATACGCAGCCTACGCTGTGGCTTTCTTGTCACACTTGTCTCTTGTGTCCCACCTCAAGGGGGTGGGGGCTGCCAGAGTCAGCCCCCACCCCCACCCCTGAGGCCCTGCCCCCCGGGACCCCACCCCCGGCCAAGCTGAAAGTCAGAGTGGGGCTCGGCAGCCTGCCCCCCTCCAGGATGGATGGCCCCAAAAGCAGCCCCCAGCCTGCCCCCCAGACCCTTGCCCAGTGCAGGTGGAGGGTCCTGCTCCCCACAGCTGCCCACGCAGCTCTCCCCAACCCAGCTCCTTGGAGCTGCAGCCCAGCCATGATAAGAGCCAGGTGGGCAACTGTGGGGTGCCATGGCAGACCCTCCACCTGCCCACAGTGTGGAGGCCAGAGCAGCCCCCGGCCTGTGTCCCCACCCCACAGTCCCCAGCACCCCGGGCAGGTGGAGGATCCACTGCAGCTCCCCACAGCTGCCAGGGCTCCCCAGCTGGGCTCCACACTGGCCTGGCCGGGGGAGGGCCGGGCGGGGGGGGGGAAGGGAAAGGGGTGGGGTCTACCCTGGTGAAAAGTGGATGGGCATTGGTTTTGAAAAAGTGGGAGGGCATTGGCCTCCTGCCTCCCCCTGAACACCCTGGTTTCTGGTGCCACTGTCCCACCCACAGCCAGGGCCGGATTTACACCTTACGGGCTCCTAGGCACAGCATCTTCAGCGCCCCCTCCCCACCCGCCTACAGCTGATCTTTGTGTTTTCTGTCAAAAGTTAAATGAAAAGAAATATAAACACAGTCAAGTCTCCGGGAAGGCATGAGACCGTCCACCATGCATGGTGCTCCCAGCCCGAGCCAGGGCACAACCCACCCACCCCAGGTGAGGCGGAAGGGGGGGGAGACTGCACCTCTCCCCACAGCAAGCGGTCCCCGGATGTCTTCTGTCCCTCCTACAGCCTGGCGCGGCAGCCAGGCTCCGGTTCTGCCCATACAAATGAATGGGGCGCCGGCCACTCCCCTCCGTCTCCCTTCCTGGCATGGGGTGGAGGCAGTGGGGCAGCCAATATTGGGAAGGGGCTGGGAAGCTCCCAGTACCTTCAGTAGCCGACCCGCCTGGCCATGGCTCACAGTGCCCCCAGGTGGGCTGACTCAGACACTCACCATGCCCCAGCCCCACATGCTGGGAGGCCACCAACCCATGCCAGGAGTCCAGCCACCCTCTGGGGAGCTTTATGTATTAACTTTTAACCCACTTTTAACTTTTAGGTGCCCACGGGCATTGGGTATAATAGGCCTGGGGAGGCTCTGCTTCCCTGATGTGGCCACGGCTGTGGCCGCCGCCAGATCCACGGTTGCGGGGTTTGGCGGTGAAGTTTTTGTTTTATTATGCCACATGCAGGGGGCATATCAAAAGTGTATAAGTAACAGAAGCTTTTCCCTTGGGCGGGTTGGCTCTGGGAAGGGGAGGCACGGCATGGCTGCCCGGGGCTCCTGGGGGATGGTGGGCTCAGGGCTTCTGCCAGCCGAGGTGGGGGCGCTCTGGACTCTGGCCAGCCTGGGGCTTTTCCAGCAAGGGCTCCTGTGGTGGAGGGGGAACTCTAGGCCGGAGGGCCTGTGGTTCCAGTCTCGGAGGGCCTGGGGTCTCAGGGCTTTGGCTGTGGGGAGGGCGTGGGCAGAAGGGGTGGAGCCAGGGGCTAGCCTCCCCAAAGGGGGGGATCCACCCATCGCCCATGCCAGCACCCCTAGGCATGTGCCTGCTGTGCCTAATTAGAAATCCAGCCTTGCCCACAGCTCCCCTGAGGCCGTAGTGGTGTTTCCAGCACCCTCTCTTGGGCGTCCCTTTTGCTTGTGTACTCAGAACACAGCATTCCAAACCCTGCCCTGTCTTTCAGTCCCACAGCCTCTACCCAGGGCCTTTGCAGTGTTTTTGATGTTTGTATTTAACAATTCTGTGCAGTAATTGATACAATGGACCGTGTCCTGATTCTACTGGGCCATTCATCATTTCTGCTGAGACAGACCAAATATTCGTATAGAATTTTCTGAGATTATCATTCTGGCTCCAGGATTTGTCATTCTGCATTACAAATGGCATTTCAGTGAGCTCCTCTATTCCCAGGGGGCTGTAACCTGTCTGAGTCTGAGTCAGATAATGGTGAGAGATAGCGGTTTCCCACGAATGGGCTTATCTGTTCCAGATTGCATGATTATATAAATTGGTTTTAAGATATGGAATTTAAATGCAATTAATTCCTCAAGGATTACATTTGATAATGCCATAGAAATTAATCTTCAGTGGCAGAAATAACTGGCTGCTTCATGTTATTCATTTTTTAAATGCAAAATCCAAGTATCCATTACCAAAAAAACCCACACACACATACCCCCAAAAAACCCACAAACCTTATTTCTTCCGTCTTTTAACAGAATTTAAAATATTCCTTTTTTAACGCAGTTTGGTCAGGAACTGAGATTTCTTACTGGAAAACCTTGCCATAGTGATGGATTCACTAGTAACTGAACAATGGCATACAGTAGCTGCCATTTAGCCTATGAAGACCTGGTTTTCTGAACAGCTGACAGGGAGTCAGGACTGCTGGGTTCTGTGCCAACTCTGACTGGCCATATGACCTTCATTTCATTAGCCAGCTGTGGTGCTGAGCACTTCACAGGATCGGGCTTTAAGGTCTGAGGCCTGGTCTACACCTAAAACTTAGATTAACCCAACTACATTGCTCAGCGCTATGCAAAATGTTGTGCCCTGTGTGACATAGTTATGTCAACCTACCCTACCCCCACCCCGCAGATGCACCTAGGCCAATGGAAGAATTTCTTACTTATGTTGATGGAGAAACCTCTTCCATTGAGGTAGGAAGTGTCTACACTATGGCGCTACAGTAGCACAGCTGCAGCGCCACAGCTGTGCTGCTGTGGTATAGACAGAACTTAATTTGTGCTGGTGCTTGCCGGGGCTTAGTGGTATACAAGGTATTTCCTAGCACTCATAGCCCCAGCACCTTTTTTTTTACACAAATTAAGTACTGAGTGTAGACATTCCCTCAGTCTACCAATCTGTGAAATGGGCTTATCTCACAGAGTCTTCTGAAGCTGAACTTTAATGCATATGATATCTTTAAAGGAGAGGTGCTATGGAAGTGCCAGTTATCAACAACACTTTTTTTTAACCTTTTTGCGTTAATTTAGTATGCTGGCCTGACAGCTCTTGAGGCTGAAATCCCACTATTTTCATAACATGGACTGCACTGAGCTACCCCCTCAATGTTTTAAGCCAGACAAAAGCTCTGGAAGAAAACAGACTATAAGAACTAATCATGCATTGGCAGAGTCACTGACTAGGAACTTATTAGGTCTTTTCCTATCTATCATTTCTGTGATTCTGTGAAAAGATACTGAATATAGGTCTGTTCCTGCAAACCTTGACTCGCATGAGTAGTCCTTACACAGATAGTCCCATTGAGGCAATACAATTATTCACATAAGTAGGGACCAAACACATGAGTAAAGGAGTTTAGGAGGGGGCTGTATACTTGTAGGCCCTGAACCTGTTCCCATTGAAGTAAATGGCAAATATCCCATTGACTTACATGGCACAGGATCAAGCCTTTAAAAGAGATCTAAATATTTATGTACTCTATAGATGGACAGTAGTCAATAGCAGTAGGGAAGGGTCATTTTAGTGTACTGCATAAAGCACAGAGCTGCTGCAACTTTCTCTAATGGATTTTGGTTTTCATTCTTTGGTCCCCACAGCACTTTAAATATCATCCAAATAACTAGCAAAGGAGGAAAATACCAAAGAAATCATGTATTGTTTCTTGTAACCTCGAATTTATTAATTCAGCCTCTCACTGATAAATTGTTGTTGTCTGTTTGCCTACAACAGACGTTCATGGCTTGTAGGTCAATTTCCTACTTGGAGTGGAAATCAGTGGCATGAAGTCAGGTATTTTCTTACTGTACTTTGTTTATTTACAAAATGTACACCAGCCCCATTTTCCTCAAACACAGTGGGCAACTGACAGCCCCCAAGCAACTCCCTTTTGCAGAACCTCAGATCAGGCACCATTGCCCTGTCTCACGAAGCAGCTGCCTGTGCCCCTGTTTCTCTCTGGGAAAAGGTATGCAATTCTTTGGTGAGGGCCTGTGATTCTGTATGATTGAAACATGACCAATTACATCACTGATATTGCCCTTGTTAGACAATTGCAACAAATCTTGTACAAAGAGTGTCATATGAAAAAGTTATGATTTGCTGATTATGGGTATACTGTTTGCATGTATCTGAATTTATGAATGTTGACTATGTGCCAGTATTTCAAATGTGTCTGTCCTGGGGTGACACTCACAAGGTAATTTACATCCAGTCTAGCCAGCACATTGTGAATGAACCATTCAAGTTGATGACCCATTAAAGAACATTTAACTCTCAAAACCACCCACAACCCAGTCCAACAAAAGCACCAGTGTGGACAGCGCTATGTTGGTGGGAGAACTTCGCCGCCGACGTAGCTATCGCCGCTTGTTGCGGGTGGTTTAATTATGCTGGTGGGAGAGCTTTCTCCCACCGGCATAGAGCAGCTACACAAGAGACCTTGTGCCGCTGTAAGGTCCATGGTGTAGACCAGGGGTCGGCAACCGGTGGCTCGCGGCTCGCCAGGGTAAGCACCCTGGCGGGTCGGCCCGGTTTGTTTATCTGCCGCGTCGGCAAGTTCGGCCGATCGCGGCTCCCACTGGCCGCGGTTCGCGGTCCCAGGCCAATGCGGGAGGCAGGAAGCGGCGCGAGCCGAGGGATGTTCTGGCTGCGGCTTCCTGCCTCCCGCATTGGCCTGGGACCGCGAACCGCGGCCAGTGGGAGCCGCGATCGGCCGAACTTGCCGACGCGGCAGATAAACAAACCGGGCCGGCCCGCCAGGGTGCTTACCCTGGCGAGCCGCGAGCCACCGGTTGCCGACCCCTGGTGTAGACGTAGCCTAAGACTGAGATCATCCTCTCCACATGGGACAAGGTATAAAGGACCCTGGAAGCATGTCCATTTTGCCTCTTTCCTTCTCTGATCTATGGACTATGGACTTACATTAAAAGGAGCATATTGACTATGGCCCGAGGACCTTCCAATCTTTTGGAAATGATCAGAGACTTTATAAGCCAGCAGCCTGTAACATCACTGCTACAAACTTGATCCAAGAACTTTGCAATGACTGTATGTATATGATTTCTCTGACCATTTTAACTCTCCTCTTTTTTTTCTCTCATAAATAAACCTGTAGATATTAGATACTAAAGGACTGGCAACAGCATGCTCATGTGATAAGATCTGAGTTATTTATTGACCTGGCTATGTGGCTGATCTCCTGGGATTAGAGGATCCTATATGTGATTAAATTGGTTTTCAGTAACTACTCATCCTGGAGTCCAGTGTTTGGGTGGTGAAGCAAGGGCTGGAATGCCTAAGGCAAATTATGCAGTCTTGTCTGGCTGATGCATGTGCCTCTTTAGCTTGTGAAGTTAAATGCAGCAGCTACAGACAATGACAGGCTAGTCAACATAGTGACCACCTCTTGAGGTGGTGGATTCACAATCATGGAACTATAGCAAATGTCTACGCTGCAGCGGCATATCTGCTGTACTGCAACTGTGCTACTGTAACGCTTCTAGTGTAGGCGTTCCCAGACTCTTTCATGAGAGTCTGGGTGCTTACGCACCAACAACCCATTATGGGAAAGCCATTAGTTCCTTTCAGTATATTATTCATAATGTGGAAGAAGAATATAGTGGTTAGAACAGGGAGTCAGCCGTTATACAAAATGTAATGAGGGGGAACCAACAGGTGCCATAGGCAATTGGCATGTAATAGGGGTTTTTAAGAAATTATTCTAGAAAACCTCTAGAATTTAATAGAGAATAATACCCTTTCTGAAGGCTATAGAATTCTGTTGCAGGGCTATCATTTTCTATTAAATTCTACAGAATGATTCAAAAGGAGCCAGAGAGAGGTTATCATTTTCCATTAAATTAAATAAGATTTTTCCACAAAAAATCCAGTGGTCTAGTCCCAGATCTATCATTGATCTATAAGCGACATGAGCAAATCATTTAACTCCTCCCTTTACTCATCTTTAAAATGGGGATAATGCATCTCCTCTAAGGGTGCAGTTGGGAGAAACTTCAGTGGTGTTCCATTGGAGATTAATTTAGTCCAATGACTGTGAAATGCTGTGAGAATCTCCACTTATATTTATATTTGGTGTATGCAATCCAGTCAAGTCAAGCCACAGTTTTCTTATCACCAGTATTCAAGGCGTGAAGACCTCCAAGAAGCCGAGTCATTTTGCAGTCTTCAACAATGTGTCATGGTTTGTGGCTGCCCACATTGACATAATGGACTGTCTCTAAAATTCCACTGAAATTCTGCTGCAGCACAAATTCCATGTCAAGTACAAAACTGGTTCAGAGCCTCCACTGCCTTTGCAGTATATCAAACCCAGGTTGTCGCTGAGTGGGGTCTGAGACAAGATAATTATTTGCCACTTTTTCTGTGGACCATGAATCTTGTCATGCATCCTCTACCATAAGTCCCTTCTGAAGTAAAATTATGCACAACAGGTGATGTGAGGGCAGACGATCATGTGGTGGATTAAACAAGTCTTTAATTAACAATAGATGTGGCATATCATGCACTTTTGTCATGAGCTTTGCTACGCTTTCCTTTCTGCGAACACTGGCAGAGCAATATTGCAGAGAATTGGCAACCATGGTAGAGGAGAAGATTTAAGTGTACCTGAAATAAAACGCATGGTGGAATTTAGTTGTACGCCAGTCATCTTTGTGTGAGACAAGTTAGACCAAACTGGAGTGCAATACTCCACCACTGAATAACAAAGTGCCATGGCTGAAGTGCGTAACATTTGGGCATTGGCGCTCCATATTTTTCTGGCCAGTTTTCTGAGCAGGTTATTGTGCGTTTTCACCTTAATTGCTGTCTTTGTAAGATGGCCATAACACGTCCCCTGTAAATACCCAGGAAGTACCCAGATACAGCTTGTCTGCCGTGTGGAGAAACTGATGATCCAACTAACAGAATCTTCACTAAAAAACACTGTACAGTACAAGTACAGTACCATTATTATATTCATTAAGATAATACCAGGTGTCTTTATGACTGAGGTAAATTTATGTGTAACACGATGGGCAGTTGAGAAAGATGTGATCAAATGATACACATAATTTAAAAAACATTAAAAAAAGTTTAAGCATCTAAAAATGTTTGAGATTAAATATACATAGCTATATATTGGCCAAACCCACCAGCTGCAGTTAGAACCTCCTAGGTACTTTAGAAGCTTTTTGAAGACCAAAATGAACAGATGCTGTGATTTTGACACCATCAGGCAGTGGGCAGTGGATATTAGTAAACTGGCAGGTAGCCATTAAAATTATTCCATAGCAGATAATGAAATAAGTTATAAACAGCAGAAAAAAATATAATCAGCTGCAAAGGAAGAGGCAGGGAGAGAGATTTTTTCAGATAAATTGTAAAATTAAATCTCTAGTCTAATTTCATTCCATAAAAAGAAATATGCCAAGAAACCAGTAAAAATACCTAATATATCAGACCTCCTTCAGGTACTATTTATTACTATGGCTAATTATTGACATTTTGATATGGCCAATCAAGTGTAAAGCATTGTTCTATCTTGTTGTGGCACTTAATAAATAAATATATTAAAATTAAATCTCTCAATTGCTGGCAAGAATCAGATGTAAATGATCCCACCATTCAGCAGAAAGCAGTATTGTGGCTTACTGCTCATAATGCCCATTTTAATGTTCATGTCTAGATCAGTTGTTTGGTAAGGTCTGGGCTTTGAATTAACCTGTTCGGTTATGATTTGTAGTCCTTGTGCCAAATATATCACTGTCAGAAGCACTGATGTCAATGGAATTGTGCAAATTTAGGACAGCAGTGAGTTTGGCTCCTTGTCTATATAACTCAGCGCTATGACACTAAACACTCTACTGATATAGTGGGACTGCACAAACATTATTATCATGTACTGTCATTATTTTTTAAACTGTCTTCCCTATTTACACACTAGCTAATTTTGAAGTGACTTTAAAAAGCAACCAACGAAACCCACAGTGGCAAAAAATACATCTGGGAAAGGTCTAAAAGTGGGATTAAAAATGTAATTACAAACTCTGTGGTGAGATTTTTAATTATCAGTTCAACCTTGACATCAATGAAACATAATTGGTCCTTTGAGACCTCTTGTGTCAGAGCCTCCATGCATACTGCCAGGTTCAGTTAGGACAAGTCCTGTACCGGGCGTAGCCTTTTCTATGGCATATCAGTGCACTGTCTGAAGGTTTCCCCTATATTAATGGCCTTATCCTCAGAATATCCTTTTGCCTTCCTCTGCAATATTGGGCACGGGTTACTTGCAGGTTTAAATTAGTGTAAATGGTGGATTCTCTGTACCTAGATCTTGTACCTAGATCTCTGTACCTAGAAATTGTACCTAGATCTCCTGAGGCCTATGCCTCTGAGCCCAGTACCATCCTTCCTGTGATTTTGTCTACCATGGAAAACTGTCAACAGAAAACCAGAGATTCTCTCATCTTCTGGAACTAACCCTTAAAATGAGATTTCCCATACTGTTGTCTGTTGCTTCTTGTGACCCAGCGACAGGGAGGTTAGAGGTGGAAGCTGTGAATTCTGTGAAGAGAAACTTTCCTGGATTCTTTGGAGACCCCTATCTGTTTGAAGTGGCACTTGGCCCAGTCTTGCTCCAAGACAGGCTCCTGTGAAACAGAACTCCATTGTTTGGAAGAGAAACCACATTGAGGAGTAAAAGGTAAGAGATTTTCTGACCTCAGAGGAATGAAAGGGGCAAAAAGATGGATGATCCAGGAACAATTAGAAATTAAGAGTGAAAGAAAAACATTTGAAGTTCCCTCATGAATTCTTGGAAGAGGATTAGGCATAAATTCATCATGGTGATATGATCACAGAGTCAGAATTTTTAAGGTCAGAAGGGACCATTATGTTCATGCTGTTCTATGTTTCTGCCATGAGCACCTGCTGGAGCAATTCACCACGTAGATTTGATTTACATTAAGGTAACATGAATAAGATTGCTCCTGGAGGTAGTGCATGCAGGGCACTGAACCACATGCTGGGTCACACTAGTTCTGCAGAGGAGGGATTTGGCTGAGAATCTGCTAATGTGGCAAGTTATGTTGTATTGGAAAGCCACAAGGACTAGAAATGTTTTTGTATTAACAAAACTTACATTCTGTGGGAGCTGGTGGGTCACCAGAGACGTGCCTTTTATGGGGTTCTACTACGCACTTGCTCTGATGTGGAAACTGAGAGGTTAATGTGACTTTCTCAAGTCCGCTGAAGAAGACAGTATGAGAAATGTGCACTCCATTCCTCACGCTCCCTGTAAGCTCAGCCATTTCTCACCTCTCGTCCAGTCACTTTCCTATGCTACTACACAGATTGTACCTTTTCCCTTTGTGACAGGGACTCCAGAGTGCAACATAGACACTGGGACCACTGAGCCCTCCAACCTGGCTGCCTCTCACTCTGTGATGCTGATGGCAACCTAAAAACCTCCGATAGGCACTGTACTTACACAACCATCCACAGGCAGGGACACACCCAACTGAGTTATATGAATGATCTCTCAGTCACATATGAACCATAAGAACAAAAGAACATAAGAATACTGGGTCAGAGCTAAGGTCCATCTAGCCCAGTATCCTGTCTTCCAACAGTGGCCAATGCCAAGTGCCCCAGAGGGAACAAACAGAACAGGTAATCATTGAATGTTCCATCTCATCACTCATTCCCAGATAATGGCAAACAGAGGCTAGGGACACCGTCCCTGTCCATCCTGGCTAATAGCCATTGATGGACCTATCCTCCATGAATTTATCTAGTTCTTTTTTGAACCCTGTTATAGTCTTAGCCTTCACAACATCCTCTGGGAAGGAGTTCCACAGGTTGACTGTGCGTTGTGTGAAGAAATATTTCCTTTTGTTTGTTTTAAGTGTTTCATTTGATGACCCCTAGTTCTTGTGTTATGAGGAGTAAATAACTCTTCCTTATTTACTTTCTCCACACCAGTCATGATTTTATAGACCTCTATCATATCCCCCCTTAGTCATCTCTTTTCTAAGTAGAAAAGTCCCAGACTTATTAATCTCTCTTCATATGGAAGCTGTTCTTACCTGTAATAATTGTGTTGCCCTTTTCTGAACCTTTTCCTATTCCAATACATCTTTTTTGAGATGGGGCTACCACATCCGCACACAGTATTCAAGATATGGGCGTACCATGGATTTATATAGAGGCAATATGATATTTTCTGTCTTATTATCTATCCCTTTCTTAATGATTCCCAACATTCTGTTAATTTTTGACTGCTGCTGCACAGTGAGTGGATGTTTTCAGAGAACTATGAACAATGACTCCACAATCTCTCTCTAACAGCTAATTTAGACCACATCATTTCCTATGTATAGGGATTATGTTTTCCAATGTGCATTACTTTGCATTTATCAACTTTGAATTTCATCTGCCATTTTGTTGTCCCGTCACCCAGTTTTGTGAGATCCCTTTGTAGCTCTTTGCAGTCTACTTTGGACTTAACTATCTTGAGTAGTTTTGTATCAGCTGCAAATTTTGCCACCTCACTTTCTATCCCTTTTTCCATATCATTTATGAATATGTTTAATAGGACTGGTCCCAGTACAGACCCCTGGGGGACACCACTATTTACTTCTCTCCATTCTGAAAACTATTTATTCCTGCCCTTTGTTTCCTATCTTTTAACCAGTCACCGATCCATGAGAAAACCTTCCCTCTTATCCCATCACAGCTTACTTTGCTTAAGAGCCTTTGATGAGGGACCTTGTCAAAGGCTTTCTGAAAATCTAAGTACACTGAATCCACTGGATCCCCTTTGTCCACATGTTTGTTGAACCCCTCAAAGAATTAGTGGGTATGTAGTAGATTAGCGAGGTATGATTTCCCTTTACAAAAACCATGTTGACTCTTCCCTAACAAATTATGTTCACCTATGTTTCTGACAAGTCTGTTCTTTACTGTAGTTTTAACTAGTTTGCCTGGTACTGAAATCAAGCTTACTGGCCTGTATTTGCTGGGATCACCTCTGGAGCTCTATTTAAAAATTGGTGTCACATTAGCTATCCTCTAGTCATCAATAAAGAGGCTCCAGCCAATTCCCCCCAGCCTTGCACCCCAGAACTGTACTGTCTTGCACTGGTCAGAAGCTTGGCCAGTATAAGCTGCTTACCTAATTCGCCACTCTGACAAAAGGGTAGTGGGTGTGCAACTTCCCTTGTTAACCTGAGCTATTTCCCAAGCACTTCAACCAAAAACCACAGTTTTAGATAAAATATAAAACAGATGTATTAACTACAGAAAGGTAGATTTTAAGTGATTATAAGTAAGGCTGTGAGTTTGTCATGGAGATCATGGAAATCTCAGATTCCACAACTTTCTGTTACCTCCATGACTTATTCAGCAGCCAGTGCACCAGGCTCAGGGGCAGCTCAGGCATCCCCTGTGCCATTCACACTGGCCACTGCTGGGGCAGTCTCGGGTCACCGCACCTTTCCTCCCATCCCCCCACTAGCAGCAGAGCTTGGGTGCGGGAGGGGGCAGGGGGCTGGGGCATGGTATGGGGTGAGGTGGGCTCTGGACAGCACTTAGCTGGGGGGCTCCCTGGAAGCAGTGACATCCCCCTTGCTGATCTCCTAGGCAGAGGCGTAGCCAGGCAGCCCTGTGCTCTGCCTCTGCCAGGAGCACTAGCTTCACAGCTCCCATTGGCTGGGAACCATGGGGCCCCTGGACACCCCTCTCCCCCCCCCCCAACCGAAGTTTTAGTTTATTTTTAATAAAAGTAATGGAAAGATCACGGGCCATAAATATTTGTTTACTGCCCATAACCTGTCCATGACTTTTACTAAAAATACCCATGACTAAAATGTAACCTTAACTATACATGGTAGGCATGAAGGTCAGAGATAGTTGCCTTAAGAAAATGAAAAGTAAACATGCATTCTAAATCCTAAACTTTTAGTCTAAGCAAGAGTTGAATCAAACAATGTCTCAGCCTAAGAGATGGCACAAGCAGGTTACAGTTCCTCCATACACAGGCTGGAACTCCCTTCCAGTCTGGGACCACCCCTCTTGTTCAAAATCTTTGTCATCCAGACCTTCTTTGAGGTGTTGAGGTGGGAGAGGGGGAAAAGAGGCCAGATGATAATGTCACTGTCTTGCTTTTATATTTTCTTCCAGCTTGCTGGAAAGATCCTTGCTGTGACATGGGAGTTAGGCAGCCCCCATTGGTCAGGCAGTCTCCATTGGCTATGTGCTCTCACTGAGAATTCTCTGGGATGGCCTTTGGGAGGGTGGATTCCCTTCAATGGGCCATCAGCACATGTCTGGCTGGTGCTTTGTTGCAATTAGGGTGACCAGATTTCCCGATTTTATAGGGACAGTCCTGATAGTCAGAGCTTTTTCTTATATAGGTGCCTAATACATCCTGTCCTGATTTTTCACATTTGCTATCTGATCACCCTAGCTGCAATTGAAAGACTGGCTGTGGGCATCTCCCAACCTCGCAACATATTTCAGTAACACATATAGCAATAGCAGCAAAGAATCCTGTGGCACCTAATAGACTAACAGACGTTTTGCAGCATGAGCTTTCGTGGGTGAATACCCACTTCTTCGGATGCAAGGATTCTTTGCTGCTTTTACAGAACCAGACTAACACGGCTACCCCTCTGATACTTGACATATAGCAATGCTTCATAACTTCATATACAATGATAGTACATACAATCCAATAGGATATTAATGTTCAACAGATGAAGACTTTTAAAATGCTGCCTCTCAAGGCTTACTCTGTACTAAACATATCATAATCATATCACCATGATGAATATGGGGATTCCAGGGTGATACTTTGAGGTACAGAATAGGAACAGGTTTAAACATGTTATAGATGATGTTAATAAAAAAAGGGAACGGTACAGAGTTTAAGCGTAAAAGTTTCTGGTTATCAGGGAATAACGTACAGATTATCAAGGGGTGCAAAGTTTGGTTTAAGATCGGATGGCGTAAGGAATACATAATCTGCACTATCCCCGGTAAAAGGTTGATGGGTCAAAGTACAGACATTGAGATATGAGGGTATGTTGTTCATATAATGGCTATGTTCGGGTGTGGAGTATAATGAGTGGATACGATGATGAGGATGGATTGACCCTCATTTGGTGAGATTTAACGTTCAGTGAGTTTATGGTTCCAGTTCATTTGGTCCCTTCTTTTGTTACACTCTTTGTTACACCCTTTTCTTACGCCCTTCTTTTGTTTTTAACCCATATCCCCTCTTTTCTGTTGTTTGTCTTTCTCTGAGCTCTTTGTTGTTTTAGATCTAAGCCTTTTTGCCAGCATTATTTCTATGTTTTTTTTCCATGCACACAGTTCAATTGTATGCTTTTTGTAAATTTTAGATTAAGGCAAATATCAAAACAAGCAAGTAAAAGGAAAATCACTAGGAGAGAACACAGTTTGTCTCCTGTGTAGCATAATGCAGCAACTCTGCCTTTCAAAAAGACTGACTGTCTCTGCAGTTAGCAGAGTTCGTAGGGATATAAATACATCGTACACATTAAATAAAGACATAATAGTTACCAAAATACATCACACATCCGTCCCCCACAGAAATTGGTGGTTTTAGCCCCAGTTCTAGAGGTATATCTTCTCTCTATCACTTCTAACACACTTGATACTGAAGCCTTTCTTTCTGTCAGTTTCACTATGTGCAATGCAGTCTTCCTCCCTGTAAAGTACAGCCCTGCTCTTGGCTCTTATATGCTCATTTCCCCCATATGTATGGCTGCTTCCTGTGAGATATGCTTGCACAGAGGTATACAGTACAGTAGCTTGTGAAACTGTGATAGGAAAGATGCTAGTCGAATACAAATTGCATTGTTTTTATGCACTTCATTTTTAGCATCCAACAAGACATGTTCAGGAATCTACCCAAAGACGCTACAGTTGATCAAGAAATCATTTGCAGAACACCAGGACAAGAGAAAACAAATGAACAGGAGCTCTGGACTTTCTTTTTATTTTCATGGACCCAAAGAAATACGTAGCTGGGGAACAAATTATCGCACCCAACCAGAATGTATTTATTCTTCTAGTCATAGCACATTCAGATTTATTTTAATGATTCATAAACATTTCAGGTTCCAGTAGCTCCTGATTAACTCATCTATTCAGTGTTGTCAACTGATGCTAGGGAATGATTTATCGTACAATACCAGATCACACCAACGTATAAATCCAGCCAATTGAATTGGCAGGCTGTCCTGGTAAATATGTTCTGCTGCCTGGAGATGAGAATGCTTTGTCCAAAATTCAGTATTAATGACCTGCTGACTGCAGCTGAAATACTGTTGTTTTATTCTCCTATTAATCTGTTCAAGATGTAATACATGGTGTCCTAAAACTTCAGTTCTTCGTTTCCACTCCTTGAGATTTAATTACAGTACCTGCTCAAGAAAGGGATTTAAACCTTACTTTTGAGACAACAAGAAATCCTTCACTCCTCTTTGTGGTGTCTATAGCTTTGAGAACAATGACACGCTGCCTGAGACATGCTGTGACAGAACAATCCTAACACCAAATCTTTATTATAAGATACAGTTGGGACCCTATCGACATTACAGGCATAAGCAAGTCCACTAAGGCACATAAGACTGATCACACTCAGTGCTGGTGGGATATATTTAGATCATTGCCTTGGACAGTCAAAGGCTTTAGCCCTGTTACAGCTGTACACTGAGGCACTGTGAATTTTAACCATAATGTAACTGGATTACTTGTAGATGGAGTGTAAATCTCCAAGACCTACTTCTTTTAAATTTCTGTCTGAGTTTGCATGAAAATGATAACACCACATGATCTGACCAGCTGTAGCACTTCCTGGGTGAGCAGGACCACCCAAGCCAGGAGTTCCATTCTGAAACAGGGTATGCCAGCTGCTTCACAGCTGCAATTTTTCTTTTTCTATTGTGGACACCTTCTATAGGCTAGGGCTAGATCCACAGAAGGATTTAGGTGTTTCAATGCTTGGTGTGTGCAGTGCCTAACTTTTAGGTGCCATGCTGCCCAGTGAAATCCACAGCCCTGAGTCAGACACCCAGGTTCCCTATACAATGCATAAGGAGAGTTAGGTACCCAAGAATGGAACCCACAAAAACCAGCACACTGAGCAGGAGCCAGTAGGAAATGCCAGTAGGAAATGCTGAAGATTCACTGGAGTAAGGAGACTGTAATCTGGGTGTTCCACATGAGTGGTCTATAGTCACTGGGCTATAGAAGAATTATCACTTTATCTGACCCAAACATATTTAAATTGTTATACACAGTAGAACAGCTTAAACAGGAGAGATTGAGGGCAAGTCTACACTACATGCTATGCCGACCAGAGAGTGCCCATCCACAGGCATAATTATTCAACCTCAGTGAGAAGCATAAGCTATGTTGGTGGGAGAGCATCTCCCGCTGACATAGCACCGGTGTGGACAGTGCAGCTTGTGTTGCTGGGGGAGAGGGAGTTTTGTCACACTCCTGAGCGACGTAAGTTAGATCAACTAGAGTGATAGCATAGGCCTGCCCTGACAGTGACCTGCTCCAGAAAACCCCATAGCCCAGCCATTAGTGCACTTTCCTAGGAGGCAGGTGAACTTCAAATCACTTCTTTGCATCAGGCAGAGTGTGGAATCAAACCCTGGTCTCCCCACATCCTGTGGGAGTGTTTTAACCACTGGGCTAAAAGTTATAAACACGGCACTTCCTCCAACTCCAGGAGAGGGGTCACAGATGTGGCAGTAGGTGAGTAGCTCCCTTTCAGGGGTGGGGCTTAGGCCATAACTCTCTCCTCAGCTTTTCCTATTGGCTAGCTTACACAGCTCCCTGCTCAGCCTACTGGCATTTGTGAAGCCCATTCTTCAGACACCTAACTCCCCCCATGCATTCTATAGGGAGCCTGGGCACCTAACTCAGATTGTGGATTTCATGGGGTGGCAAAGTGCCTAAAGCTCCCTTTGTGGAGCTAACCCAGGCTCTCTAATGCTGCACATCCATTTTCAACCCCAACTTGTAACTTCCCTATGGCAGCAACAGTGCTCAGTTGTATGAAACAGATACTAAGGAGACAATGAAAATAATTACCTTTAATATTGTTATGGTCGGAGTCAAGAGGTGGCATTGTTACAGTCTTACCGTTTTTTTCTTAGTCTCAGAGCTTTAGTCTTGAAGAAATGGTGCAGTGCTGTTCGGTTAGCGATGCAGACTCTTTGAGGGGAAGCTGTTGCACACACCAAGCTTGCTCTCTGCTTTAATCTAACTAGAGTCAATTCTCTGGGCAGTTACTTCCTAGCGATCAGGCATTGGCTCTGGATTAATCATTTAGAGGTGATTGCCTTGGTGCTGCTTGTGACCGCCTCTGTAAAAGGACTGGTGTGAAGAGCATGAACACACAAGTCACATTGAGAAGATGCCGACTCCTCATCATTGATAGGACACTAACTACTGCTCAGCAGAGGGGCAGCATGCTTGGTGTGACTTAACTGTTACATCTCCATTTGTAACTATACTACTTTCTGCACGCAGGGCTTTTTCACCATTAGTATCAAAGCTACCTTTGCTGCTCCATTCTCCAGCAGTCACTGCACAGGGTGGTTATGTCCTGTATGAATGTAGAATTGAATGTGGTGAAGCTATGCTGTTATAGGCAGTTTGGGCCACATCTACCATAGTCCACCATTGTAGTTGTATTGTATGCTAAGTATTTATCCCACATTTCCTGGCATTCCTCTCATGAGCAGTGGGTTGTAGGAAATTTCTATAAACCTTCTGAGATCCTTAGGGAACTACAGAATGAAGGGGTCAAAGTCCCATAAGGCCATGAGAGCTATTACCACTTTATCAAGTAATAGACAAGTGCACTTATAACACAAAAACTTAATTCTGCCCTCGTACTTCCCTGTGGGAAAACACCATATTTATATACTACACCTGTACAGCTTTCTAACAGCCATGTTAATATTGCAGTAGTTTTGCAACTGTGAGAAATGGTGTTATTGTAGAGGAAGGTACATTTTATCTACAGATGACTCTCTGCCAGTAAAATAGTGAATACATTTAAAATGGATAGCTTAGCTGCTTTTACGAGATTGTGGTGTGGAGGAAGGGGGTGTTCCCCTTAGCACCCTTAACTGGTTTTAAGTTTTCCCTCTTTATAGGAATTACACTGTGGCTGGGCAGAGGCAGTCTGAACAGATTTAAAAAAAAAATCACAATTTCCATCTACATCTTATAGTGCATCCTTCTTCACTGTATGACAGGATCTACAGAATAGACTTGTCAGTTTCATTTTACTGTCTCCATGTCTCCTTGCACAGGCAAGCTCGTCCAGGAAACAGAACAAGATGCAGAAAAGGGGCCAATGATGTTTTTTTCAAGCTCCCTCAGCAGCCTTTTATTCTGTTTATAATCTTACAAAATGGCTGAGGCAGACTGCAAGAGAAGATACAGCCCTCACCACTGCCAACTAGCCAAGTGTTTCACAGCTCCAGCTTGGATGTGCCATACTATGAACAACTTCACTTCTCTTGTTGTGTGGCACTATATTTCAGCATGACCAAGTTGCACACTTGCTCCTACCATTTCTCCTGTGCCTGAGTGACCTATTCAGGCACTGGTGCTGTCTAGGAAAACAGTCAAAAGGTGAGTTGACCCCTTGAAGGGAGTTGGGCATAACCTGTTACTAACTAGCTGCCTCCCAAGTGGTGAGACAAAGAGATCAACGAGCAGTTCAACTGTGGGGAGAGGTGCAAGGAGTAGGAAAGTCTCCTGCAGGAGGTGCTGGGTCAGGGAAAAGATCTGGAAGGAAACTAGCCACACTAGCCAGGTGGAAGACTAGCAGGGGGTATACATCCTGCACAGGTAGCAGCCCTCCGAGGCAGAGGCCTCAGGAGGATACAGGTGGTTTGTCCATCTTGATTTAACTTGAACTGCGTTTGAGTTTCAACAATAAATGTATCCCACAGAAAAAGCAATGAATACTGACATTAGAAGAAGCTTTACTGACGCACAGGCCTGGAAATTGAACAGTGGCTTACATGGGAGTGGGAAATGCAGGCACGGTCTGATGCAGTTTGAGGAGATCCTGTTACAACACCTTACAGGAAAATTTATAAAACTCATTTATACTTCCTCCTTAGGATCCCAACTAAGGCAGGGCCAGGAATAATATACACACCATTTGTACATGTGAGGGCAGTTGTGTGCACAGAGAAATAATAAATAATAAAAAAAAGTCCCACTACTTGGGGCACTCCAGATACCAGATTTTGCAACATAACAGCTCTCCAATTTCTCAGTGAGGGCAGACTTGTGGTTATAGCGGGGGGGGAAATGTTTTGTAATTATCTGATTAATAAAGAGCAAGGTATATTATTGGGATGATATAAATATACAAAGGTGGTGAAAGTTACAATGAAGAATATAATATTTCATAAAAATAAACACTTTTATTTTCATATTAGAATTGTAAGAATTTTTTTTCTTTGGACAAAGTTCAAGCTGTATTCAAGTCCAGTACAGTTTATATGGGCAGCTTTATGCTTTCACACTCAGCTGCACAGACACTGCCTTTGCTTCCGATTTAGCTCGGTTTCGTTTTCTTTTTCGTTTCTTCTTAGCAGCAGAAGGCTGTTGGGTCTCCTGCACTTTTTTCTTTTTCTTCAGGCAGCTGAGAGGATTGGGGCCACTTGCCCTCTTACGTTTTCTTCTGTTTTCAGACTCCTTTACTAGTCCTTGTTCTTCTTTAAGATGCTCAATACTTTGTTTCTGGTGCTCTGGAACAAGCTGATTTGCCTGCATGGCTTGAACGAATGCCAGTGATTTCGGAGAAGGTTTGTCCAGCACCATAGTGTTCTGAATAATAAAGAGAAGAGGAACTCCAGCCTTTTTCTTCACTTTTGTTGCCAAATCCTGGTCCTGTCAATCAAACACATCAGTCAATATTTTGGAATGGATCAAACCTTCAATTCAAATGCAACTGCTTTTAAAACAGACAGATACATTCTATAAAAAAAGTCACTATCAGGGATATAGATGATGGAAATTTACCTCCTACCTTTGTGGACAGAAAAAAATGTGTTTAGAACAGGTAAACAGGTAATTGCCCTAGTAATCTGCAAAAGAGGTAAATGTTCTAATAGAAGATGCTATATAAGATTCTAGCAAACCATCTTATTTTCACGTAATGCAGAATATAAAACAGATTCAGATTCAAATACAGAGAAGTGCTAGTGAATGCACATAAAGTTACAATAATAGACTTAATTACAATGTCTTATCTGCACCCAGGTTTCAACAGCACTTGCCAGTTTAAATATCATTTTCTATTTAAAAAAGATGAACCAAAAGCTATTCCAAATTTCCAGTTTAGCATTTTAATAAAAATTACAGTATGTTAAACCAATGCTAACACAGACTGGTGGACATGCAATCAGGGGACAGACAATCTTTTTGTTCCCATTCATCATGCAAAAATCACATCCGCTGCTTGTTTCCTTAAACTGTCATTCTGTTTTAGAGAACTGACTACAGTAACAGCTAATCATTCACTTGTGCTGACAAAACTGGTAACTTTGTACGCAACCTACAATTTTCCCATTTTGTAATTTGCATGTAAAGTTACTTGTCTTGGGCATGCAAGTCTTATAAATTTAGTCCCAATAAACCATATAAATCTCATGTTCATACTTAACAGGATTCCTAATACTTAGGAATCAGAGAATAGATTTAGGAAGTATGGCTTAACTTTATTTCAAAATGTATTACCTGCGTAGCAATGAAATAGTGATGAGGATTACCCTCTTCAGTCATGGACAATAGACATGCTGAGCCACTCACTGGATCTTTGAAGTGGGAACAGTTTCGAACTTGAAATCTTTGGGCAATTAGCTTTGCTCCATAAAGTTCCTTCCCCAATGACTCCAATTCTTTTAGAACACATCTAAAGAGCAAAAATAAGAGTGATTTACTGGAGGAAAATAACTACTTGCACAACTGTTGTATACAACTGCAAAGATATTTTAAATTCTCAAACATGTTTGATTCTAGCTGAACATTATCTGATTAGGCTCTATGCTTGTCACACAGTGCCCAATAATCTGAATGAAATAACAGTTTATCTCACTTTAGCAAATGTTCAATAGTTCTAAACAAGACTGACCAGTAATGTTTGAAATATTAAATAGGGACAATTCAATGGCAGTGTCAACTCCTCACACTCTTATTTATCTTTATACAACTGCTTCAATTGCTATACAAATATATTACCACATTCAAAAATGTATGTCAATATAATTATGGCCTCTACAAAGAAATTCAAATTTCTAAAGACTGTGAGCCCTTTGGGTAGAGGACTGCCTCTTCCTAGATGTTTAGACATCATGTAGCACACAGAGCACTACATAATACAACTAAAAATAATATGCAATGGTGCCAACTGCTTTATTTAGTGTATGTGGTGTTAATTTATGCCTTAATGTGTATGACCATTGAGTTGCTATGAGACCTCAACTCTGAATGGCATGACACAGAGAAACAGGCACTGGGATGTTTGATGTGCAATCAGTTTGATTACTATTTTGCAAGTTCGCAACTACAGGTACTTAGTGGAAACATTCTCTGGGATTTACCTATCAAAGGGGCATGTGGGGCGATGAAAATCAGGGTCTCTGTAAAGTACAGACGGCTTGACAGGGCTTGGGAAAGGTCTACAGCCCTGCAACGCTATCTGAGGTTTCTTTAGAGACATGTGTATTGAGATGAGTATATGTGGATAGTCATATTCACATCTTAGAACGATAATGACATTTCAACCATAATTACACCATTGCTAGGGCAATGCTCTGATCCACTCAGTTATACCATTAAGAAAACGGAACTCCTTTTTGTTTTCTCTCCTACCCCAAAAGTTCACTGCATACTCTTCCAGAAAATTTTAAGAGTGCATCTATTTCATCTAACAAAGCAATCCAGAAGCAAAGCAGCATGATGGAACAAAACCAATTAATAATGCTGCTGGTTAGCCTGGTCTTTAGTTTCTGTGCTGTCACTGTCATATGTACTAATGATATACTCTCTCTCTCTCTATATATATAAATATATTTTAAAAGATCAACATTTTCCCACTGCACATGGTTAAAAAATGAAGGGACACTGAAGAAAGCAGATAATGATGGTGAAGAGGTGGTAGATTTCAACTTTGTGGACATGGGGAACATGAAAGGATCTATCAAACGAATGTAAACTGAATCACTGCTTTCAACTTGAAGTGTTTTTTCTAGGGATGGCAGAAACTATTCTGGAGGTGAAGAGATGGAATATGCCAAACTACTTCTACTCAGCACAATGCTAAAATCTAGGTTGGCCTGCTCTGTGCTACATGACTATTGCAAATAAATCAGCAGTGACAAAGTGGAAGGAAAGGAGGTTAGGACAGACATGTATCAATGTAAGAGGCAGTTGTTTGTCTGCACTTCCACCAGCTTGCAAAGTAAAGGATTCTTTTTGGAACAGGTGTTCTAGGTTGAAAGCAAAGATGGGTTGGGACAAACCAAAAAAATCCACTACCCAGGGATCAAAACACAATCCCTTTTTGTTCATTATACTTACTTCCTTTTCAAAGCAACTATGATTTTTTTTTGTTTTTTTTTCTTTTTTTTAAAGTCACCCACACAACTACCACTGTACATCATATCTTGCATTGAACCCTGGCAATATCACAATAAGTCAGGGGCTCTTCTGTCTGATGAAGCTCGGGAAGTTCTGCTGTTGAAATAACTATTGGAATATGAAAATGACTAAAGGTTACACATATGCTACGAGACCAACCATGTCAACGGACCTGGTTACAACAGTCATTCCTCAACATGGCTAAAACATGATTCCATCTTTGAAAGTAAGCAGAATGAAAAACATGTGTTACCATGCCCTTGAGGGTGTATCTACAAAGCTATGCCCTCTGAAGTCTAAGGATAGGATTTTCAAAGGGTGTCGAGTTAGTTTCCCAGATACCACTGAATTTCAAGTTAAGTTCTTTGAAAATCCCAGCCTAAAGAAATAAAACAAGCTGTGCACTAGGTGAGTACTGGATTTAATTGTAACATAATTGCAATCAACCTTCTATAGGACTATTTCAAAATATGTAACTTATTATTAGGGCTGATTAAAGAGGGAAAAACATTTAAAATATCGTATTCAATGAATTTAATCAGTATTTGATGCCTAATATATTCACAGAACAGTATTTAACCAGCACCACAGGTGGGTGAATTCAATGCTGGTAAATAAAAATAAACTTACAAACACGATTCTATTAGTCCTACTTAACTGCATCTCCTTTTATCTTTTTCTCTTTCTGACACACTTCCTATTCTCATATATATCTCTCCTTCTTTCTTTTTACTAATTTATCCCATCAACCTGCCCAACCCTCTGACTCAATGAGACTTTCATCAGATGCCCAATATCCAGAGGTCTGAACCTGCTGGTCAAAGGACAATAGGGAAAGGTAGGGAGGCTCCACTGACTTAGGACAATGCCTGGTGAGAAGTCCACCATCTTTCCCAGATATTGGGGAAGCAGAGGACGCAGGGTGCTCTCCTGAGGCCAGCTTGGGGGCACCAACACCCAATTCTGGCGCTGCTGGAAGGGAATCAGCTTTCTCTCCTTACCTCCTCTTGCTCCTGCCCACGGATACCATGGGAAATAGCAGAGGTTGCCACTAATTTACCATTGCTGCATCATGTGGCTGCTGGGGAAAAAGGAGGAGTCATCTCTCTGAGCAAAACTCCTTCTCCAAGCACACAGTTCCATCCCAAGGGGAGTTGACCTGCTTCTTGGCAGTTTCACTGCGGGGAAGCTGGTTGGAGTCAGGTCATAAGAACATAAGAATGGCCATACTGTGTCAGACCAATGGTCGTTCAAGCCCAGTATCCTGTCTTTTGACAGTGGCCAGTGCCAGATGCTTCAGAGAGAGTGAACAGAACAGAGCAATTTATCAAGTAATCCACCCTACGTTGCCCAGACCCAGCTTCTAGCAGCCACAGGTTTACAGAGATCCAGTACACGGTGTTGCATCCCTGACCATTTTGGCTAATAGCCATTGATGAACCTGGAACTCCCAGAATTTGACATTCCTGCATGTAACCCCAGAACTTGACAGTACTTCAGTCAGCCATCTTCAGTCAGCCACTGTTAGCTGAAAACCAAATACGACAGAGTTAGGAATAATCTTATGCCCTGAAAGGCAAGGCCATTCAGCTGCATGTTTGCAGTTTTTCTAATCAGAAAGGGACAGAGATAATGTACCATAAGAATGGAAGGAATGTTTGAACAGCTGACGTTGGTTAAATGTCTCTGATATACAAGTTTTATTGTTATAACTAAAAATGCTTTAATAATAAAAAATAAGTAGGTTGCTAAAACTAAAAAAAATTGGTAACCCACCAGGGGTTACCATGATGACCCACTAGGAGTCACTATAAGTCACGTGTTTTAAGTTAGTTATACAAAATTAGGCCCCCAAAAATAAATAAATAAATAAATAAAGCACTCCATGAAAGATTTTCTTTGGGCAAAAATCTGGCACCTTTAAACTCCCCAGCAACTGGACAGAAGGATGGCCCTCAGAAGGGTGGTTGCTGATTCCTTGAAACCATTTCAGACTTTGACTAAATATAAAAGTTTAAAATGCTCTAACCCTACTGCTACAGCATGTGCGTGCGCTTGTTTAAAAGCTAATAAAAAGGTACTTTTAGTGAAAAGCACTCCATCATATATCAAACATAAGAACGGCAATACTGGGTCAGACCAAAGGTCCATCTAGCCCAGTATTCTGTCTTCCAACAGTGGCCAATGCCAGGTGCCCCAGAGGGAATGAATAGAACAGGTAAACATCAAGTGATCCATCCCGTGTTGCCCATTCCCAGCTTCTGGCAAACAGAGGCTAGGGACACCAGCCCTGCCCATCCTGGTTAATAGCCATTGATGGATCTATCCTCCATGAATTCATCTAGTTCTATTTTGAACCCTGCTACAGTCTTGGCCTTCACAACATCCTCTGGCAAGGAGTTCCACAGACTGACTGTGCGTCGTGTGAAGAAATACTTCCTTTTGTTTGTTTTAAACCGGCTGCCTATTAATTTCATTTGGCGGTCCCTAGTGCTTGTGTTATAAGAAGGAGTAAATAGCACTTCCTTATTTACTTTATCCACACCAGTCGTGATTTTATAGACGTCTATCATAATCCCCCCTTCGTCATCTCTTTTCCAAACTGAAAAGTCCCGGTCTTATTAATCTCTCCTCCTATGGCAGCTGTTCCATACCCCTAATAATTTTTGTTGCCCTTTTCTGAACCTTTTGAAAGTCCAATATATCTTTTTTGAGATGGGGTGACCACATCTGCACATAGTAATTAAGGATTCATATAGAGGCAATATGATATTTTCTGTCTTATTATCTATCCCTTTCTTAATGATTCCCAACATTTTTGACCGCTTCACATTGAGTGGATGTTATCAGAGAACTATGCACAATGACTCCAAGATCTC
The DNA here is from genome assembly GCF_020497125.1 of Mauremys mutica. Classification (NCBI taxonomy): domain Eukaryota; kingdom Metazoa; phylum Chordata; order Testudines; family Geoemydidae; genus Mauremys; species Mauremys mutica. The sequence continues at coordinate 29,108,172 of NC_059073.1, forward strand.
TTTGTTGAGTGGTAACACCTAATTTAGACCCCATCATTTTATATGCATAGTGGGGATTATGTTTTCCAATGTGCATTACTTTGCACTGATCAACACTGAATTTCATCTGCCATTTTGTTGCCCAGTCACCCAGTTTTGAGAGATCCTTTTGTAGCTCTGCGCAGTCTGTCTGGGACTTAACTATCTTGAGTAGTTTTGTATCATCAAATTTTGCCACCTCACTATTTACCCCTTTTTCCCAATCATTTATGAATATGTTGAATAGGACTGGGCCCAGTACAGACCCTTGGGGGACACTGCTATTTACCTATGTCCATTCTGAAAACTGACTATTTATTCACACCCTTTGTTTCCTATCTTTTAATCTCTTACGATCCATGAGAGAACCTTCCCTCTTATCCCATGACTGTTTACTTTGCTTAAGAGCTTTTGGTGAGGGACTCTGTCAAAGGCTTTCTGAAAATCTAAGTACACTATAGCCACTGGATCCCCTTGTCCACATGCTTGGTGACCCCCTCAAAGAATTCTAGTAGATTGATGAGGCATGACTTCCCTTTACAAAAAACCACGTTGACTATTCACCAACAAATTACGTTTATCTATGTGTCTGACAATTTTGTTCTTTACTATAGTTTCAACCAGTTTGCCCAGTACTGAAGTCAGGCTTACCGGCCTGTAATTGCCAGGGCCACCTCTGGAGCCCTTTTTAAAAACTTAGTGTCACATTAGCTATCCTCCAGTCATTTGGTACAGAAGCTGATTTAAATGATGGGCTACAGACGACAATTAGTAGTCCTGCAATTTCACATTTGAGTTCCTTCAGAACTCTTGGATGAATACTATCTGGTCCTGGTGACTTATTACTGTTTAGTTAATCAATTTGTTCCAAAACCTCCTCTAATGACATCTCAATCTGGGACAGTCCCTCAGATTTGTGACCTGAAAAGAACGGCTCAGGTTTGGGAATCTCCCTCACACCCTCAACTGTGAAGACCAATGCAAAGACTTCATTTAGTTTCTCTGCAATGGCCTTATTGTCCTTGAGTGCTCCTTTAGCATCTCGATCATCCAGTGGCCTCACTGGTTGTTTAGCAGGCTTCCTGCTTCTGATGTACTGAAAAGTAATAGCAAAAAAATTGTTGAGTCTTTGGCTAGCTGTTCTTCAAATTCCTTTTTGACCTTCCTAATTATATTTTTACACTTTATTTGCCAGAGTTAATGCTCCTTTCTATTTTCCTCACTAGGATTTAGCTTCCACTTTTTAAAGGATGCCTTTTTTCCTCTTACAGCTTCTTTTAATTTCTTATTTAGCCATGGTGGTTCATTTTTAAAAACAGAAAACCAAAAATCTATGGCCACAATTTATTCCTACCACTGCCTTAAAAAAAAAAAACAAAAAAACCCAACCCTACTAATTAAATTACCACTGCTTTGGGTTCCAAAAACCCTAAACCCATCCATGAATTTACTAATTCTCTTTTGAACCCAGTTATATTTTTGGCCTTCGAAACATTCCCTGGCAACGAGTACCACAGCTAACTGGGCATTGTCTGAAGTACTTCCTTATGTTTGTTTTAAATTTGCTGCCTATTAATTTAATTGGGTGACCCCGTGGTCTGTGTGTTAGATAAACAACACTTCCCATTTCTTCACACCATTCATGATTTTATACCTCTCTATATTATTCCCCTTTCCTTGTCTCTTTTCGCAGTTGAACAGTCCCAGTTTTTTTAATCTCTCCTCATATGGAAGCTGTTCCATAGCCTGAATATTTTTTTTTTTCATTTCTCTCTACTTTTTCCAATTCTAATCTCTCTCTTTTGAGATGGGGCAATGAGAACTGCAGTCAATATTCTAGGTGCGGACAGAAAATGGATTTATATAGTGGCATTATGATCTTTTCTGTCTTATTATCTACCTCTTTCTTAATGGTTCCTAACTTTGTCAGTTTTTGACTTCAGCTGCACATTGAGCAGATGTTTTCAGAGAACTTATCCACAAGGACACCAAGATTTATTTCTTGAGTGGTAACAGCTAATTTAGACCCCATCATTTTGTACATATAATTAGGATTGTTTGTCAATGTGAATTACTTTGCATTCATCTACATTGAATTTCACCTGCCAGTTTATTGCCCAATCACCCAGTTTTATGAGTTCCATTTGTAACCCTTCACAATCTGCTTTGGACTTAACTATCTTGAGTAGGTTTGTACTATCTACAAACTTTGCCACCTCACTGTTAACCTCCTTTTCAAGATAATTTATGAATATGTTCAATGGCACTGGTTCCAGTACAGATCCCTGAGGTACATCACTACTTATTTCTCTCCACTGTGAAAATTGATCAGTTACTCCTACCCTTTATTTCCTATCTTAGAATCATAGAACTGGAAGGAACCTCGAGATGTCATCTAGTCCAGTCCCCTGCACTCAAGGCAGGACTAAGTATTATCTAGACCATCCCTGACAGGTGTTTGTCCAACCTGCTCTTAAAACCCCCCGATAATGGAGATTCTACCACTTCCCTATGCAATTTATTCCCATGCTTAACCACTCTGACAGTTAGGAACTTTTTCCTAATGTCCAACCTAAACCGCCCTTGCTGCAATTTAAGCCCATTGCTTCTTGTCCTATCCTCAGAAGTTAAGAACAATTTTTCTCCCTCCTCCTTGTAACAACCTTTTATGTACTTGAAAACTTTTATGGTCCCCCTCAGTCTTCTCTTCTCCAGACTAACCAAACCCAGTTTTTTCAATCTTCCCTCATAGGTCATGTTTTCTAGACCTTTAATCATTTTTGTTGCTCTTCTCTGGACTTTCTCCCATTTGTCCACATCTTTCCTGAAATGTGGTGCCCAGAGCTGGACACAATACTTCAGTTGAGGGCTAATCAGCATGGAGTAGAGCGGAAGAATTACTTCTTGTGTCTTGCTCACAATAGTCCTGCGAATACGTCCCAGAATTATGTTTGCTTTTTTTGCAACTGTGTTACACTGCTGACTCGTTTAGCTTGTGATTGACTATGACCCCAAATCCCTTTCTTCAGTACTCCTTCCTAGGCAGTCATTTCCCATTTTGTATGTGTATAATTGATTGGTCCTTCCTAATAGTAGTACTTAGCATTTGTCCTTACTGAATTCCACCTTATTTACTTCAGCCCATTTCTTCAGTTTGTCCAGATCATTTAAAATTTTAATCCTATCCTCCAAAGCACTTGCAACCCCTCCCAGCTTGGTATCCTCCGCAAACTTAATGGTATAGAGAGTACACTTATAATCTAAATAATCTTTTAACCAGTTACTGATCCATGAGACGACCTTGGCTTAAGATCCTTTGGGTGAGGGCACTTGTCAAAGACTTTTCGATAGTCCACACTCATTATAGCAAATGGATAACCCTTGCCCACTTTTGCTGACCCCCCCCCCCATCAATGAATTCTAATAGATTGGTGGGATATGATTTCCTGTTACAAAAGCCATGTTGACGCGTCCCCAACAAACCATGTCCCTCTAGGTGTTTGGTAATTCTGATCTTCAGCCTAGTTTCAGCCACTTTGCCTGGTACTGAAGTCAGATTAAGGGGCCTGTAACTGCCAGGATCCCCGTTGAGGACTGGTCACGTGACAGCATTGCCCCGCTCCCCCGCGCAGCCACTGACCGGGTGGTGCAGAGCTGCGTGGCCCCAGCCAGGTAGCCGGGCAGCTGGTCGCGGATCTGGATCTTGTTGCGCAGCGCGGCCTGGCAGAAAGTCCCGTCCAGCAGCACCTGGAAGGGCTCCCGGACGCCGAAGTTGTACTTGTAGAAGCTCATATATTTCTTGGCGTGTTTCTGCCGCGTGATCCTCATGGCGAGAGCGGAGCGGCCCGGGCAACGGACACCGCGACTGCGCACCCGGCACTGAGCGGTGGTTGTTGGCTGCCCCGGATCCGGAAACCCACAGGCCGGTGCCCGGCAAGCGGCAGTAGGAGGCGGGGCAGAGGGCGGAGCGTCTAGCGAGGGGCGCGGGTAATGACGCGGGCCTTCGAGAGCCGGAACCAGACTGCGAAGCCAAGCCACGCCCGTTAGTGCGCGCGCGACCCGCTCACCTCGTCACCGGCACGCGGGCCCGTGCGGGGCCAGGTGTGGGCTCGTGCTGGCCGCTGCGCCTGCGCTGCTGCCCTAGAGCCGAGCGCTGCCCGCCAGTGAGGTTCGGGCGCGCGTCACCCCCACCCCCGCCCCCGCCCCGGGCCAGTGAGGGGCCGACCCTCACCAGCCCCGGCCTGGTCCCCGGGGAGCGGCCAGCCTGAGGCCACGCTGCGCCAGCCCTGCTGGGAGGGAAACGCAGAGTTCGATCCGCTGAATGTTCCAAAGCTTGAGAAAAAATTTCATCCCAAATCGGGCCAAAAAATAAAAACCTCAAAATCTGTGGCTGGAGAGAAATTCCAAATAGACGCCTTTGGGAAGAGCTGAAATGGAAGTTTTCGGCCTGCAAGGAGAAGGTGACATTGGTAAGAGCCCTGCGGGCAGGTGGCCTGGGGACCATCGTTTCAGTTTTCCTGATGGAAAATTGAAAATTTCTCTCACATCCATGCAAACTTTCACTCACATCCATGCAGGGACCAAGCACCTGTCACATGCTATCTTAACCCTAGCAAAGGCTGAGCACACACCGCATGCTCTCAGGAGCTCAGCAAGACCACAGATATCTGATGAGGGACTGCCCTACCACATGCCATGCTAATGTTTTCTCTGCTTGGCAAGCAGTGAGTTTTCCCCTCACCCTCTAGTTTTAATGGTCTCATTCATTGGTCTAGCTACCCTTTTGCCTTTACAAAACCTGGTTTCAAATCCTGATTGGACACAAGTGTCATGAGTTCTGATATCTCATTTTAGCCCTTAGTCAGCCTTTGTCCACATCAGAAAAACATGACAACTTTGCCCAATTTAACATCCCTGATAGTTACAGTTCCAGAGAATCCTAGCATTAGCATGGGTACTGTACAGTTGCAGAGCTTCTTTAGAGAACTTTGTGTGTTGCCTGTCCACTTGCTTGGTTGTGGTCAATACAACATTCCTTCAATTGCACAAAATTAACCCAAGTTTACAAGAAAAAATGTTTTATATTCAAAGTTCTTATGTAAGCTTTGCCTCCTTTTGCAATGACACATTGAAACAGAGGAGTTTTCTATTTAATATTGGGAGATAACTCATTAAAAAAGGTTAGGATGGAAGATTACATTTAAGGAATTCCTGCTTGTTTGCCAGAGTTGTTGTGAACATTAGCCATTTGGCAATTAGGAAAACTGAACTGAATGTCTGTTAGGCAAACAGGTGAAAGTGATGTCTTCCCAATAGATAAATGATAACTAAGGACACCTGCTTCCTAGAGCAAAAACAGTGGGGGATGTCTCTGTGCCAGGGACAACTGTAATGCAGGCAGGAAATGGGAGATGACTGCTAGTTAGTGCATAGTACTGTTTGCTCTTTCACCAAGAGAGGTTGATCCCGTGAAAGATATTACTGCACCCACCTTTCTCTAATACCCTGGGGCCAACACAGCTACAACACTGCAAACAAGTTGCTCTTAGGTCATTTTAATAATGGTGTGAGTGTGATGATGATCTCTTTGGTAGAAATAGACAGCCCTTTGCCACTGCACATTTGATCCTGGGAACCATCAGCTACTCAGCAGAGCCCACAATGATTGCAATTGTAGTCAAGTGGTACAGATAAATGAGATCCAGACAGTTAGGGACTCTGAAGATCAGAAACATCATCTGCAATTGGATTGGAGCCATTGCAGAGTGCGGTATACTGTTATGATGTGCTCTCTTCAGTTTCTCTCTCTAATATAGGTGGGAACTGCATCATTACAGACCATTTGCAGCTTTTGGTCAGTATGTTGAGCATGTGCAGAGGTCTGGTCTGGAAGTTACAAAAGCATGGATTACCAGAGCCTGTCATCTTCACTTCAGAGAAGAGTAACTTTTAATACTGTAATAGATGGGAGAAAATAAATATTTTCCTCTTTTTTGCAGTTTGGTTATTTGTTGTGTTGGACAGTACTTTGTGTCTAGACAGATTCACAGTTTTCCTTCTAAAATCAGTTAGTCAATTCCTCCTATTATTTGTGTAGGTCTTTCACATTGCAAAGATTTAAAAAAATTAAGATGGGAGCTGTGGGGGGCTGTGCCTACAGACGGTCAACGTAAACAAAATGTCTTGTGGCCTGCCAGCAGATTATCCTGATGGGCTGTGTGCTGAAGGTTGCCAACCCCTGATGTAAGGTATCTACAGAAAGTCTGCAATTTATCAAGACTCATAATCATTGTGGCTATATATATGGATATTTAAAGAATAATATAGTTATGTTGAAAGTATGCTTGATGTTTCTTGAGTAAAAGTTAGTCCCAGGGCATAATATGTCTCAGTGACCCATTCAAGCAGGAGGCAGTTGTCACCCCTGTCTGGTTAGGTGGTGATGTATTGCAAGGTTCAGTTGTTCATCCTAAAGCAATTAATGGAAAATCATCAGAGAGAACTGCAAACAATCTAACCCCTTGGAGATGAAAAAGGAACATTACAACAAAATAGGGGTTTGCTCTATCTATGAATAGACACACACAACACTTTCAATCCTGGGTACCCTGAGAACTGTCACAGCACTACAAAAGGTGTTCAGTGATAAATCCAACTTCATATGTTTTCTGGTAACATGAATAATTTTTCTCTCTCTATATTTAGATAATAAATTTAAGAAAGCATGAAATAATATTTTCTGGAATATGTGTTTTCTTTCTGTTTCCTTTCACTCTCCTCTACAATCTCAGCTGTGATCTCAGACACATGATAGTATATGTGCCTTGAAAAATCAGAAGATGTAGTACCTGATTGAAGATGAACACATTTACACTAGTGGTGAATTTGGCTGGTGATTGTATCTAAGATCAGAACTGAATTTTATGGGCAAAATACTTCTGAGTCATGCAGAAGACCTCAACTCTGATATTCTGCTCTCCTTTCATGCTTCCAGTGAGAAGTCTGCATATTTAGTGGGAGCAGAATAATGGAGTCTATTCCGCTGTACATAGCGGAGTGGTGAATTTTGTCTTCAGTCCATTCTCTATCACTGTGCAGCTCCTGGAATAATTCCAGAATTAGTCAGACAATGCAGAAGGATTCAGGAACTGTTCAAGAATCCCCAATGAATTTGTACAGTTATCTTGTTTGTTTTACAGGCCAAAATTAACTTTAAAAAGTTCCTCTTTTCCATCAGCTACATTCTGGATTAAGTGATTTTTTTTAACTGCTAATATGTCACCTTAGTTTCATCTTTTTTTTTAATGAATTTTTATGCTGGGCAGTTGAAGTTGCCATAGAAAATAATCCATTAACATGAAAAAATTAAACACCTTGAATTTAAAGAGGGTAGACAAAGATAAAAGCTAATTGAAATCTGTTACTGAAAGAGAGAGAGAGACAATAGAACTGAGCAGTGAAAACAATTTGTTTTCTCGAGTGATAAAACAGCCCATACTATTAAGGTATTTCCCTCATCTTTAGAAATACCATATTATGATATTGTCCATTAAGTACTCTATTATTTTTCACAGTGCTGCTTTCACATTTAGTCAAACAAATACTAAAAGGCTGTCTAACTGAGCACAACTGGAAGCAGACAGCTTTCTGAAAGCTTACATTCTGGCCTGTATTTTCTTTATTGCATTTGATGTTTGTCTCCAGGGCTTTTTTATGTTGTTGCAGCTCCCACCTTGGCTACTGTTTTATCACTGCACCTTATTACTTTTCCCTTCTCATTTCAGAGAAAAAAAATCCAATAAAAATCTTTATTTTTAATTCTCTTCAAGTAAAGTGGAAGGAGCTATGGGAGGTGCTGACTCCAGGTTTACTTTTCAACATAGGTACCAATGGCTCCTAAAATCCAAATTTTATGTACTATCTCCAATACTTGGTACTGCTTTGGTCACCAAAGCCTAAAGTTAGTGGAATTTTATAAGTTATTGAAATTGATCTTGTAGTTTTTTCACTCAATCATAGAAATATAGGATTGGAAGAGACCTCAGTAGGTCATCTAGTTCAATCCCCTGCACTGAGGCAAGACTAAGTATTAGCTAGATCATCCCTGACAGGTCTTTGTCTGAAAAACCTTCTTAAAAACCTCCAATGACGGAGATTCCACAACCTCCCAAGGTAATTTGTTCTAGTGCTTAACTACCCGTACAGTTAGGAAGTTTTGATAAGAACAGGTTTAAAATTTTTTATTAAGATGTTTAAAAAAAATAAAAGTGAACGGTACAGAATTTAAGCATAAAAGTTTCTGATTATCAGGGAATAACATACAGATTATCGGGGGTGTGAAGTTCAGTTTAAGATTGGGTGTTGTAAGGAATACATAATTTGCAATATCCCCGATTGGGGGTAAAAGGTTGATGGGGTCAAAGTACAGACATTGAGATATGAGGATATGTTGTTCATATAATGGCTATGTTCAGGTGTGGAGTATAATGAGTGGATACGATGATGAGGATGGATTTACCCTCATTTGGTGAGATTTAATGTTCAGTGAGTTTATGGTTCCAGTTCATATGGTCCAATGGAAAAAGTCTCTCAGTCCCTTTCTCGTAGTTGATGCACGATGTCTTTCTGGCTCACACGTCCTGGTACCGTCGGTGGCCGGTGACGTGTTTGATGTAGATGTCCCTGGACCATCGGATGGTGTCTGAGACCATGAGGGGTCGTATGAGTCATGTGTAGTGTTGACCAATACCTCAGGTCCGCAGCACACACTCGTTGCAGGGCTTCGACGATCAGAGCGTCCATCTGCACCTCGTAGCCCTTTGCTCTCAGGGTATCAGCCAGCGGAGTGTACTTTTCCAGCTTATGAGCTCAGGCTTCATGAAAGGCCGGGGTCCTGTTCTCAAAGGAGACCATGATGTCAATGAGGATGATTTTTTCTGGGCCTCGGTGATGACCACTTCAGGTCATAGCTGGCTGTCAGTACCAGGCATAGCACAGTTCACGGCAACCTCCCCCAGGTGCGATTCTGGTTGGCATTGTGGCACAGCTGCCAGGCTCTGGAGTGGGGCTTGCAGCTGCACAGGACGTGGGGCAGGGTCTCATCGGAGTAGCCGCACTTCCTGCAACGCTTGTCTCGGTTCCCGTGGCGGACGGCTCCGTTGAGCAGGACACAGTTCAGCCAGGCACGGTGGATGAACCACCAGTTGGCAAAATGGGTGAAGCTGCCCCCGGCGAGGAAGTGATTGCTGGTATCCCACTTGCTGGTCAGCTCGAAGGCTTTACCCTGGTCTGGTTTACGCTTCAGAGTTTCCACATACAGTGAGTGGATGGCTGCCTTCAGAATCCTCTCCAGCATGCCATGTTGTCGGACCTGATCTGTGGCACCAGGACTCCCAGTTTCTGGCGCTCCTTGCACCACTCCCAGCGGCAGCCAATGCGTTTCCCCAGGCGACGTGTGGCGCTATGAGTGCGGGACCACAATGAAGCGATGTCACGCCCATCTTGGCCAAATTCGCCATCCACGGAGCTGCTCAGGAAGGTGGCGATGTCTTGGTTGGGAGGAGGGTCTGCCGATCCGCTTCTTTGTTGTCATGGAGGGCGTTCACCGTGATGTTTCTTACCGTGGCGTCGGGACACGTCAGCAGGCGGAAGGCGTGGGTGATCACCGCGATGTAGCACAGGTCACCCATGTGGGGGACGCTGGCACTGCCATGCCTGTGGGCGATGTAGACTAGCTCATTGCTGGCTCTCTGGGGAAGGAACAGCCACTTCTTCACCAGCTGCCGGATGATCTTGTCTGCCTTGTTGAGGGGTACCTTCGCCACGGCGGATCCCCTCAAGACGAACGAAATGCAGTGGATCAGGAAGGTATTCAGGGCATTTATCTTCTGCCACAGTTCCCAGCAGGGAGACATCGATCTTGGCGGCATCCTGCAAGATCTCCTGGATGGTGTCCTCGGGTGTCTGCCAGACATGGAAACCCGCCGGCCTGCTGAGGTGCTGGTATGTCTGCCCCTCTCCCCGGGGGATGATGGGCTCACCCTGGATCTGGAACCCCATCACCTGCACTGAGTCCCTTTTGCTGCCATCGATGTGGAGAGTTGTGCACTTCTTTGCACTGAAGCGGAGCCCCATAGTCGGCAGCTCGACTGGTGGCATGTAGCATACCTTGGAGGCTCTCTGGGTCATCTGTAGTCAGGACCAGGTCGTCCGCGTAAGTCATCACTGTGGAGGTTGAAGCCATCTGTGCCATTGGAGATAGCTCGCAGCAACGGTTCCAAGGTGAGGTTAAAGATGATGGGGCTGAGGGGACAGCCCTGCTTAACTCCGCTCCGGATCGGGATCTCGGCAGTCTCCCCTTCGACCGAGCGAATGGTGGTGCTGCATCTCTCATACAGCTCTTGGATCATGCGAAGGAAGTTCTCTGGCATCCCAAACTCCTGGAGTGTGGCAAAAATGTGGTGGTGGGGCATAGACCCAAAGGCGTTTCCGCACCATTCTGGCCATTTCGATGGTGGTTTGGAGGACAAAATTGTGTTCGTAGCAGCCCTCGCAGGACATGAAGCCTTTCTGGATGGAGTTGATGGCTCCCCCACTCACTGACCACTCCGTGATCCTTGATGCCAGGCAGCTGGCATACAGCTTGTACATCGTGGAGCAGAGCGAGATGGGCCTCCAGTTGCTGGGGTTGTCCTGCTCGCCCTTCTTGTACACCAGCACCATCATGGCCTTCTTCCAGGAGCTGGGAGTCTGGCAGAACCACTTGCACTGGTTGAAGAATGTGGCGAGGACCAGGCAACTGAGATCTCACTTTTTCAGGAGGCTGTAGGGGATGCCGTCTTTCCCAGGAGCTGTGTTTTTTGTTTTTGAGAGTCTGGCCATCACTTCCTTGGGCGTAAAGTCAATCTCTAGGACACCGGCTCCATCGACATGGGGCAAGGGGTGGAGGCACTCTGGGCACTGCGTGTCGTTCCGGGCTGTGCGGTCGAATACATCATTGAAGTAGCTGTAGAGACGCTCAGATGGGATTGTGCAGTAGGGGGAGGGCCTGTCTAGGATCTCCCTCATGGCCGTGGAGCGGTTCGCCCGGTACAGCTTTTGGATCCTAGAAGTCGCTGCTGGATCATAGTGGTGGCTGGCGCCTCTACTTCTGCTTCCCCTGGTGGTGGTGGTGTGGTTCGGAGCAGGTGTGAGCCTGTCTACAAGGAGGTCGAAGTTGTCAAAGGAAGCTGCCGCTTGTAGCTCCTTGGTCCAGGCGGTCTGCCATGGTGTGGCAGCCCTCACCATCGGCCACTGTTCCTCAGGGTCCTCGACCTCGTCCGATGCAGGCTTTGAGCCTGCTGCGTGGTCGGCCTGGCCCCTCTCTCAAGGGTCTGGATTCCCTTTGGTTGGGTGCTGGGACGGGAACTCTGGTGGGATGCTGGCATTGCTAGTGGTCTGAGAGATGTGGTCCAGCTCGGGGGTTGCTGGGACACCGCCGGTCCTTCTATGAGTGGCTGCTGCCTGGGCGGTTGCTGCTGGAGCACGAGATCTCTCATAGGCTGTGTCCTGCAGAATGGACTTCGGGGCTGTACTGGTCCGTCTGGCGATGTAGGCCTGGTGCTTTGGTGTGGCGGCAGGGCTGGTTCCTCCAGTGACATCTGGAGTTTGTAGGGCGATCTGGGGCATGGCGCTGGCTCCTCTGGTGGCTGGAGCTGGCAGGGCAGTCTGAGGTGTGGCGCTGGCTCCTCAAGTGGTTGGAGTTGGCTGGATCCGGACAGCGGTGCTGGTTCTTCTGGTGATAGGATCTTGAGCAGCTATGCGCGGTGGGGCGCTGATCCTTCTGGGGACGGGGAAATGCTGGACAGGTGGTGAGGAAGCACTGAGTTATCTTAGCATGGAGATCTGCTTGGCGATATGTGAGGGTGAGACAGGCCTCCTGCTGGCGAGGTCCTGGGTGATGTTTCCCAAGGCAGCAGGTACCTTCTCGATCGCAGCATCTTGTTCTGCTGGCCTGGTAATGGGGGCAGGCTTTTTGACAGCAGCTTGCAAGGTTGGCTTTCTTTGTTGAGGCTCAGGAGCAATGGGCCGGCGCACTGGGAGGCTGGGAGCCAGGGCAGGAGACTGTGTTGTTCCCTTGAGGCGTTTTCCTGCAGGCGACTTGGTGCGTCTTGCATTGCTTCTGTGTCTTGAAGGGCAGGCTGCAGAGGGCACAGCTGAAAATGACCCGCTTGCTGTGGCATTTCTTCAGGTGCCCGATGACGCCACCGAGGAGGTGGCAGCTTCGGGGCGGAGAGCAGATGGGGCAGATGAGCACGTCAGTGTCAGGCAGACACGCTGTATGAAGTGCTTAGGTGAGTCACACCTATCTCAAAAGTGCGCTTACTGTAGCAACCTCAAAGCCTGGGCTTACAGAGACCTGAGGCTTAAAATGATCCTGATGGAAAAGTCCCTGCAGCCTGCTTCTGAATCGGGTCACCAGACTCCTACCAGAGCCAGATCAAGGAAGACCTTTCCAGTGACCTTGGCAAAAGCTCATTTCTAAAAAAAAAAAAAAAAAAAAAAAAGGCAAAGGAAAGAGCTTCCTCATTGCCACACAACGAGCAATCCAAGAGAAAACGCTCTCCAGCCAAATCATTATCATCAGTGCCAACTGCACTGTGCCTCAGTACGTATGAGGCACTGCCCGTGCTGTGGCCCATGCCGATCCCCAGTGTTCCAGTACGGAGTCGAGAGGCAAGACCAAGCCTTCCTCCTCCACTACAGCACCATCTGTACTGAAGGAGACACCACCGAGAGCTGCTCTGACGAGCATACTGCCTCATACAACAATGGCACCAATGAAGGCACAGAGACTGACATCATCGGCAAGAAAGCTGTCAGCACCATGCCACTTCCTTCATCAGAAGGACTTGGGGATAGCCTCAATGCCAAAGTCTCTATTACTAGGCATGTACGGTTCCCTGGTGCGCACGGTATTGGAGAACCAATTGTCACTGGTGGTCCCTGCATTTTTGAGTGAGGAAGATGAAGAAGAGGAAGAAGGGGTGTTCTTCCCACACCATTCCTCTCCTGCCAGACCATCAATAACATCTGGACCTCTATGCTCAAGACCAACATATAGACATGATATACCACATGGTACGAACACCCCTGGATAAGTCTCCCCCTGCATTCCCCACACACAGGCAGTAGTGGGATCTTGGGGACCTTATAGAAGACCTCTTAGCCCACACTGGGAAAGCATCAGATTCCTGCTGCCACCTTCGGCTACTGGGATATCTGAACCTTTAGAAGAGCCCACAGAGGTGGAGAGTACAGAACAAGACATCTCCCCCAATATCAACAACTCCTCCTCCTCTCCACATGAGGCAATTATGCCTTCCCCACCAACGACTGCTGATGACTTTAAATGGTTCAGAAGGATGGTGGATGACCTGAAAATATCTCTTGAGGAGGTACCGGAAGCACATGAGTTGCTTGAAATTTTAGAGACATCCTCAACATCTAAAATAACACTACCAATTAATGGGGTGTTGATGGAATCCGCTAAGACAGTCTGGCAGACTCCTGCCACCATACCACCCACATGTACCATGGGGGAACACCCTGCACCCCCATGTTCATCCTTATAATATGATTGTGTGGTATCCAATGCAAAGTTTGTCATGTTGAGCGTCTTCAGAAGGCTCATGATGCACTGAGCATTGTTATAGGTTGTAATTTCATATATATATATATAGTAGTGGGGTGACTGCCCCACTCCCTGAGAGTGAGGGCTGCAGCAGGCTAGTGCACCTGCACAGACAGGCAGCCACTTAGAGAAGGGCTAACAGGGAGCCAATCGGGGCCCAGATTGGAGACAGCCAATCAGGCCAGGCTCAGCCCTATAAAAAGGCTGCTCAGGGAGAGGAGAGTCAGTCTGTCCCAGGCCTTTGACAGGGGAAGGTCAGTCTCCAGAGCTGGGAGACTAGCACCGTGGACAGCGCAGTGCTGGATAGGCTCAGGGAGCAGAAGGGAGCTCTAGCCTGTAGCCTACCAGGCTGCAGGCCCTGAAGGGAAGGGCCTAGCTGGTGCAAAGGAGCCATAAGGGAAGCGGCCCAGGGAAGTGGACAGACAAGGGGAGAGAAGGAGGACAGTGAGGCTGCCGCCAGAAGGTTCCTGGACCAGGATCCAGAGTAGAGGGTGGGCCTGGGTCTCCCTCTTCCCCCATTTCAGTACACCCAGCCATCGGCCGTGGGGAGCGGCCATTACAGACTCTGCCAGATCCCTGACAGGAGAGATTAGACTTTGGGGTCTGTGGTTGGACATCGTGGCTGGGGCTCAGAGAGACTGCTGTTAACCCCCCGCCCCCGGAAGGGGGTGTGGCTGAACCAAGGGGCACTGCCGGAGGGCAGTGGTCCTGAAGAGGATGCTGCGAGCTGGTGAGTGACGCAGGCTCAGATGCCAACCAAGGGCGAGGCAGCAGGTAGGACACCACCAGGAGAGGGCGCTCCACTGGACTGAGCTAATTCCCGGAGACAACCAGGAGGAGGCGCTGCAGTGGTGAGTCCCAACTGTGTGACATATATATAATGTGTGTGTGTATATCTATATCTATATAGTTAAGAGGCTTAAAATGTGTCCTCATGACTTAAAACAAGGCTAGGCAAAAACTCTCCAGGAGCAGAGGCCCAGGCAAAACTCTCCAAGAGCAGAGAGGCAGTTCACACCTCATCAGGGCATGTATGGGACAAACCCAGCCCAGCCTCACAGGAACAAAGGACACTGACATAGGCAGCAACAAAGGATCTGTTGGACAGTGAGTCACCCCCTTCCCTTAGTCAGTTTGGGACTACGATGAGGTAATGCTCACCTGACTCTGAAGGGGGGGGTGCAAAGCCAAGAGGGAAGAAAGGACATGATAAAAGAGAGAGATGTTTGCCATGCTTGCTCTCTCTTCCACCTCCATCTACAGACACCACCACCAAGTGACTGAAGCGCTGATCAAAGGGGAGAGCCTGGCTGAAGGGCAACCAGCCAGCCTGTGGTGAGAAGCATCTAAGTTTGTAAGGGCATTGAAAGTGTTAAGATCAGCTTAGAATGCGTTTTGCCTTTATTTCATTTGACCAAATCTGACTTGTTATGCTTTGACTTATTATAACTTAAAATCTATCTTTTGTAGTTAATAAATGTGTTTGTTTATTCTACCTGAAGCAGTGCATTTGGTTTGAAGTGTGTCAGAGACTCCCCTTGGGATAACAAGCTTGGTAAATATCAATTTCTTTGTTAAATTGATGGACTCATATAAGCTTGCAGCGTCCAGCGGCCATAACTGGACACTGCAAGACGGAGGTTCCTAGGGTTGTGTCTGGGACCGGAGATATTGGCTAGTGTCATTCGGTTGTACAATCCAAGCAGCCGCTGGCCAAAAGTGCTCACTCATGTAGCTGGGAGTAGCTTACATGCCAGAAGTTGTGTGAACAGCCCAGGAGTGGGGGTTCTCACAGCAGAGCAGGGTAAGGCTGGCTCCCAGAGTTGAGGATTGGAGTGACCTAGATAACACCAGTGATTCCAGATAACACCAGGGGAATGTCACTGGCTGACAACAAATATTATGTCCCCTCAAAAGGCACAGAGTTCTCATTTACCCACCCCACACTGAATTAAAGTGTCATAGAGGTGGCCAACCAGAGAGGGAGACAACAGTGTAGGTCCACACCCTCTGATAAAGGCGGTAAAAGACTAGACCTGTTTGGCTTCAAGGTCTATTCCTCCTCCACATTAATCAGAGTCGCCAACCAGGAATTATGGTAAATTTATAGATTTAATTAATGACATTCCAGAGGGAAAAAAGGGAACCATTCAAATCATTGGTTTCCAAACAACAGCTTATAGCAAGGACAGTATTACAGGCATCCTTGGATACAGTGGACAAAGCAGCAAGATCCACTGCTACTGCTGTAGTCATCCGGCCTTTATGGTTGAACTCCTCAGGGTTCCCACATGAAATCCAATCCACAGTGGAAGACCTGCCATTTGATAGTGAGAAGCTCTTTGCAGCAAAAACTAATGAGGTGTTACACACCATGAAGGACTCCTGGGCGACCGGTCCCATGTTGGCATTTATACACTTGCCACAAAGCGTAGACAAAACAGGTACCAATCATACCAATGAAACAGATATCAACGTTGCCCACAACAACATCACCCATCTGAACGGCAGAGACAGAGACCACAAAGGTGCAGACTGCCACTATCATCGGTGTCTCAATCTTCTTCAAAACAGAAAATCTGAAAGATTGGTTGAGGGTCTGAACGACTTCCCACTTATTACAGTGCTGATGACACTATCCATACATCTTTTCGGAGACTGACTCTTCCCCTTCTACCCAAGGTGGTATTCTATCACCATGGACAGATGGGCCCTAGAAATCATCAGTATTGGCTATTCCATCCCATTTGTCTCTATACTTCCTCCCCAACACCACTCCCCGTGCCTCTTCATGGACCCTTCTCACAAGTACCTACTGCGTCAAGAGGTAAATCATCTGATACAACTAGATGCAGTGGAAGAAGTTCACACTGAACAGAGGGAAGGGTTTCTACTCCCATTACTTCTGAACCCAGAAGAAAAGCAGGGGATGGTGACCCACCTTGGAGCTCAGAAAACTAAAAAAGTTTGCCAGAAGACAAAGGTTCAGGATGGTCACATTAGTAACAATAATACCAGCACTGGAACAGGGTGACTGGTTTTCAGCCCTCGACCTACAAGATATTTATTTTCATATTACCACACATCCTGTCCACAGTAGGTTTCTCAGATTCACAATTGGAACAGACCGCTACCAATACAAAGTCTTACCTTTCAGTCTATCCACGGCACCTTTAGTCTTCTCCAAAATCCTTGCGGTAGTAGTGGCACACCTCAGGAAACAAGGAATCATAATATTCCTTTACCTAGATGACTGCCTACTGAAAGCCCATTCTCGAGAGGCCATCCGGATCACTCGACAGATGATTTCTTCCTTTCCATACCTGGGTCTATAAATATATGAGAGAAAAAAATGAATCTCAGGCCTGGTCTACACTAGGACTTTAATTCGAATTTAGCAGCGTTAATTCGAACTAACCGCTCAACCGTCCACACCAGGAAGCCATTTAATTCGAACTAGAGGGCTCTTTAGTTCGAATTTGGTACTCCACCCCGGCAGGTGGAGTAACGCTAAATTCGACATGGCTAGTTCGAATTAGGCTAGGTGTGGATGGAAATCGAACTTAGTAGCTCCGGGAGCTATCCCACACTGCACCACTCTGTTGACGCTCTGGACAGCAGCCCGAGCTTGGATTCTCTGCCCAGCCACACAGGAAATGACCCGCGAAAATTTGAATTCATTTTCCTGTCTGGGCGGTTTGAATCTGACGTTCTGGTTGCACATCGGGGCGAGCTCCGCAGCACCGGCAGCAATGCAGAGCTCTCCAGCAGAGGAGTTCATGTAATCTCTGAATAGAAAGAGGGACCCGGCATAGACTGACCGGGAACTCTTCGATCTGATCGGTGTGTGGGGCGAGGAGTCTGTGCTTTCGGAGCTGCGCTCCAACGAACGGAATGCAAAGACCTACGAGAAGGTCTCCAAAGCCATGATCCAGACAGAGGATACAGCCGTCATGCAACGCAGCGCCGCGTGAAAATCAAGGACCCCAGACAAGCCTACCAAAAAATCAAAGCGGCCAACGGACGCTACGGAGCCTGCCACCACTGCCCCACCAGTGACCATGGACTCTGATGATGGGACAGTGTCGACGGACAGTTCCTCGACGATGTTCACGGACGGGGAAGATGAGGAAGGGTTTGTGGAGGACGAGGCAGGCGATAGCGCTTACAACGCTGGTTTCCCCGACAGCCAGGATCTATTCATCACCGTCACGGAGATCCCCTACCAACCCTCCCGGCCAGGAACCCGGATCCTGAATCAGGAGTAGGATCTGTCGGTAAGTGCTTTAACCATGTTAACTTTTATTCTTAATATAACAGGAATCTGAAGTGTGTGAAAAGGAGGTCTCTGTATATATGGTGATAGAACAGAAATCCTCCTGGGAGAATGCCACGAAGCTCTCCTGCCGTTAATCGATAAGCATCAGCAGGAGGTTCCTGGGGAGAGCTGCCTTATTGGGTGCTCCGTGGTAGCACACTTTTCCGCGCGAGGCTTTCATGCGGTATTCAGGGAGCACTGCCTCCCAGAGCACGGCTGCATAGGTCCGTGGTTCGTGCTAGATTTCACGCAGCATGCGCTCTCTATCTCCTTCAGTGCCCGTCCTCACGGTGATCTCGCTCGGAGACTCCTGCATCTAAGTAGGGGAAGAAATGTTACGTTACGCCTGGTCCAAAGTATTTTTAATAAATAAACGGACAGACGGCATAGCACAGACTCAGCACGCAGCTGCGTGACGAGCGTAACGGAAAGCCAAAGAATCAAATGGACGCTCATGGAGGGAGGGGGGAACGAGGACGCAAGGTATCCCACAGTTCCTGCTGTCTCCGAAAAGCATTTGCATTCTTGGCTGATCTCCAAATGCTTCTAGGGTCAAACACAGTGTCCGCGGTGGGTCGGGGCATAGCTCGGCAATTTACGCAGCCCCCGACCCCCAGAAGTTAAAGGGAAAACAATCCTCTGTTGACTCTTTTACATGTCACCGTATCTGTACTGAATGCTGCAGATAGACGCGATGGTGCAGCACTCAACAACAACATCCTTGCTCCCCCCACGCTATGGATGGCTGATGGTACAATAAGATGGAAATCCATCCTCATCATCAGCCTATTGGCACATGGGGCAGTGCAAAAGGACTGGTAACCATAACGACCGTACCAACTTGCTTGGAACAGGTCGGTCAAGGCCGCCTGTTGCTAATTTTTCATGGTAGATGGTGCAGTATGGCTGGTAACCGTCCTCATCATTGCAACAGGGGGCTGAGCTCCATCAGCCCCCACCCTTCATTGTAAAGAAAAGATTCAATTGCCCCTGGACTAGCAGAGGGATGAGTGGCTCCCTCCTCCACACCCCTTAATGTCATCTCTGGACTATCATTGCAGCTGGAGGCTTCCTTCCACTCATTTCTCACAAACGACTACCTGTGTCTTATTCATGCATTCTATATTACTTCATCACACAAGTGGGGGGACAATGGTATTGGAACCCAGGAAGGCTGGGGGAAGAATGGAATGAACAGGTGGGGTTGTTTCAGGAGCACACCCTGTGAATAGCGTTCAGCTCAAAATTTATGCAGGATTGGACAGAGAGCAGCTGTGGTCTCTGGTTGTATGATACAGTGGTTCTCTAGTACACTTGCCCATAATCTAGGCAGGACTGATTCTATTTTTAGATACCCAAAAAGGAGGGATTGACTCGGGGAGTCATTCCCAAATTTTGCTTTTGCGCCCCTGGCTGATCGACCAGGGGCACTTATGACAGCACCAAATGGCGCAGTGCAAAAGGACAGGTAACCATGACCATCTTATTACCGTCTTCTTACCAGTTCATGGTATGGTAGACGGTGCAGTATGCCTGGTAACCATCGCTGCTGTCATGCAAAAGCATAAGCATGCTGCTGTGTAGCGCTGCTGGTCCGCCTCTGTCAGCGGCATCCAGTACACATACGGTGACATACACAAAAGGCAAAATAGGGTCCATTGTTGCCACGCTATGGCGTGTGCCAGGGCATTTCATGGAAAACGTGCTCGAAATGATTGTCTGCCATTGCTTTCCCGGAGGAAGGAATGACTGGCGACATTTACCCAGAATCCACCGCGCAAATGATTTGTGCAACAGCAGGCACAGGGGTCTCAACAAAAAATTCACAGAGACAGCCTAGACTCAGTTAATTGTTCGCAAAAAAGTATCATTGCAAGGAATTAACTAACTGTTTCCCATCTCACAGCTTCCACTGTCTCCAGACCTGCCACAGCATCCACCTCGCAGAGGCTGGCGAAGATTAGGCGGCGAAAGAAAAAGACAAGGGACACGATTTTCGATGAATGTGTGGGCTGCTACCTAGCCGAGGTGGACCAGCAGAGGCAGTGGAGGGAGAAAGTCTCTCTGTACCAGCGCTCACACAGCGAATGGGAGGAGAGGTGGCGTGAGGAACACAAGCAGGCGACTCAAGCAATGCTTGTACTACTGAGGGAGCAAACGGACACGCTCCGGCGACTTGTGTATGTTCTGCAGGACCGCTGCAGGACAGAGCCCCCGGCAGTATCTCTGCAACTGCCCTCCCCCGCCACAAAGTCACATTCCCCCCTCACCTCAAATAACCAGGAGGATGCCCGCCCTGGGCCGTGAATACTGTCACTGCACCCCAGCAGAGTGCTCAAGTAACCAAAAGCTCTCCTACCCTACGTTTGCATAAGTCCTTCCCTTCCGGACTCAAACAAGTCCCAATCCCAGTCCCATCCCATAACTGTGTACTTAAGTAATAAAAATACTTTGCTGTTAAGTACTGTTTCCGTCATGTTTCTTCACTGAAGACTGTGTTTGAATGGGGTGCGTGGGGAAGTGCGTTGCTAATTGCATAGGACAGGCACCTTTCGCAGGGTACAGACACGGGGGCCGGATCAGCAGCGGGTAACACACACAGTGCAGTCAGCAGGCACCGTGGTTGGTATGGGAGGTGGTTTCCAGGTTCTGTGTGGGCGGTGGGGATGTGACTTTTTAGCGGGGGAGGGCAGGTACAGATCTTATACAGCGGTCCTTGTCGTGGACCGCTGAGTCACGCAGCAGAGGAATCTGTATCCGTCCTCCTCCGCCACAAGGCCACATAGCCCCCCGCACACAGAATCCCAAAAAGGAGGGATGGCAGGCTCCGTTGAAACAAGCAGTCCGGCAATGCGGACCGCTGTAGGAGCAGGAGCCTGTCATTCCTTGAGTTTAGAGGCGGTCTTTACATCAGCGCACACCCTACCCACCGCAGTCTGCGTTCCAGTTTCGACCCTTTAACGAAAAGTCATGAATAAAGAAACCTCTCCTCAGTAACAGTGTGACATGTATTTTATTTTTACACGTGTCTTGGAAGTGGAGGAAACGGGGAGAACGGGGTATTGAACCGAAGAGGAGAGTCAACAGTAACTGGGTAAAGAAACAGGGGCAGGTTCAGCTTCTCTGTAAAGAAACTGAACAGTCACAGGTCACGCTGCTCGCTGGTATTTAAAGAGTTCCTTGTCGCTGTCCCAGGCGCCTGTATAGGGCTTCATGAGCAAGTGCATTAGCGGGCAGGCTGGGTCACCGAGGATCACTATAGGCAAATGCACATCCACAACAGTTATTTCGTGGTACGGGAAGAAACTACCTTCCAGCAGGCGTCTGAGCAGCCCACAGTTCCTGAGAACACACGCATCAGGAACCTTGCCCGGCCATACGACGTTCATGTTGGTAAAACGTCCCCTATGGTCCCCCAGTGCTTGCAGAACCATTGAAAAGTAGCCCAATTTCTCAGCAGCTGAATGTGGAAGAGGTGGACGATAAAGTGCGAGGAGGAGAAAACGGCGAGGATCGCAGCGGGCTCCATGCTTGCAGTGCTGTGGCGTCCACGCTGTCACTGACCAGAAAAGTGCACGAACAGATTGCCCGCAGGCGCTTTCAGGGAGGGAGGGAGTGAGGGCGTGATTGACGGTTCAATGACGACAGTTACCCAAAACCACCCTCGACACATTTTTTCCCCCAGCAGGCATTGGGGGCTCTACCCAGCATTCCAATGGGCAGCGGGGACTGCGGGAACTGTGGGATAGCTTCCCACAGTGCACCGCTTCGAAAGTCGACGCCGGCCCCGTTAATGTGGACTCAGAAGTTCGAATTAGTGTATTTAGTATGGATACACAAATTCGACTTCATAAGGTCGAATCCACAAATTCGAATTAAGTAGATTCGAAATAGTCCTGTAGTGTAGACAAGGCCTCACACTCTATTCAACAACTGGAATTCATTGGGGCTTACCTCGATTCAGTGGAAACCAAAGTGTCACTACCAACAAGCAGGTTCCACTTAGTGAACAATCTTATAGTTGTGGTAAGAAACAGTCCACATGTACAGCCTGCACTTGCCTTCAACTTTTAGGCCACATGGCCGTAAGCACATTTGTGGTAAACATTTGTGTCTGCACATGCACCATGTGCAGGGCTGGTTAACAACTGTCTACAGGCTGCACAAACATGGCTTAAACAGATGACTCGCAATACCACCCATAGTCAAGGAGTCACTAATGTGGAGGACACAACCCAGCAATGTATGTTCAGGTATTCCATTCACACAGGATCACTGATACTCACAACAGACACCTCCCTCATAGGATGGGGAGCACACATGCAATGGCCCATGATTCAGGGACAGTGGTCCCCTGAAGAAATAAGCCTGCACATAAATCTGTTAGAACTCCGGGCAGTTCGCAACACTTGCTTCCACTTTCTGTCTATGCTAAAGAACCAGAACGTTCAAGTAATGACCAACAATATTGCTTGCATAGTCTACATAAACAGACAGGGAGGAGCCTGATCACACTCATTATGCACCGAAGCCATGAAACTTTGGACCTGGTGCATCTGACACAGTATCAACATCTCGGCCTTCTATCTGCCGGGATCCAAGAACACCACTGCGTGCACACTCAGCAGACAATTTCATCACAATCACGAATGGGAGATGAATGATGTGATATTACAAAACATTCTAACAATGGGGCCAGCCGGACATAGATCTCTTTGTGACAGATCGAAACAACAAATGCCTGCAATTCTGCTCCAGAGCAGGACTGGGACCCCAATTGATGAGCGATGCATTTCTACTAAAATGGCAAGCCCCTCTCCTATATGCATTTCCACCCATACCAATATTAATGAGAGTGATACACAAAGTAAGAACTGACAAAGCCAGGATAATCCTGATAGCTTCAACTTGGCCCAGGCAGATGTTGTATCCTTACTTAACATGGATGGCAGTATGTGCTCCAATCACTATCACTGCAGATGGACCTTCTATCACAAGACGCAGGACAGACTCACCACCCAAACGTGGAGATACTCTGCCTGAAAGCAGGGTTCCTCCATGGTTCATTCATGATGAACTAGCCTGCTTGGAACAGATCAAGCATAGCCTACTAAACAGTAGAAGGTCTACTACTCGTAAAACTTACCTGCAGAAGTGGAAGGTGATTCACTACATGGTGCACTGACAAACAAGTCAGTACGGTCTTCACACCTCTGCCTTTCATACTAAAAAAATCAGGACCATCTCTTAGTTTGACTAAAGTATATGTAGCCGCTATCAACACCTTCCACCAAAAAATTGATGGCACAACACTATTTGCCCATCCAATCACTTCCTCAAAGGAATTCAGACAATCTATCCTGAACTGCACACACCCAGGCTGCCACGGGACCTAAATTTGGTTTTAAAATACCTTTCTAGACTATTATTTGAATCCCTGACGACTTGCTCTTTATTACACCTATCCAAGAAAGTCACATTCTTAATAGCAATCACATCGGCCAGACGTGTGGATAAGACAGGGGCACTCATGGCACATACCATATTTTTTAAGGACAAGATTACTATGAGGACACATCCAAAATATGTGCCCAAAATTTCATCATCTTTCCACATTAATCAACCTATACACCTTCCCGCATTCTTCCCCAGACCACATGATAATGCACAGGAAGTTACACTACTCCCCTTAGACAGGCTCTGACATTTTACCTCGATGGAACCAAACCTTTTAGAAAATCCCCAAAACTATTCATCTCAATTGCAGAACAATCCAAAGGAGACACTATATCAGTGCAGAGACTATCAAAATGGATTTCGGGTTGTATTCATCTAGGCTATATTACTGGCATACAACTCCCACTAGATCTAGTAGATCAATGGCTTCATCCATACACTTTCTTAACAATGTCCCACTCACAGATATATGTAGAGCTGCCACCTGGGCCTCTGAGCACATGTTTACAAGATACTATGCAATTACACAGGGCCCAGAATCAGATGCATGGGTAGGCCTAAGGGTGCTATCCTCTATCAACCAACCAACTCTGAAGCCCCTTCCATCCTCATGAGGGCACTGCTCTATAGTGGCTCTCTGGAAGTTGAGCACCTACAGGACATCACTAGAAGAAGAAGAGAAGGTTACTCACCTTGTGAAGTAACTGAGGTTCTTTGAGGTATATGCCCCCATGGGTGCTCCACTATCCACCCTCCTCCCATCTATTTTGGAGTCTGTAAAAGTACTCTACGGTAGAGAAGGAACTGAGGGGTATGGGTCGCACGCACACTAGATGAGGTGCCAATGGGGCCATGACTCAGGCATTGTGCATGCACGACGCGCATGGGCACTGCTGCTGAAACTCTCCTAGTGAAGGCGCAGGGATGCACCAACACCTGAAGTGGAGCACCCACAGGGACATACATCTTGAAGAACCTCACTTACTGCACAAGGTGAGTAACCTTCTCTTTTTATTTATTTAAAACAAACAAAGTTGACAAAAAAATTAAGGTTTCCACTTTTGAATCTGATGAGAACAACATCCTGGTAGCATGGGTCTCTTGGAGCACAATTATTGGTATTACTATAGAGCATAAATTGCCATTGAAAGGGTATTCTAGAATTTTAAATAAGTAGAAGGAAAGCTAGTCTTTTGTTTTTGCATAAAGTTCTTTCCAAAGTCTACTAAAACATAGGAAATTAACCTAATATTTCAACCTGTTCTGTGGAGGATGCTGATCCCTCTCACATTCGTATCACTTCCTACAATATCATACCTCACAATGTACTATACTCCTTTATGTAGGTTCAGGGTTAATGTCACTGCTTCACATAAATCTAGCCTGTGAGGGTTTGCCTATGCTGGAATAAAAGACCCGTGGCATGGCTGCAAGCTCAGCTAACTCAGGCATGCAGGGCTCAGGACGTGGGGCTAAAAATTGCTGTGTAGATGCTTGGTCTGAAGCCAGAACGTCCAGAACCAAAATACAAATTTGCCTAGAGTGCCATTTTCCCTAAGGCCAACTTTAAGGGTGGGTGAGCGCCCAGGGTTCCATGGTCAGGGGGCGCTGTGGTCAAGAGGGCGTTGCTGGAGGGTGCCCTGTTAGTCACTAAGAAGTTGACTGTGCGGCGAGGAGGGAGTCTGCCATTGTGGTCCCCCACTAGCAGCAGTTACTAGTTGCCTATGCTTGTCCCACCTCCCTTGCCCCCACAACATATCCTGTTGGGAAACTCTCAGCACCAAACCCTCATTTTCCTCCAGTCCTGCCTATTGGTGGATCCCAGTGCAACCCCTTAGCCTCTGATTCAGCCCTGGTCTTATGCAATCACCTGTCCTAGAGAAATGCGAGCCAAGGGCTGTTAGCGCGGGGACACGTGGCCGGTTTTGTAGGGGCAGACCTATGTCAGTGGGGGAGTGACGTTCTCCTATCCCGACACAGCCCCTAGTGCGGACGCAGCTAGCCCAGCACGAAGGGGCTCACGCTGCTCCAGCACAGCGCCTTGCCCTAAGTGTAGCCACCCCGGCTAGCCCCACGCCTCTGACGTGGTACAACCGCCCGTGTAGACGCGGCCTAACGGCCACTCTCATCCTCACACGAACGCGTTCAGAGCAGCCCCGCGCGCACCACGTTTCTGTTTGTGTGTGTCACGCGCGGACACAGACGTGACGAGTGATCACTGATGCGCATGCGCGGCTTTCTCCCGCCCCTGCCCCCGATTTTCTTCTACGCACGCCCAGTGTGTCCCGGGACTCAGAGTATTATCTACGCATGCGTCAAGCGGGAACTCTACCTCGGCCCTTTTTGACCTTTCCCTTAGTTTCCGTCCGGAAGTCATTCGCCACCCACCCCCGGGCCCTTAGCCACGCTTCCGGTGTTCCATTTTTCTCTTTCCGGCCGGCGTGGGGGAAGCGTCTCTCAACATGGCGTCTCGCAAGGAAACCACGGTGGCCGCCAGTACCGGCTCCACCGCAGCCGCCGGCAAAGCCAGGGGTAAGGCGGCCCCGGGGGACTCGGCCGTCAAGCAGGTGCAGATCGACGGGCTGGTGAGTGAGCGGAGCGGAGGGGAGGGTCTGTGCGGCCGCCTGGCCAGGGCCGCGTAGGGGCCGGCGGCAGCGCGGTTTGTAGAATCGCCTCTGCAGGGAGAGTCGGTTTTCAGCACCCCCGCTCCGCGGGGATGGGCGTTTTCATGTGTCCGCCTGGGGGGGTGCGGAAGTGGCGCAGCGGAGGCGGACACACATGCGGCCGCCTGGTCAATGTCACCATCCTAGGATTTTAAAAATAATAAATGTTATGATTTCAGTTATTTAAATCTGACATTTCACGGTATTGTAATTGTAGAGGTCCTGACCCAAAAAGGAGTTTTTTTGGGAGGAGGTTGTGGTACTGCAACCCTTACTTCTGTGCTGCTGCCAGCAGCGCTGCCTTCAGAGCTGGGCAGTTGCAGAGCAGTAGTTGCTGGCCAGATTCGCAGCTCTGAAGGCAGATCCGCCGTCAGCAGCGCTACAGAAGTAAGGGTGGCATGGTATGGAATTGCCGCCCTTATTTCTGCACTGCTGCTGCCTGCAGAGCTGGACCCTCAGTCAGCAGCCACCTCTCTCTGGCCACCCAGCTCCGAAGGCAGCAGCACAGAAGTAAGGGTGGCAGGGTATGGTATGGTATTGGCATCCTTACTTCTGCACTGCTGCTGGCGGGGCACTGCCTTCAGAGCTGGGATCCTGCCAGCATCCGCTGTTCTTCAGCTGCTCAGCTCTGAAGTAAGGGTAGCAGTACCGCAACCCCTCTAAAATAACCTTGTCTCACACACACACCCTGCAACTCCTTTTTGGATCAGAACTCCCAATTTGAGAAACACTGGTCTTCCCAATGAATCTATATAGGATAGGGTAAAAGCACACAAAAGACCAGATTTCATGGAGGGAGACCAGATTTCACAGTCCATGAAGCATTTTTTGTGGTCATGAATTTGGTAGGGCCCTAGGTTTTGGGAATGGAATCTGTTGCAACCCACTATCTCTTGCCCCCATTTATTGCCTCCACCTTCTAGTGCCCTAGCATACTAAAGGTACAAATAAAACATAGAATCACAGGATTGGAAAGAACCTCCAGAGGTCTTCTAGTTCAGTCCCTTCCACTCATGGAAGGACTAAGTATTATCTAGATTATCCCTGACAGCGGATTGTGTAATATGCTTTTAAAAATCTCTAGAGATTCCATAACCTCCCTAGGCAATTTTTCCAGTGCTTCACTACCTTGACAGCTAAGAAGTTTTTCCCAATGTCCTACCTAAACCACCCTTGCTACAATTTAAGCCCATTGCTTCTTGTCCTATCCTCAGACATTAATGAGAACATTTTTTATCCCTCCTCCTTGTAACAGTCCTTTATGTATTTGAAAACTGTTATCATGTCCCCTTTCAGTCTTCTCTTCTCCACACTAAGCAAATCCAATTTTTTCAGTCTTCACTTATAGGTCATGTTTTTTAGACCTTAAATAATTTTTGTTGCTCTTCTGTGCACTTTCTCCCATTTGTCCATATCTTTTGTGAAATGTGGTGTCCAGAACTGGACGCAATATTCCAGTTGAGGCCTAATCAATGTGGAGTAGAGCCGGAATAATTACTTCTCGTGTCTTGCTTACAACACCCTTGCTATACATCTCAGAATGATGCTTACTTTTTTTTGCAACAGTGTTACATTGTTGACTCACATTTAGCTTATGGTCCACTATGACCCCCCCGATCTCTTTCTCCAGTATTCCTTCCCAGGCAGTCATTTCCCATTTTGTATGTGTGCAACTGATTGTTCCTTCCCAAGTGGAGTACTTTGCATTTGTTTTTACTGAATTTCATCCTTTTTACTTCAGACCATTTCTCCAGTTTGTCCGAATCATTTTGAATCCTATCCTCCAAAGCACTTGCAACATCTCCTAGCTTCTTGTTGTTCGCAAACTTTACTAGTGTACTCTCTGTGCCATTATCTAAATCATCGATGAAGATATAGATGAGAGTCAGACCCAGAACTGATACCTGGGGGGCGCACTTGATATGCCCTTCCAAGTTGAATGTGAACACTGATAACTACTCTCTGGGAATGGTTCTCCAATCCTTTATGCGTCCACCTTATAGTAGTTCCATCTAGGTTGTATTTTCCTAGTTTGTTTAGGAGAAGGTCATTGGAGATACTATCGAAAGCCTTATTAAGGTCAAAATATACCACATCTACCCCTTCCTCCCTATCCAGGCTTGTTATCCTGTCAAATAATGCTATTATGTTGCTTTGGTATTATTTGTTGTCAAATTCATGCTGACTTACTTATCACCTTATTATCTTCTAGGTGTTCACAAATTGATTGCTTAATTATTTGCTCCAGCATTCTTCTGGGTACTGTAGTTAAGCTGACTAGTCTGTAATTCCCCGGCTTGTCTTTATTTTACCTTTTATAGATTGGCACTATATTTGCCCTTTTCCAGTCCTCTGAAATCTCTCCAGTCTTCCATGACTTTTTGAAGATGATCGCTAGTGGCTCAGATATCTCCTCAGTCAGCTTCTTGAGTATTCTAGGATGTATTTCAACAGGCCCTGGTAACTTGAAGGCATCTAACTTGTCTAAGTCATTTTTTAACTTGTTCTTTCCCTATATTTTAGTCTCTGATCCTACCTCATTTTCACTGGCATTCACTATGGTAGATGTCCAATCGCTACTAATCTTTAACATGTAAGAAATGGAATGGGTTGAATTTCTCTTTCATCAATAATGTTTTGTGGCATTTTAGTTATAGATGTTTGTATCTACCATAATATTGATGTTAAATCAATATAAATGTAACTGTGGGTAATTAGTTACTCCTGGTGGAATTCTGTGCCACTGCACAATGCAGAATTTTGCAGAAATTAATGTGCATGGAGAATTTCCTTTTCCCTCCACAAAAATGGACTCAGAGCTGTTGGCCACCACTAGGGGCTGCTGGATCTGGCAGAGCCCAGCTCACAAATAGAAGACCAGGCCAGGGGAGAGAATTGCTAATTGCTTTCTTGTATGCTTTTACTCTGGTCTGTTCATCACTGAAGTACTCTATGCTCTGTTCAAGTGGGATGGGGCTGCTCTGGCCAAGTAATGACAGGTAAGATTATAGTAAATTTTAAAAAACCCAACAATGCAGAAATCCCATCCTGGCATGTTTTAGTCAGAGGTATTTTTAATAAAAGTCATGGACCGATCAAGGGCAGTAAACAAAAATTCACGGCCCATGACCTGTCCATGACTTGTACTGTATACCCCGACTAAAACTTTGTGTGTGTGTGGGAGGCCCTGGAGGGTACCGTGGGCACTACAGATGCTGGGGAGGAGGGGCCGTGGCCTGGGGGGGGCACCAGAGATGCTTGTGGGGGGTTGCAGTCCAGAGAGCACAAGGCTGGGGCAGGTTCCCTACCTGGCTCCTGGGAAGCGGCAACCCTAGCTCCACATGCTACCTCCGCTCTGCCCCAAGCCCTGGTTCTGCAGCTCCCATTGGCTGGGAACTGTGGCCAATGGGAGCTTTAGGGGAGGGGGGGTGCCTGCGGGTGGGGAAGCATGTAAAGCTAGGAGCTGAGTTCCTGTTGCCCTTCTGGGGGGGGCCCTCCTTCTCCCAGGTAAGCACTGCTCAGCCCCAACACTCCCCCCCTCTCCCCCCCGACACACACACTCAAACTCCTGCTGCTGAGGGGTGGGGAGAGGCGGCCCGGGACTGCCCCAGCAGTGGCCGGTGCACCTGGCCATGGGGCTGCCCGAGCTGCAGAAGTCATGGAGGTCACGGAAAGTCACAAACACGGAGCCTTAATTATAACTTCCCATTACTGTTCCAGAATAACAAAGTGTAATGAGTGACTGGGTGAAGGGAGGTAAATCTGCCCATTAAAATAGTGACAGGTTTCAGAGTGGTAGTCGTGTTAGTCTGTATCAGCAAAAAGAACCGAGGAGTACTTGTGGCACCTTAGAGACTATTTGGGCAAAATGGGTTTTAGCCCACAAAAGCCTATGCCCAAATAAATTTGTTAGTCTCTAAGGTACCACAAGTACTCCTCATTAAAATAAAGTTTTGGTTCTCGTGCTTGAGAAGAGAGTCTTCCAAATGTGAAATGAGTGTAAACCATTGCAGTATTCTCTTCCTGTCTCTGCAGACATCTTGCAGTGTTGGTGGGGCTAGTAATAGCTTTCTTAAACTGCAGAAGTGTGACAACTGAGGAGAGTCAGGCAAATATCATGCTGCCACTGCTTGGGAAAGCTGAGAGGAACAGCAGAGGCAGCTAGTTGAGCTGTTTCTGGAAGAGAAGAATCCTGGAATTCCTTCTCAAACTGGGGGTCGTGAGCTGCCAGCCTCCACCTCAAACCCGGCTTTGCATCCAACATTTATAATGGTGTTAAATGTATGAAAAATTTTTTGTTTGTTTTAAATTTATAAGGGGGAGTAGGTTGTACGCAGAGGCTTGCTGTGTGAAAGGGGTCACCAGTACAAAAGTTTGAGAACCACTGTACTAGATCCTGAGATCTTGGAAAGATCCATGGCATCTTTGTCTATAGCAGTGGTTCTCAAACTTTTGTACTGGGGACCCCTTTCACATAGCAAGCCTCTGAGTGAATCTTCCCCCCCACCTTAAATATATATAAAAAAGTGTTTTTAATTTATAACACCATTATAAATGCTGGAGGCAAATCAGAGTTTGGGGTGGAGGCTGGCAACTCGTGACCCCTCATGTAATAACCTCGCGATCCCTTGAGAGGTCTCAACCCCCAGATGGAGAACCCCATGTCTGTAGTAACATGAGAATTCTCCCTATTGGATCAGATGATTAAGAGGAAGTGTGAGAACCTTGCAGTAGGAAAATATGGGATAATCTGCCCCTTATGATGATGATTGTTATTTGTATTATTGTAGCATTTAGGAGTCCCAGTCCTGGACCAGGACCTATTTATGTTAGGTCACATCCTGAACTCAGACAGGTTGAGCTCTGAAGCAAGAGGTCAAATGCCTCCAGAAATACCCCATCAGGAAGCTTTGTTATAATTATGACAGATACGGATATCAAAAACATTCAGAGAAATAGCCAACCCCGTTTTGAGTGTTGCTGAATTCTTGGTCTCAGTGAAGGCAGGACACAAGAATGAAAGTTACTACCAAAAAAATGAAATCTCTTCTAGAATCACTTCATGCAATGTTACAAAAGCCTTCCATTATATTCTTTCATTCTGTTTGAGTAAACAGTCTTTGTTACTCTCTCCTAAGCATTTGTTGTATTTTGTCTTTCTCCTTTTATAACATTTCTGATGTTCTGAACAGAATGAAGCTTGCTAGAATCTTTCACTGGGGCAAAGTAACTTGAAGATCAGGGGACTGGTTCTCTATAGTGCGGAGATTTTATTTGATATTGGGGGAGAGGGCATCAGGGAGTCAGAACTTCCTCTTTCTCAAACTGCAGCTTCCCTAGTCTAAGTGTAAATCAGAGCAGCCACATAGCTGCTTCAGGATATATTCCTGCCTTAAGAGTTTACAATTTAATAAATATTAAATAAGAGTAACCTTTGGAAAGTGTGCATACTGTTTGTGTAACAAACATTCATACATGAAGAAGGGAAACATTTCTCTTTTAGTTAATATTTGTTTAATATGGTTACATCACTACCTGCACCTCTATCCATTTTCTGGTCTCTGAGTGCACCCCTTCAGGCCTCATGTCTTTGCTTATCATGGGGCGGAAATCTGCAGTTCACCCACTCTTAGACTGGGCACTAGGCTACAGTACCATGTGTATGATCTGTGCTTACCTAGCAGGTCTGACTGGGTTTGGCATCTGTTGTTCTTCCCTTCAGGAGTCTGTGACCAGTGGTTTATATAATGACCAAACAACATTTTAAAAACAAAGTATTGTTTATTTTGTAGTAGGAACAAAGATTTTAGAGAGGATTTAAAAACAGCATGTCTATCTTGCCTTCAGGGATGGCAAGCCTTTTGGCAACCTAATTTCTTCAGACACTGGAACAGCTGTTTGTGTCTCAGCGTTGGTCATTGGAATAACTCCTCTGAACAACTATCTTCCTCTCCTATGAGGGACACTTTCTTTTTCAACAGGCAGAGTTCCTGTGACATTCTGTGTTCCCGGGCTTTGGTCCTTCTGGACAAAATTAGTTGTGCAGGTTGGTTGGGGAGGAGGGAAAATCTTCAAAGTTAATAGTTTGGCCTTTGTCCCTTAACTGTCAAGTGTCTGCTGCAGGGTGATTGATCTTGAGGTATTTAATTCCTTCTTGGTGGTTTGTTTCTTACAGCCCACTGTTAAACTAATCCATACAGTAAACGTCCCAATAACCAGGCCAACATACAATATTCATAAATTACTGTAGAGCAGCTCCAGAGTAGCTATTTCAATACTATTTCAAATATTTTTTTGATTTTTACTTGAATTTCAGTGGTTTATTTTAAATCGTGTTGTACTTTGGATTTTATAGTGGCTTCCATTCAAGGATCTTTAAGTCCTTTGTAGGCATTTATGAATAAATCCTCAGGACTTCACTGAAAGGTAGGTAGGTATTTTTAGCTTAGGTTGCAAGCTCACTGGGACAAGCACTATTCTTTTTTTGATTTATGTAGTGTCTAGTGCTGACCTCTGTACTACTGTAATATAAATAATTATAAATAGTAATTTCCCTTTTAGAAATGGGAGACCTGAGGTACAAAGACAGCTTTGCCGACGTTCACAGATGTAAAAATGATCTAGAAATAGGACTTATATTTGACTACGTATATTTTAACAAAATAACTATAATTTTATCTTCAACTTTTTTGTCTTCAGAGGTGTTCCATCCAGAATACTGCTGGGTAGAACCATCAAGTTTCACTTTCTCCTACTGAGGGAGTAGGAAAAAAACCATTCATTATTCCTTAACTGAATATGCAGTTCAATTTGAAAACTAGAGAGTCATAGTAAGATTAAAAACACTGAAAATTATAAATAAACTGGCATTTTAAAGTTTTTAGACTGAGCTATTATCACTGATTGAATTCTGAAGGCTTAATATGATCACACTTTTGATTAACAGCATATAAAAGTTGGAAATCTTGAACAAATAATTGTATATATGCAAAAAGGTGTCTCTACCACCCTCTTTAAATGTAAAAATACAAGTTCAGTTTACATATTTGGCATTATTTATCTGGTAATCCAAGAGTTTTGATGCAAACAGTATTCCTTTCTCATTGTGTTGAATTGATTTGTAAATTGGGCATTCTGAGAGAGTCTCTAGCTGACAAAGTTCCAGCTGCTGGGGATGCATTATAACTACATTGACTTGTACTCTTGGTAACTTGTACAAGTACTTGATTTAATTGTTTTATAAAAACAATTCATCTATTTGACTAAAGCAGTTTTAATAGTTGTGCTTTTCAAGTGGTGAAAGGCATTTGGGCTTTAGTTCTGTTCTTCACATCATGCAGATGACTTTTGGATACACAATGTACCTTCATTTTGTATAATGTCTTGGGTATGATTTTGTTATTTTTATCGAGTCCCAAGCAGAGATTTGGCTGAATCAATGAAGAGTTGTTTGATTTAAGGGGCCCTAAGTTGAAGAAGAGGGAAACTGAGGCAGTGTGCCTGCAGATCGACCTCAGGCCATCGAGGAGTGCTCAGGAGATGACCAGTCCACTTAGAGTTATCAAAAACACACTTAAAGTGCTGTCTCACTTTTCTTCCAAAATAGAGGTGAAATTTTTAAGTAGTTTTACATAGTCATGTTCTTTTTGGTAGCCTGAGAAAAAAGATACTTTGGTCCCTTAAAATATGTGCAGACTACTTATGATAAACAATCTGTTTCACCTTGCATTTAATTGTGATGCTTGGGGTACCTTTCCCAGACCTGAAGAATAGCTCCGTGTGGCTCGAAAGTGTCTCTCTCTCACCAGCAGGAGTTGGTCCAATGCAAGATATTATCTCACCACCGTGCCTCTCTAATAGCAAAAACTGGGCATTTACTTCTGGAATACTGCAATATAGTTTTCTTTAGTAGTACTCTTTTAATTTCCTGTTTGCCTGCAGTATTTCCATACACCCCTGCTCCCTTGAAATCCATGAATATAATTAAAGGAGATCTTGGTCCTTAGAGCTGAGTAACTAACTTCTTTTTAAATCAGTATAGATAGCTTCAGAGTGGAAAATAGTTGCTACTACTGGGTATTGATCTATACTAGTTATTTCATGAAGATTACTTTCAGTATGACCAATTTTTAAGTGACTGTGCAATTCTTTTCAAAGCATCACTTTCAACACTCTGTCTTGGTATTTCCACCTCTTAAAATCAGGAGATGGAGGTGTATTCCCCTCTCCCATACCACCTACGCTCATAGATTCGGATGATACTTTTTTTTACGTTTATGTCCCACATCCTATTTTTAGTCAGTTCTATAGCCATTGGCATTTGATAGAATGTGGCATTTGATAATTTTTCTGAATGTTTGACTTGACACACTTATCTTTTGTTAGCGTAATAGTTTTGCAATTCGTATGGGGCCTGATCCTGTAAACGCTTACACGCTTGAGTAATTTTATTGGTTTGTGAAAATTTTAGTTGCCCCAGCTGAGAGACTTCGCGCAACTTCCAAAGTTTTACTATGTTCACTTGCTTTCATACAATTAGTAAAATAAAAATCTTTATTAAACAATAAAGAGCCTCCTGTGCATACTTCTGCAATTCTTTGATGCTCAACACTAATGCCAACACTAATTTCCAATAACCAATTTAAAACACAACACTATAAAGCACGTAGATGCAAGAGGTCATATCCCTGAAGAAGAGAAACACATTCTAGAAATATCTCCGTACTCTGAAGTAAATTAAGAAGGCTCTGTTAAGTCCACTCTGTTTCCTGATATTTTTAATGGTAGGAAATGAAATGTGATTAGGAAAATGAAGTATTAGCATACCAGATTACTTGATATGGAATTGATCCTTTAAATACTTCAATGAGACTATTTGCATTGAGCAAAGGCATGATGGTGGCAAATGTTCATTATTCTTTGGAAAGGGTCTTTTGACCCAATGTAGTACAAAACAGAAGTTGCACAAATATCCCGAAATACAGTAGCGTGGATCAGGTGAAACAGTGGATCATATACAGAGATAGAAGACTACAAATGGGCACATAATGCAAATAACATGTTTGCTTAGATTTCATTTCTACTCTAGGTAAACACAACTGTGGTTTACTTTCTATGGTCCTGTGTCATTGACAGTACTTCTAAAATCCTCACTGGATCAGGAACAGGCACAAACACGCTGGGATCTTTTTAAATCAGACATCGAGACTAACGCCAGGGATGATATTGGAACACTGTCATCATGTAGTCCCAGATAAATAGCTGAAATGAAATAGTTAACTGTCATGCAAACAGTGACTAAAGTTTTAACACTTATATGCCTAAAGTTAAATATATATGTGACTTGGTTTTTCACATCTGCCAAGCATCTGAAACTCCTATTAAAGTCAGTTGACACTGTGGGTGCTCCATTTATTTGGGGCCTAACTCTGAATTTAGGTGAGTAGCTGCAGGGGCTTTTCTGTTGCTTTGATCTGCTGGCTGAGTTAATCTATTATGTATATATGACTAGGCTGCTGGCTGAGTTCACAAATTACCTGTATATGAGTTTTCAGTGCTACTAGGTGGCCATCATGTTGTAATTTCAATTAAGACACCTAGAACTTTTTTGTATTTTTTATTTAAGTAAAAGCTTTAGGCACCAAAATATTTCAATTTTGGCCAATGGGTATATTTTTTTTGTGAGAACTTCAGATGTTGTTGTAGGCCTTATCTATACTAAGTGTTTTTTGTTTGCAAACCCCCAGTGTAGATGTACTGGGCTTGTGTAAGACAGGACTTATGAGGTGCTGATCAGACCAGGAGAGTGGTATGCTGATGTGATCTCCAATACCCATTCCTGGGCTGAAGCAGCTGCATGTGTAGGTCCAGAGGGTGCTTGGGAGCATCCTAAGGTTTACATGTAGGCCATGAGATCAAGGACGACTGTATCGTAGACCATTTCAGTGTGAAGGCTGATGTCTCAGAGTACAAAGAAGCTAGAGGATTCTAGTACCATGATGGGCAGCAGCTCTGTGAATCCCTCCAGGAGTTGACAGGGTTTTCATCTGGAAGTCTGTAAGCTACTAGATGTCCTAGGTTGTTACTGTTCTTTGCCTCTCAGATGTGGGTGCATTAAAATGTTTGTTTTTTTCCCCTGAGTTGGAATGTTTTCTGCATCTGAAGCTGGAGGGGAACAGGATTGTTATTCCACCTCTCTTCTCTTTTATGCTGTGTTCTGGAGTCTCTTGACTTGTGATGGGTCAAGTACCTGTGTGTGCTACGATAGGGTCCTTTGTTGTTTAGAAGGATAGCCTCAAGAACAGTGACATCAAATATCCTTGGGCCTGTCTCTCTTCTTTCTCTTCCCTTTCTCTTCATACATACTTCTGCCGCTTCACCTTTCATTGTTACTATTAAGCATCATCTTCCCTTGTCCAGCAAAGCATGTGTACCATCAATACAGCAGTGAAACAGGCTTTATAGAGTTCTGTCAAATGCACAAAGTAAACATACTCGAAAAAATAGAAATTTTTCTTCACTGAAAGGGGTTAGCCTTGGGGGTTAACATGTTATAACTGTTTCCTTTGAAGAAAGAAATGTGTTTTTGAAGCTGACAATGTTGATTCACAGTGCTATTTTAGTGTGATGCTAGCTGAGTATTTTTTAGCATTTCATAGTGTTCTACAATATATAATACAATGCATGAGTACAGACAGGTGTATCTTTGAGTTGTATAAATGACAGGTAGTAGCACCAGAGTGCGTTAAGGACTGTGGTGCACAGGACCAATAATACTGCTCTCCTGTGTCTCTGCTTCTCTTTTTGTCTTGCACAGTCAGTCACGGTGGCACAGTCCTGCTCCTTGATTGTAAGAATAGTTCAGAAAACAAAAGCCAATGAAAAGGAGCAGGAAGTCTTGCATGTGCAAACCCACTTTTGGACACACCAATGGGGTCAATGTTTTATTTATTATTATTATTATTATTATTTTTTTTTTTTTTTTGCTGTTCTTGAATGAGACAATATGAGATGGCTGTTTATCTGGGATTCTTCCAGTTCACGGTCCATTAGCAGGTCCTCTAATGAACTAGCCTCAGTAGCACAAAAAGCCTATAGTGGGGCCAAGAAATTCTGTTTCTACTATTCTAGGGGCTTGTCTAAACAGGAAAGTTATACCAGTATAAGCTGAAGCTATGACTACACTTCAAATGCTAGTGCTGTCCATACTGAGTGTTAGGTTGGCTTAACTGTTCTATTCGGGGTGTGTGTGTATGTATGTATATATACACTTCACACCCCTGAGTGACACAGCTGGATCAACTTAACTTTTTAGCGTAGATCTGGTCTAGAAGATGTGGATTTAAGGGCTTGGCTATACTTGCAGATGTAGAGCTCTGGGAGTTAAACTAGCCTTCGGAGACCACAGCAGGGAAAATGCTGCCATGTGTTTACACTGTCAACTGCAAGCGCACTGGCGTGGTCACATTAGCAGCTCTTGCAATGCCACAAAGAGCAGTGCATTGTGGTAGCTATCCCAGTGTGCAAGTGACTGCAACATACTTTTCAAATGGGGAGGGGGTGGAGTGTGACAGGGAGTGTGTTGTGTGTATGTGGGGGAGAGAGTGTATCTTGGGGGGCTGACAGTGTGTCAGCATGCTGTCTTGAAAGTTCAGACAGCAGCAGATTTCCCCCCACCCACCCCCAACAGCAGCATTCCACACTAATGGTTTGCTTTGTCCCGGAGCAGATAAGCATGCCGGTTGTCAGAAACGGACCTTTGAAAGGGGATATCCACATGCCTGCAGCTGATTTCAAAACAATGAGAAGAGTGGCCACTTAACATCAGGGGGTTATGGGACGTTTCCGGAGTGCTAATCACAGTGCAGTAATGCAACACCTTGTCCACACAGATGCCCTGGCGCTTCAGCTGGGGCGCAGCAAGCTTTATGCTTCTTGTGGAGATGGATTACCAGGAATGCTCCAGCTACAGAGTCCAGGCGTTCTACGTGCCTTGCTAGCGTGGACACATCAGGAGTTAGGGCACCCAGGGCTGCTTTAATGCGCTCTAACTTGCAAGTGTATCCAAGCCCTAAATAGATATAGTTACACCAGTATAACTCCTGAAGTGGACACAGTTATTCTGGTATAAAAGTGGCTTTTTTCGGTTTAACTGTTGTTGCTTTGAAGGAGGTTTAAGCTAAACTTAAAAAAAGACACTCTCAAGAGTATCTGAACAGGGAATTATATCAGTTTAACTGTATTGGGTAACTGGTAAATATCTCCTGTGTAGACAAGTCTTTGACATGAGGACATAAACAGTACCTCTAAGTCAGTCTCCTGCTTCTGAGATAGAAATTGCTGCCAAGGCCAAATCAGCTGCTACTTCTCCACTCAAAGTCATTTGTCACTTTATTTTAGGTGTACACAAACAGGGTATTCACTTTGGAGGAGACCCAGTTTTTAGTGAAATTTATTCCATATTTGTACATATTCAGGTATGCTGTAAAAGATTCAGTTGCATAGTTGGTGAGTGACATGATTTCATAGTCTTGGAATTCTGCAGATATGAGGCTGCAGATTGTTTCTTGTGCGCTATTAGAATCAGCTATGGAATCCTACTCTTGTTGCTGAAATTGGTCCTTGGGAATTGCAGAATTTCATATGCTTTACCTTTCAACTTGTATAATATATTATCTTAATTTTTTAACATCAGGCATGGTTGGAATACAGTACTGGGGCATGGATGCACTTGTGTGCCCCCTCTTCCCCCCCCCGGATATCTGAATATATGTAGGGACTAAAAAGAG
Source organism: Mauremys mutica (assembly GCF_020497125.1). Classification (NCBI taxonomy): domain Eukaryota; kingdom Metazoa; phylum Chordata; order Testudines; family Geoemydidae; genus Mauremys; species Mauremys mutica. Next base: position 29,147,088 of record NC_059073.1, read on the forward strand.
CTTTGATATTGGTTGACTCTGACTGCATAAAAGTCAGCCTCTCTGCTTCCATTTTTGTATCTGTAAAATGGGGGAAATATCTACATCCTGGTTCTGAGGATTAAAGCTTAAAAAAAATGTCTTATTGTTTTTCCAACTACATAAATCAGGGGTGACCAACCTGTGGCTCCGGAGCCACATGCGGCTCTTCAGAAGTTAACATGCAGCTCCTTGTATAGGCACCGACTCCTGAGCTGGAGCTACAGGCGCCAACTTTCCAATGTGCCGGGGGTGCTAACTGCTCAACTCCTGGCTCTTCCACAAGCCCTACCCCCACTCCACCCCTTCCTGCCCCCTCCCCTAAGGCTGCAGTGCCCTCACTCCTTCCCCCTCCCCTCAGAGCCTCCTGCATGCCACAAAACAGCTGATTGGGAGGGATGGGGAGGTGCTGATCGGTGGGTGGGGCTGCCGGGGTGGGTGAAAGGTGCTGGGAGCGGGGTGGAGGAGCTGATGGGGGGGGGGCTGCTGACATATTACTTTGGCTCTTTGGCAATGTACATTTGTAAATTCTGGCTCCTTCTCAGGCTCAGCTTGGCCACCCCGGTATAAATGCCAAGGGCAGGTCTTCACTACCTGTGGGATTGGCGGGTAGCGATTGATCTATCAGGGATTGATTTATCGCATCTAGACACGATAAATCGATCCCCGATCGCTCTGCCGTCGACTCCGGAACTCCATCACTGCCGAGAGGTGGAAGCGGAGTCGACAGGGGAGTGGCAGCAGTCGACCCCGCACTGTAATGTCGGGAGGTAAGTCAATCTAGACTGTTCTCAGTGGTAGAAGATGACAGAACAAGGAGTAATGGTCTCAAGCTGCAGAGGGGGAGGTTTAGGTTGGACATTAGGAAAAACTTTTTCACTAGTAGGGTGGTGAAGAAATGGATGGGTTACCTAGGGAGGTGGTGGAATCTCCTTCCTTAGAGGTTTTTAAGGTCAGGCTTGACAAAGCCCTGGCTGGAATGATTTAGTTGGGTTTGGTCCTGCTTTGAGCAGGGGGTTGGACTAGATGACCTCCTGAGGTCCCTTCCAACCCTGAGATTCTATGAATCTAAGATACGTTGACTTCGGCTACACTATTCTCGTAGCTGAAGTTGCGTATTTTAGATCAATTCTGCCCCCCCCTCCCCTCGTAGACCAGGGCTAAGAGTTGATATTAGCAGAACAATGTTGGAGCTTGTAAACAAGCTGTAGGAGTGAGGGAATATATAATGCAGTGAGGGAATATATAATGAAAGGTTATATCATTGATAAGTATACAACATTGAGGAGTTCAATAAAACAAAAACATCTGGTGTCATTTGGCACTATGAAACTAATACCCTGACAAAAGAATTAATGTTCTGCTGAAGGGCAATGAACAGTGTTACACTTCAAGGCTCAAAGGCGAAATATCATTTGACAATAGATTTTCTGGTTTGGAAAGAAAATTGCACACTCCCCTTCTGTGGTCAACAGTTGGGCTTCATTCCTTTCTGCACTTGTGATGTGTGTGTCAGACTGGCAGGGCCGGCTCCAAGTTTTTTGCTGCCCCAAGCAAAAAAAAAATTCCCATGCGCCCCCCTGGTCCAACCCCAACTCCATCCCTTCCCCGCCCCATTCCATCCCCTTCCCCAAATCCCTTGCTCTGCCTCCTCCCCCGGGGGTGCCACATTTCCCCTCCTACCCTCCCTCCCTCCCAGGCTTGCCTGGGAGGGAGCGGGGAGAAGCAGAGTGGCGGCGTGCTTGGGGGAGGAGGCGGAGGTGAGCTGGGGGGAGTGGTTCCTCTGCCCCCCCGTCCCAGGTTACTTCCTGCGGCCCTCCTCGTGCCCCCCACCGCCGCAGCTCATCTCCACTCCGCCTGTTCCCCTGAGTGCGCTGCCGCTGCTCCACTTCTTCCCCCTCCCAGGCTTGCCACCAAACAGTTGATTCGCGCGGCAAGCCTGGGAGGGATGGGGGGGATGCGGAGCGGCGGCGCGCTTGGGGGAGCGGTTCCTCTGCCCCCCCCCCCGGGTTACTTTCTGCAGCCCTCCCCGTGCCCCCCACTCTCACAGCTCACCTCCACTCAGGGCTGGCTCCCGGCTTTTTCCCTCCAAGCAAAAAAAAAAAAAAAAAAGGAGCCAGAGTGCCACCCCTTGGAAAGTGCTGCCCCAAGCACATGCTTGGAGCGCTGGTGCCTAGAGCCAGCCCTGCAGACTGGTCTCCTGCATTGTAATTATGTGTGCATAGCTCCATTTTATAGATGAGAGCTTGAGTAATTTGCCTAGAACCGCAGAGGGAGTTTGCATCAGTAAAGATTGGAAATCTGGCTCTCCACATGCGTATTCCCTTGCACACTAGAACATTGTTAAGGATGCACATTTGGCGTTCTCCTGGCATTGTTATAAAATTGAGTGTCTACAATGTTTGTGAGCCAGAGTGGCACAACGCAGGGAAAAGGGAGACAAAATATAGCAGACAGCTGGCAAAATAGTATAGTACCTAACCTGGGTCCTGAAAAGTCTGATGTATTTAGGTCTGTAGTACAAAACAAATGTAGTTATATGCCCAAGAAAAATGTTTTCTGTTAATTAAATTTGGCAAGAACACTGATACCTGGTGCAAATAATAATAATTTTTTTTCAAACTGTTTTAAAGGCGGCTTATTTTCAATTTGTTGTTGTTGCTTAGGACCAAAGCTTTCTTCTAAATTAACTCCCAATCTTGCTCTGCCACAAATAATATTTTGGATCCAGTTTAAATGTTTCTTTCCTCTACTCAACCCCCCCTCCCATCACCAAAAAATTGCCCATCTAGACAAAGGTATGATTGTCAACATAACTCTGCCACATCTTTTATTTCATGTAGTGTTAAGATTATAGATGTATATGCTTTTTATTTTTCACTAATGCTTAGCAATTCTATAAGAGTACTTCCAGTATTTAGCAAATAATAAATTTCTTGAATTCTGAATTAATAAAATGGGCAGCTCAGCTTACTGTTGTAGAATCGATAATGTGGGCAAGTTTTAAGATATATTTGGGAAATTATTTTTTTAGATATGCTTAGTAACTGCCAATGTTCCTTTTTGTGTTTGGGTAAGCCCATTGCCTGCAACAATATGCCCATAGTTAAAAATACTCCTTTAAATTGCCTTTGTGTTTAACCATACACATCATTGTGCCTTGATATGTAGTGAAATACAAATGCTATTTAAATTGAAATATTAGAGATATTGATTAAGCATATTAAAATGCTCTGACTACAGCCTGACAAGTATTAGCATGGTGGTCTGAGCATGATACTATCAAGGATTTCACATTCTTTCATATCTCAGCCACTCAGCAATTAAGGTGGTGACTAATTTTCCATTCTAAGCCAGATTTTGCCCCCTTCTAAAAGCCACAAAGGAATATTGGTATCAAAATTGGTAGGGTAGATGTGAGGCTGAAGGAAATTATGGTTTACTGGACTGCTCACCTGGGATGAAATGTGATAGTGTTGCTTTGGAGGCCCTCTAGAGCCTCCTAAATTTTGCAGGGGTGTTGGTGCATTCAGCAGTATGGAACCTCTCTTGTGTGTGCTGGTGTACACCTCCATTTCTTTAATAGGCATTAGCCAGCTGGCCCTCATGATCTCAGAAGGAAGAGTGAATGCCCCTTCTCCCAAACCCTCTTGCTCCTCCATCTCATGCTGTGAGTGTTTAAAAACAGCTAAGCAAATTCTCTGCGATAATTAGTTACGGTAGATTAAGGTTCTGAGTGCATATTAGTAATTTAAGGATAAAAATCCTTATAGAAATGTTGTAGTTACCAAAAAATAACCATTAAAAGGTAGGAAATTCAGAATTGAGATTACACTTTCAAAAGACTCAAATATTTATCAATTTGTGGTTTAATGTACCCAGGCTACCATAAGTATGCCCCAAAAATGATGTCCTCAGAAATTCATCCATCTTATCCGTCCATATTTCTCCTTATCAATGGTAATAAAACTAGAATGCTCTTAATCATCCAGTACTGCTATAGAGATAATAAATAGTGCTTAGCTCTTATATAGTACTTCACTTTGTACATATCAAAGTGCTTTACAAAGGAGGCTAGTATTTTTAGTCCCATTTTAAAGATGGGGAAACTGAGGAAAAGGGAAATGAAATAACATTCTTTTTCCATGGTTGCACAGCAGGTCAGTGGTAGAGCTGGGAACAGAACCAGGTCTCCTGAGTCCCTTCCACTGGTGCACACTGCCTCCTTTTAGAGGAGATTTTTCTGTATCTCTAAACCTGTTAAAAGAAAACTTGTTCACGTAATTTTCAGTGAAGACAAGTGCCCTGGACATGTGGAAACCTTCAGTTTCACAAATAAAATAATAAATGATCGAAAATGACATAGTCATCGTTCCAGTGTGTCACTTTAATGACTGTTTTGGAATATATACTGAATGCATGTAAAAGGAGGGACCCCATAATTCATATGCTTAAATGCAATATTTAACTTCAGCACATATGATTTTTTTTTTCAATCCCAATGTTGAGGCTAGGATCGTGAAATAGTATTAGGTGCCTCTAAATCTGAGAGCATTTTATAGTGCTGTATATAGACAAAACAAGTGTATTTTGTTTCATTTAGCTCTGTCGTGTTCTGTTAATTTCTTAAGGCCAAATAAGCGTGGATAACTGTCTCTGCAGGCTTTCCTCTACTTCAGAGTGAGGGTAAAAATTTAGCACAATCCATGTGAAAAAATGGGTGGTTGAATTATAAAGTTTACTGCTGTTGCTTTTGGCTGTCACTTGTAAACCTTTTCATATGCAACTGCTAGAAGCTGAAGCCTGAAAAGTAATCCTTTTATTCACAGATGGCACTACTAGCTCAGTAAGTACTGCAAATATTTGAACGCTGGTAGTTCACTAATATAGCAGAACACATTTCAGCATACAGCTGACAGCTAAAAGCATAGGACTCTTTTGTACCAACTGGAAAATATTAAGTTGAAACTATAGCTTGTGTCTAATCTCCCTAAAATGCAGATATGTTGTGCAGTAGGTGAGCATGTTCATAAGCTCTCGCCCCCAAAACAATGGTAATATAATGACTTTTGTTCTAAAAACATGTCATAAAAATACTTATTTTAAAATATTAAATGTTTTCAAAAGATTCAGATTTTCTAACCTATTTGTGAAAGTATCAAAAATAATTCACGGAAAAATACTTAGTGACAAAGAGTCCTGTGGCACCTGATAGACTAACAGAAGTATTGGAGCATAAGCTTTCCTGGGTGAATACTTGGTAACGCTCTGTCAGTAATGCTCTGTCTCCATTGTAACTAGGACGACTGTAGGGCCTTACACTTGTTACAACCCCATCGTTGCTTCCTGACAGTATGGTAATGATATCTAATGCCCTGCTGCTCAAACAAGTGGAATCCTGGGTCTGTATTATAGAAACATACCTACAAGGCAGTCATTCTGCAGTGCCTGTGGTTTTGATGGTTTCCATGGTAATGAACATGAAGCCATGTACTGTGAAATTTATACTATACTTTCTGTTGCAAAGAAATATATTGATATCTAGCGAGTGGGACAACGGATAATTTAAAATATACAAACATAATGGTGGTGTATTATTGTTTGTACTGAGGTGGCACCCAAAATGTACTACAGTACCTTCTTTCTACACAGAAGAGAGAGCTCACTCTTCAGATAGACACGCTATCTAAAAGGATAGATGAAGATTAGAAGAGATGCAAAATTCAAACAAAGCAATCATGGTAGTGATTAGCATATGTCTTACTTAATTTGGATTTTGTTTGATTTCAATACCCTTCACTTCTCTCCATCATTTGATGACCTTATCGTTATCCAATGCACAGCAATTCACATTCAGTTCCTTTCCTCTGCATCACTGAGCAGTTCACTTACAGAGAAAAAATAAGTGAAAATAAATAAGTAGATGACTTAAACAAGTTTCATGATACTTGGAAGGCACTAACTCAAACTCTGGACAGAGATGAGGAAAAGCACACTCTATGAAAGATTAGCATCCGTGGCTCCTTCAACCAAAAACTCAGGGCTCCCAGTCCAAGTCAGTGTTCCTCTAACAAAAACATGGACGACAATATAGTTTTGCTATAAGCCAAATCCCAAGTACCATTTAAAAAAAAATAAATCAGGCACCTTTTATATATCAAAATAGTTAAAATGACAACTTTTTTCTCTGGAGTTCATTTTTCTCTGGAGGCTGGGCTCAATGAGCTTTCGGGGTCCCTTCCAGTTCTGTGAGATAGGTATATCTCCATATAACTGTAACTCCAGTCCTGATGTGCTGGTGATGTATTACAACATGTTGGCAGTGGTTTTTATCACGAAAAGAGGTAGCAGGTATCAGAACCATGCTATGTACTTCTAATCTTGACTGTTCCTGATCAAAAGAGGGAGGAGAAAATAGTTTGCACTCCCTACCACGACCCATAAAGAGGAAATAAACATCATGACATCTGGTTAAGCAGGAAAAGAATGGACCCAAGAGTGGAATTTCCACCCTAAGTTCTTCAAGTGGCGAGTCTGGCCTTAGGTTGCCAGCCTGTCAATGCACCTCTTTGTATCCAGGATCGAGCAGAGGTACCAGAACCTTATACAAGATGAAGAGATTATTACAATCATAGCACCTAGGAGCTCTAGTACAGAAACCCAGACCCCATGATACTTGGTTCTGTACCAGTGAAGAACAAAAAAACGGTCCCTACCCCTTATTGCTTACAATCAAAGACAAGAGACAATAGGTGAATATAGATGTGGAGTACAAGGAAACAATGAGCCTATCATGCTGATCAATATTGGCATGATTAATAGGTAAGGCTACGATTTAGTCACAAAGTTCGCGGAAGTCATGGAATCTGTGTGACCTGCGTGACTTCAGTGGTGGGGAGCTGCAGGGTACCTCACTGTTCGCAGGGCCGAGAGCTGCAGAGTACCCCTGCTGCATCTTGTGGCCCTCACAGCTCCCGGCCGCCAGGATACAACACAGCTTGCGGGGGGCAGTGGGGGAACCCCCGAGCTCCCAGGGGGCGGTGGAGGAGGTGCTCCCCGCACGTGGCAGGGGAACCCTCAAGCTCCCAGGGGGCATTGGTGGCGGGGGAACCCCTGGGGCTCCCAGGGGGGTGCCCGCAGAGCTCCTGGCCGGTGGGGGAACCCCCAAGCTCCTGGCCACAGCAGGGGACCCCCCCTGAGCTCCCAGCCATCAGAGGCCACCGGAGCTGTGGGTGGTGGGGGTACCCCACGGCTCCCAGCCCCCATGGTATTGTCCCAGATATTTTTAGTAAATGTCATGGACAAGTCGTGGCTTCCGTGAATTTTTCTTTTTTGCCTATGACTTTACTAAAAATATTTGTGACAAAATCTTATCCTTATTAATAGGCCATCACTACAATCATGCACTTTTCTCCCATGGCCAAAAGCATGACTTTCTTTTTCTGTTCATTGTTCTCCAGGACAATTTTTTTAAAAAAGCAAATAAAAAAATAAATTAAACAGAAGTGAGAGAGAGAGTCCTGCATTGGCCAAGGAAGTCCTGGTTCTTGTATCCAGCTGAGGTGACAACCACCACTCAGCTATGCCTCCTCTACAGGAAGGATCTGCTCTAACTACTAAAATTCAACACACAAGCCTAGATAGGTTTAGTTTATCTGCTTGATATTTGAGAGCAACACATTAAAATAGGTTATTAAAATGTGGCCAAATTCCTCTGAGCTGGACACAGGTGCTGCTTGATGTCCTCAGGTAGTGAGCCTGCACCTGTTCCTCGCTGGGTTTGGCATTTGCCTCCTTTACTTATGGGGGCCCAGAAACTAATAGGTGTTAATGGTATACATACTTATTTCTAATAATAGCAGTTGGCTTTTCACCTGTGACTGTTTGAACAGAGCAGTAAGCTGATTTCAGTGGTGTGAACAGAAGATTTGTAGCACAAGTTGTAAAGAGAGAAATATCTGAGACTTTACCTAAAAACTTGTCTGTATGGGAAAGTCATATCAGTATACTCTTGAGGGGTGAATTTAAACTGATAATTATACTAGTGTAACTCCTTTGTCCCCTTATTTTAATACAAAAGTGGCTTTTTTCACTGTAGTTTGTCACTTGGGAAGGGGTTTAAGGAGAACTGAAGAAAGCCACTCATAATTGCAAATACATAGCTTGCAAACAAAGGAGATGACCAGTTAAATGTTCAAAGCTGACCCTCAGTCTTGCTATGATTATCAAATAAATTTGGGTATACCTTTACATTTAAAGTTTTTTTGGGGGAGGAGAGGGAGACATGAAAATACTGGATGTCATGATACTACTCATCAGTTTTGTAGCAGTGTTTGGGTAGCAGCATGTCTTGCAGTGCCTCTTTAAACATCAACTATTCACCAAGTATTATACATTAGGTATTACGTAAAATGTTGGAGTCTTATAAAAACAAAAGTGTAACAAGAATGAGATGTCTGCATTTTCATGGGGCACATTTTTTTATTTCTTACATTTTATGCTCTTTATTTCAAAACAGACAATCAGTAGCTAATATGCAATGTTGTAGCAGTTTTGGTTCCAGGATATTAGAGACAGGGTTGGTGAGGTGATATCTTTTATTGGATCAACTTCTATTTGGGGAGGGGGAGAGAGAGAGAGATGCGTTTGAGCTTACACAGAGCTTTCGAAAGCATGTCTCTCTCTCCAATAAAACATATTACCTCAAGCACCTTGTGTCTTAGTCAGTAGCTAAGGCAGAAAAACATGTTGCTGTCTGGAGTGTGCTAATGGAGTTGAGCTTAGAACATTGCCTCATGCAGGTCTCTTACTAGAATAGCACATTGATGTGCGAGTTCAGCATGCATTAGGATACATGGTTACCATTTGGAGTTCTGGTAGTCTCTAACTTTCTGTATTTCTGCTCAATCAGAAGATGCCAGGGATAGCATTGTTCTAGCAGGTGCTTTGTCTATTGTAATGGTGTTTTTATAGACTGATATAGGCTACTAGAAGATAAAATGTGAACAGTTGGCATCTTTATCAGAAACGCTGCAGTGAAATATTATAGTGAAAAATCTTACCAAAGGTTAGTGGGAAGGCCAACAGGGCGCAAGAGAACATAAAAAATTGAAGAGCAAAAATAGAGAAATGTTGGAAATATGACACTTAAAATACTCTGCATATGTTTAATCATGCAGTAAATAGCATCTTATACTTGCGCCCAATTCAGTCCTATTATTTACAGGTTCTATCACAAGATAGATAGCTCTCCACTGGAAATCTGATCTGTCCCAACAAGCCTATCCTGAAGTACTGCAGCATCCTTACAATTAATGGAGGTGGAGCATTTCTCACGGAATAGTGATAGTTCATGGAAAAATAAAAAAGCATATTTGGTTTAAAACCCTGATAGATGTGACTGGAGAACAAATGGCTTAAGTTAGCTAAAACCATTTGATGTTACCTTTCAGCAAAGCTATTAAATTCTACTTCATTATATGGTAATTTTTTTTTCTTTTAAGCTTTCAAAATACCCTCATTTTTGGCATTTAAATATGTACCTGCACCTTTGCCCAAAGTGGATATCTAGACATGGAAATGAAGCACCGGAGATGAAAAGCTTTGTATCCTGTTACTAATCCCGTAAGCTATGCAGTCTCCCACACTGCATTGTGTGGCTTGGCTCACCCTATTTAATATTTACAGCACATTTGTTTGAAGAAACATTTCCCCCTTTTCTTTCACTTCAGCCCTTATTTCCTCCCTTACCCCAAACAAAAAACTTCCCATAAAACTTTAAGGATTCCCCCTTTTCCCCTCAAGAAGGGAATATATACTGTGTATTTGCATTCGGTTTTCCTGTGCTGTGAATGTTTTTCATTACCACCATGCTGTAGGTAGTGTAAATCATAACAGATGTTTTAAAATGGTTGTCACGAACATAACCTTTTGCTTCATTATTTAGTGTGCAATGAAATATATGTTCCTGCCACGTAAATGTGGACTTGTGTTCATGTAGAATGTTCATTGAATCTGTAAGGGCAGTATTTATGCAAAATCTGTTCTTTCTCAATGGTAGAGCAGAAATCCATTATGGTAGTTGGTTTGCCTACAGACACAAAGATCAATAGTACTTTGTTAACAGGGCCATCAAGCATTTCTGGCTTGCTTTTGCTTGGATGGATTAGACCTTAGACCTCGGTGAAATAAAGTCCACTTGAGCTTGACTTAGCATCATCCTTACTGCCTGTACGTGTACGCATCTGTGCCTGTAGCTATTGTTATTCTACACTTACTTTGTCTTGTTTAAGTGTAATTAACAGCATGAATTGACCCCATAGTTTGTCTCTGAGCTAGTCTCAAATCAGCGGTTGAAAACATATTATAATCTACAATATCAAGTCTTCATAACATGGGGATACTTTATTGTAGTATTCAGAGTTGGGAGGGATGTGAGAATTGTAATGACAATCCTTTTTTTACTAAGTCGTTTACATACTTTCATATCTGTTTTTAAGTGTATTTTCTCCCTTGTTTATGCCACTTGACTTCTCTGTTGTTGGTCTTAAGACTAAATGTTTTTAAGGAACACCTTCAGTGTGTCCTATTGCCATTTCAGTTTTGTAACTGATATTGTTAAAAGTAATCCTTAAAAGCCCTACCTCTGAAAATTTGACAACTTTTTGTTCTGCCTTTTTAAAACTGTGCTTCTGACTGGTTTGTGCATAATCATTTTCACTGCTTTTTGATAGTCAGTTGCACTTCCCATCTCCTGCACTGCTTCAGCGGGGGTGGAGGGGGGGTGATTATAGCCCCTGCAAGAGGGTATTTAATAGTTACTGCAACAAGAGAGCAGCAAATTGATCTTTGTGTTAAAAAAAAATTGTTTTCCTATGTCCTTTTAGTGGTCTTCAGTACTTCCCCTTTAATTTACCAAGAGATCCAGTCTGCTGGCCTATATTAAATTCAGTGAAATGTCTTAGGTAAAGATACAGTGCAACTTTTTTGTATAGCTTCTTGTGTAGGACTTTCTGCTGGCATTTTAAGCCTGTAGTTTATTTGGTCTTCAGCTACCATTTTGCATAACTTACTTAAACAATTTGTTATACGAATTTAAAGACAATACAGAAGACGCTTTCATATTCTGCTTTTTGTTCTTGATTTTTAGGTTGTGTTAAAGATTATTAAGCATTACCAAGAAGAAGGACAGGGGAATGAGGTGGTCCAGGGAGTGCTGCTGGGACTTGTGGTGGATGACAGGCTTGAAATCACCAACTGCTTTCCATTCCCTCAGCACACAGAAGATGATGCCGACTTTGATGAAGGTAAGACATGCATTTTGTCTAAACTAGGGTGTTGGATTTACAGTCTCTGTCACACAAAAAAAGCCAAAGTATACAGACTTCTTTAAAAAACAAACTCCCTCCTCCAAAAAAACCCTCCACACACACCTACCTAATCAAAATAAGACACACACACACAGACACACACACACACAGAGAGACAACTATGGCTGGAAACATCACCCACACTTGTTACAAGGTGTTGGTTTTTTTGACCGAAATAAGAAGTTATAATGCATTTCCAGAACTTACGCGCAAAGCTCCCATCCTGTGTATCTGACTCAGGGGCTATCTATATGGGTAATACACAAGCATAACTACCCAAATATAGGTTTCAGAGTAGCAGCCGTGTTAGTCTGTATCCGCAAAAAGAACAGGAGTACTTGTGGCACCTTAGAGACTAACACATTTATTTCAGCATAAGTTTTCAGCTCACTTCTTTGGATGTATAGAATGGAACACACAGACAGGAGATATTTATACATACAGAGAACATGAAAAGGTGGAAGTATGCATACTAACTGGAAGAGTCCAATCAATTGAGATGAGCTATCGTCAGCAGGAGAAAAAACAACCCTAAGTATAATTAGACTGCTATAGTTACACTGGAATAACTCCCCTGTATGGACACTTAAATTCTAGAAAATTCTGGGATAAGTGTCCACATGGAGAGTTATGTCTGTAAATGTAGAGAAGCTCTTATTAAATAAATACTTTTTGGAAGTCTGAAGTGCCAGGGTTTGTACGTTAAGGGTCATTGTCAATTCGAAATTTTGACAATTTAAAATGAATTTTAAAAAAAATAGCTTCAGGTGTTTATACCTGCACCTATGTTCCCCTGCTGATCAGTAATTTCTTACTATTTACAGGAGACAGTAACATTGACTACACAAATTAATATCAAATGGATAAAGAAAACTAAAGCGAGTTTGTTTTTTAATCTTTATAATAGTATCTTGTTACTTATACTAATTGAAACATTTTCAGTGATTAATTTCAAGTTGATTGTGCCATCCTAACATATGAATTAGGTTTAACAAAGCAATATCTTCAAAGTAGTCATTCATTTAACGTGAGTGTGGTGGAAATGGTGCTTGTTCTACCTAATTTTGACAACTCAATTTGTGAAAGCAATTGTAACAATCTTAAAATGACTGTAGTTATTTACTCTGCTTACAATTCAGTGATGCACTCCTGCCAAGTAGTTTATACCCGTAAAATATGCTAGTGAAACTGGCCATGTGGATTTTTTTTTGGAGTTTGATAAGTCAGTTGTTCCATCTGCTGTGGACTCATATAATTCACCATTACATGAGAGCTCTATGAGCAAAAAAAAGGGTATATTATTGCAAAAGAATTAAGAAAAAACTGCTATAGAAGTAGCCAGCCCAGTGCAAGTGCCTTTTCAGCTGCCCACAGAGCACCCTTCTCTTGCCAGTGTGAAAAGGCACCAAAAAACTAAGGTACAGGTCCAGCCCATTTGTTTCCCCTCTGATAGGGGTGTGCTAAATAGGAGAGTGACCAGGAGCAAGAGCACCAAACTGCCTCCTCCTCTCCTTCCCCATGTTGCCAGCCACTCAAAAGGATTCCTCTCCTTTCCTATACAGGCATAAGTATCCCAGAAGAGAAGTCTCACTTGCATACCTGCCAACAGCCTCAATGTAAAATACAATACACTGAAAATTTATGTAATCTTGCATTAATTTTCTATATCTTCCATACATTTGCATACATTCAGGAAAAAAGAGACCAACTGAAAGGAGAACAAATCCCAGCATTTCATTTCTTTCCTTCCCCAAACAAGACATTTAATACTCCTTTCTTCTCTCACAAACAAAAGGATATCATTCTTTCTCTTCATCTCATCCAGAGGATCTTCAACCCTTCCCTTCCTTTCTTTTGGGATGGGGACAGTGCTGGAAGGGTGAAAATTGCAGAGCTAGCATGGAGCAGTTTCCGAGTTGGCTCTCAGATGCACACAGGGTTGGAGGATTCTATCAGCACCTTGCTCTTTGGTTACATGGAGGGATAAGATCTCTGCCTGATGGATAGGCTGAGGCACTAGGCAGATGACGATTTCCCCATAGAACTGTAGGAAGGTATGAAAGCTGTAGTCTGTGGAGAGAAGTCTGAGTTGGCTGTTCACAGGGACATGATTCCTCCTCTATCACTTCACAGTATAACCAGGCGTGGGCCCTCTGCTAGTACTCTATGCATTATACACGTAGCTAATGTGATGCCAATTTTTAAAAAAGGCTTCAGAGGGATCATGACAATTGCAGGCCGGTAAGCTTAACTTCACTACTAGGCAAATTGGTTGAAACTGTAGTAAAGAACAGAATTATCAGCCACACACATGAACACAATTTGTTGGGGAAGAGTCAACATGTTTTTTGTAAAGGGAAATCATGCTTCACCAATCTATTAGAATTCTTAGAGGGGGGTCAACGAGGATGGTCCAGTGGCTATAGTTTACTTAGATTTTCAGAAAGCCTTTGACAAGGTCCCTTACCAAAGGCTCTTTAGCAAAGTAAGCTGTCATGTGATAAGAGGGGAGGTCCTCTGATGGATCAGTAACTGGTTAAAAGATAGGAAACAAAGGACATGAATAAATGGTCAGTTTTCAGAATGGAGAGCGGTAAATAGTGGTATTCCCCACGGGTCTGTATTTGGACCAGTACTATTCAGCATATTCATAAATGATCTGGAAAAAAAGGTAAATAATAAGGCAAAATTTTCAGATGACATAAAACTACTCAAGATAGTTAAATCGAAAGCAGACTGTGAAGAGTTAGAAAAGGGTTTCACAAACTTGGGTGACTGGACAACAAAATGGCAGATGAAATTCAGTGTTGATAAATGCAGAGTAATACACACTGGAAAACATAATCCTCACTATATGTATAAAATGATGGGGTCTAAATTAGCTATTACCACTGAAGAAAGAGAGCTTGGAGTTATTGTGGATAGTTCTCTGAAAACATCCACTCAATGTGCAGTGGCAGTCAAAAAAGCTAACAGTGTTGGGAATCATTAGGAAAGGGGCAGATAAGAAGACAGAAAATATCATATTGCCTCTATATAAATCCATGGTATGCCAACATTTTGAATACTAGATGCAGATCTCATTGCCCCATCTCAAAAAAGATGTATTGGAATTGGAAAAGTTTCAGAAAAAGGCAACAAAAATTATTAGGGTTGTGGAATAGCTTTCATATGATGAGAGATTAATAAGACTTGGACTTTTCAGCTTAGATAAGAGATGACTAAAGGGGGGATCTGATAGAGAGCTATAAAATCATGACTTGCGTGGAGAAAGTAAATAAGGAAGTATTTACTCCTCATAACACAAGAACTAGGAGTCACCAAATGAAATTAATAGGCAGCAGGTTTAAAACAAAAGGAAGTATTTCTTCACACAACTCTGTCAACCTGTGGAACTCCTTGCCAGAGGATGTTGTGAAGGCCAAGACTATAACAGGGTTCAAAAAAGCACTAGATATGTTCATGGGGGACTGGTCCATCAATGGCTATTAGCCAGGATGGGCAGGGATGTTGTCCCTAGCCTCTGTTTGCCAGAAGCTGGGAATGGGCAACAGGGGATGAATCATATGATGATTACCTGTTCTGTTTATTTCCTCTGAAACACCTGGCATTGGCCACTGTCAGAAGACAGGGTACTGGGCTAGATGGACCAGTATGTCCATTCTTGTGTTCTTATTATGACCATGTAGTTTTCGGTTTACCAGGACCATCAGTGAAAGAAGGAAAAGCTCCAGAAGTTGATATTATTCGCCATTGGTCATTGAGTACTATGTAAAAAACAAACATTTTTCCAAACTGATTGCAACTTATGATGTTGGGTACATGGGATCATCACATCTGGAGGATGAAGTTTACATAGAGGAAGGTGAAATACAAGTAGAGGAAGCGTTGCTTGATCTATAGGTGAAAGTGGTGCAATGCCTACCTTTTAAAGAGCCAGAACTCCCCTGATATCTAAAACTGCACAGATTTGAGGCTGAAATAAGAGACTGGTAGAGCTAGGTCCTAGGGATCCCATTCTAAAATAATGCAAAGAATACTTCTCTGTGTGCAAAATCCTGTAGGTAAGGAATTGATTGAGAGTGGTCTTGAGCCAGGAGTCTTAGCTAGCCTCTTGTCAGTTTCTGAATAGGTAGGTTTGAAATACAGAAATGTTGAAAGATGTTGAGGTCATTATATATATATATTGCTTCCTTGGTTGCCAATAACATCTTGTATTAATAAAAAATTAATAAAACATGTAATTGCCTTGTGCATTTTTCTGTTTACTTAAGCAGAAAGAAATATAAAAAGTAATAAAACTGGAGCAGCTAGTGTTACTTTAATTTATAATCAGTTCCCTTTCTAGTTCTGTTGTACTAGAACGGTGCTGTCCGCGTTAATAATGCTGCAGAAAACATTCAAGATTAAAGTTTAACTGGAATTTTTTTTTAATCTTGAAAATATTTCTATTCAAATGGGGTGTTTTAAACCTGTTTTTTGTAAAGCTTAATTTGGAATCTCAATTGAGTTAATAGTCATTTTACAAATATACTTTCTTTTTGTTGTGTTAGTTCAGCTGTTAAAATTTACCTGGGGGTAAGAGTTTACTCTCAACTTCAGTGGGAATCACTGAACAGTGAAATTCTTGCTAAAGGCACTTGAAATTTTTTCAAGAGTGCAAGGAAATCTGTATTTGAATATTTTGTTTCCTAAAAGATGTAAAATAAAATTAGTGTTATTTTCCAGTAGATGCTACTGTAATTCTGAAATGGTTCTCTACGGATTCAGTTTGCTCAGACTTGTGAAGTTCAAGGAAGTAAACATCCTCACCCTGATAACAAATGTCTGAGAGCCCTGATGTGAGGTATTCACCATATCCAAAGAGGGTAGAGCTCTTTAATGGCTATGTATTGGAAAAAGCAGGAGATTGTAAGTTTAGAACAGAAAATATAGCTTTTGTTTGGGGAAAAATTTCTCTACAAGATTAAAAAAATGTGGGGACTTTTCCTGAAATCACCCACTCAGGAGCTTGTGGACTTGCTCCATTACACAACTTTTTTGGAGAGGAATATCTAACAAGCTGTGTGTTCTGGAAAGTTAAAGGTGAGGTTTAGTTGATGGCATGTGAATTAGATGAAGGAAAATCCACTGAATGGGGTGTAATGTTGAGAACTCCAGACTGTAGTTGCTTGGAAGAGGACTTTTTGAAAGTTCTGGAACCATATTGTTGGCCGTCAAATACAGTTACAGTGAATTTAGTTCTTATGCTCTTTGGCAGTGGTTCTCAACCAGAGGCCTGGGGCCCCCGGGGGGGCTGTGAGCAGGTTTCTGGGGGTCTTCCAAGCAGGGCCAGCGTTATACTCACTGGGGCCCAGGGCAGAAAGTCAAAGTCCCACCGCATGGGACTGAAGAGCAGGGCCCTGAGCCCGCCACCTGGGGCTGAAGCCAAAGCCTGAGCAACCTAGCTTTGCGGGGCCCTGTGGCTTGTGGCCCCAGGCAACTGCCTTGCTTGCTACCCTGTAACACTGGCCCTGGCTCTTATATGCAGAAAACCAGTTGTTGTGGCACAAGTGGGCTGTGGAGTTTTTATGTCCTGTTGGGGGATGGGGACAGAGGGAGAGGGCTCAGAAAGAAAAAGGTTGAGAACCCCTGCTCTTTTGTTTTATACGACACCAGGATGGATAGATTTAAATCAGCAAGCAGGAAACCACTATATTGAATAAAATATATTTTCCTTTTACGGACTACCACTTCTACTAGTGGAGTATACAATTTTTGGTAACGTTATGCTCTTTACGTTTTCGTGAAAGGCCTTTCTGAAACATTTATTTCAACCAGGTGTGCTTTGCTTCTTCTCCTGGCTTTGAAGATGCACTCTATTGTTTAGTGCTATAGTAATCATGCCTGTGGAAGCTGCGTGCTTGAGACAGAATGACACAATGGTCAAAAATGCTGGGATTTGGGGTCCCTTTCCCTGTTTAATTACATGGGTTTTCACTAGATTGACCTTGTTTATCCAAAAAATTCCATTAACAGGTAAAATATGATCCTTTTGTTTTTCCATCTGTAAAATTTTTGATGATGCTTTGGCTTCCTCGCACGGGTTGTGAAGATGAGTTATATTAAAAAAGTACTTGGAATACTGTATGATGCTCTAGAGCAGTGCTTCTTAAGCTATCTGATGTGGGGGACCAGCAATTTTTTTTCCCAATGTGCCAGGGACCGGTGACATATTATTATCCTATTCAACGTTCTTATGAGGAAACTCGCCACAGACGGGCAGCCGATCTCGCGAACCGGTGCCAGTTCGTGGACCACCACTTTGAGAAGCACTGATTAGAAAACTTTTAAGTATTAACATTAAAAATACTTATTTTGTATAATCAGTACACCAGTGTGTAACTGGGTATGCCTCTGGCAACAGTGTCTAAGGCAACATTTGTGTGGCATTATAGGCTTCTTATTGTTATAATACCCTTCCCCAGTCTTTCTGTTGCTTTCAGTTGTGCTTTCCTAGTTTCCTTTCTTTCGAGGATGGATAAAGCAGAATGAAGGTTTAAACAGAGCATTTGCTCCATGGCAAACTTCACGAAGATCTGACTGTACTTATTTTTTCTGACCTGGTAGTCATCCAGAGGGTGGCAGTACTTTATGCCTCAGGGCCATTCTTGCATGGCTTGAAGCTTATTGGTACAGTGCTCCCTGATAGCTGATCCTCATGGACGCAAAAGGCCTCAATGAACAGTGAGCTGCAAGGACATGGGCATCGCGTCTAATAGGCAGGGGAAGGCTGAGACTGCCCAAACAGCCCCGTTTGACCCCACCTATGCTCCGTCCGGAGGTGCCCTCCCCTCTTGTTGCTAGTTGGCCCCAGCCCAGGTAGGCTGCTCCTCTTCCAGGAAGGGAAGCCTGCTGAGGCTAGGCTGGTTGGGACTTGGGATAGCTGGGGCTGCCCAGTGCTGCTGGATTGTGGGGAGGAGCCCCGCCAGGGCTGGTTGGGGGGAGGGAGAGGCTGTGTGCTGCCCACCACTCCAGGGCTGGGAGCTATGTAGTATCTGGTGCTCTGCGCTCTGGGGATGTGTAAGAATTCCCAGAGTGTACCCTTCACTTTGTGGCTTAACTGTGTTGGATTGTCTGTACTGTATTAAACCGGGGGGAAAGGTTTTAATAGGGCAGAGGCGTGCCCATTCCAACAACTGACAAGCTAGCTGCCACTTCTCTTGGGGGAGCTAATGCTCAACACTTGTTTGCAAAAAGGAAAATTTGCAATGACTTCCTGTTAATGCCATTTCTGTTCCACTGGTGTTAATGCTGGGAGGGTCCTGTTGTAGACAGAGTTTCATATACTGCCAGAGTTCTAAGCACTGTCACTGTTCAGATTCTGTCCAGGGATAGGTATTTGGGACCTTGGTAATGGTGGACTGATTAAGTCTATCAGTCAATTTTGTCTTTTTCCATATCCATGATCAAGTTGGTGTGGGATTCTGAGGATTTTTTTTTTTTAAACAAATTCCTGACCTTTTTTTGTCTTGTCTTTTGGAATTAGAGCTTGCAGTTTTCAGGTCTCACTTAAATTTTCCCCACCTGCCCATTTGTTGTTCTTGGCCTTAAGTGAACTTAAATAGGCACAACCATTTTAAAGATTTTCAGAGGAACGAAGTTGCTCTGGATTTCCCGCTTCTCTTCAATATTTCTTGCTTCCCCAAATGTGTTGCCATAATTTGCTTCCTTTCTAAGGAGCACTGGAGACTTCAATTTCTTAATAAATCCATTGGTGGTTGGCCATAGGGGGTTGCTTGCCCGGGACCAGTTAGGGTAGTTCAATTTAGTATCCTTTTAACTACCAGATCTCTCCCCAAAAGGGTCTTTGATTATATTTGAACTAATCGTCTTAAATCAGTTTCTCATCTTTTCCTCTGACAAGATGGTCTAGGGTGTAACATTCTCTTCTGTTCTGTTTTTGGTTCAGGAAGCCTTAGGACACCTTTGTAGGTGGCTGTTCACTAGTAGGAAATTGGTAATCTGAAAGGTGAACAAAAATGTGACTTTTTTGTGGAAAAAAAAAAAGAAAAAGGGGATTTTTAATTTAAATTGGATGTTTTTAATTTTATTTTTTTTCTTTTTCAGAGTAAACCTATTTATCTAATATATCATTCACCATTTTCTAACATACTAAAATGTACAATTAATAAGAATATGAAAATATTAAACTATATAATTGCTTACATATATATAGTTATAGTGTGCCAACCTAGGCAGCAAAACGATGTGCCAAAAGGCTCTGTTTAACTGTAAATCAATATGTTTTAATGTTCTACAACCAGTGAGAATGCATCTTTATTTAGAAAATATCTAAAGTACCAGTGAAAAAAATTGATTAAAATTGATGATATAAATCAAGGCTTTCCACTTTCTTCTTTATTTAAATCAGTCCAGCCTGGTAATTTGGAAGCATGTAAATGGCTCCTAGGGATCTGGCTTTTTGAGAGGTGAATTGGGGGAGGGACGGTGTGTTTCACTAGACTCCCTCTTCTCTGGGATTAAACAGAGTCGTCCCTCCCCCAACTTGCCCCACAAAGAGCACAATGCCTAAGAGCCACTTACATGTTCCAAAATTATCAGGCTGGAGCAATTTAGTAGTCACATCCAGCTTTTCTCCATGCCCCCACCTAGTCGTCTTTCTATTTCATTAGTCTGTTTATTACTGTAGTCGTTGAGTGCCTCAGTTATTAATGGATTTTATTTTCTCAGCATGTCTGAGAGGTAAAGAAGGATTTATCCATGTTAAACATTGCAACTGAGTTACAGGGTGGATTTAAGTATCTTGCACAGGAGGTGTGTGGCTGAACCAGGAAATAAACTCACATCTCCCGACTCCCAGTCCAGTATTTTACCCACAAGACCATACTTTGTCCCATTGGAAACATACTTGTTCTGTGTGGGAATTGCTAGTTTATATCTCATCAGTCATGAATCTGTGCTCTGAGGGTGCAGAAATAACTTTACCCTGACTGAATTTCTGCATTTAGGTACAACAGTTAACCAAAATAGCTGCCCTTAATTGCTCAATGCTTCCTGTCATTCAAAGAGGAAGGAACATCTGCAATTGAGAAGCAAAAAGCCAATTACAGTAAAATAATTTTATCTACCGTCTCCACTCCGCTTGCCCCCAATTAACCGGAACTCCCTCTGATCTGAACCACAGTTCTATCTCCTGCTGAAAATCCACACTTTTTAAATGTGTCCACAATATTTTGGTGAACAAGGCTGTATTGGATCATGTACGCATATTTCTTTATGTTGACACATCAATTTGCCAGTTACAAGTAGTTGGCAAGAGTGCATCAGGTAGTGATGTAGCCATGTTTAAGCTACTTTTAATACATTCTGCATTGCACATCTAAAGAATTCTCAATTGTAGATAAGCTGCAGTTGACAAAAAAAAATCCTGAGAATTAAACAGTTTATCATCAAATCTTTCATAGGCTTGTTCAGGACTCCTTCACAAACTGTTCTAATGGTTGTAATAGAAAGGGGGTCTGCTTCTTTTGACATTTGGACCTCTAAGTCCTTTGCATTCTTGTTCGTTTCTTTGTTGGCTATCAGAAATGGTTTTTAAGATGGTTTTTATGCCCTAGAATGTATAGAAATGTTGGTATCAAAATTTGCTCCATCTGTCCATAATGAGTTGTGTAACACATTTGAGTAAAGATCTTTTGCATGCTTCTGATCCTACCCCTGTTGCCCAGTGCTTTGCACAATAATCTCTGAATTCTGAATCTGGTTCCTGAGAGAAACCAAATATTGATACTATATAATGGTCACACAACTGCAGGCATATATTTGTTCACCAAAGTTGCATGTGTACTGCATGGTAGCTTTTCTGGCCAGTGCTTCCAAGGAATGTGTCCTTTATTATTCCATATCAGTCAATGGTAACATTCCTTTAAAAAGGGTTAGATAAATTGCTGTTAGCCTTGGACTGCACCCCAAAAAATACAGAGCTCACTTGTCCCTGAAGACTCACCCAAATGTTTTCTTAGTAACCAGAAATACTGTTAGACTGTTGGTTTTCTTTCAAATACTTTATTTTTTGCTTTATATTTTAACTTTTACTTTAAAAAATATACACCCAGTTTATTAGAACATTGGGTGGCATACAATTTAATAATAAAAATAATAATAGCCGGGGAAACAGTCTTACATTAAAATCCCCATTAGGGGGCACTCTTACCCAGCTTACAAGAATCAGAGACTCATTTATTTTCTCAGCCATGAAACCTAGGGCTTGCAAAAAAAAAAAAAAGGGAAAAACTATTTTCATCTGATAAGGTTCAGATACCGTTTTATACAACTGAATTCCTAAAATATGTTATAAAGTGCATTGAATTAAATACAGATCCAATAACTCACTGTCTCTTTTTTCAGCAGACTAAATCAGTTTAATACTGCAGGTGCTGAAGAACTATATAGATCAGGATTTTTTGCTTCAAAGATTTGTGTTTAGAAGCAGAACAGCAGCTTCCTTCTCTGTTTAGCAAGCTTTTTCTTTTCAGCAGATTTGACTCTATCAGTGACTGAGGTAGAGAGAGAAACATAATCCTTAACATGGATCTTCTCGGAATAGCTCATTTAAACGGGCTTTATCCTAGCAAAGGCTGCTTATGTAGCTTTTAAAATTGTATGCAAACAATTATTTTTCCGGGTAGCTAGTGTTAGATGAAATATATACACACATTCCTTTGTTAATGCATTGCTGGACTTCCAAGGCTATAGGGACAGTACTTAAAGTGGTGGAGCAATCTTGATGCTCAGCATTTAATTCAGTGGTACAAAAATGGAGCATGTTTTGCTATTTGAAGCACCACGCAGATTTGTTACATGATCTGAGCATTAAGTTACCTGATCTGAGTTGCATTATGATTTTGTTGTAGCAGCTACTTGTAAAATGTTTTAAAAAAAATTCACTATTTTTCCTGTCTTTTGGTCATTTTTAAAGAAAAGGCCAAAATGTGTCACCAAGGAACTTTCTTAAAAAGCATGGAAACCCTTCCACTCTCCCCTCTCTCACACCATGACAGACACTAAGATATCGGTCTGGGCTTTCATTTGTTTTTACTTCAAAGTATTTTTATGAAGGTGTGCCACTTCAGCTAAATGCTTGCTAGTAGCACTCCAGTTATCAGTTGCTGAATACATTGTTGGTGTTTTTTAAAAAAAAACCCAACTAATTGTAGAGTAGTCCTCAAAGAGAAGGTACGAAAGTGTCATTCCTTAAGAAATTTTAAATGAACAAAACTAAGAAATGTACGTACGCATTCCTCGGTGGTTGTGAGATGTGCTAGAGGAACTAGTACATCTTTTCCATCTTCAGTTTGCTTCTGTTGTTTGAACCACTGCAATATATGCAAATTTTGATTTATTTATTTATTTATTTATTTTTTTGAAGCCAGCAGGTCCTCATTTTTAGTCTGCTTGTTCCAGCTCAAATGAATTCTTTTCTAGTAGTCATAAGTATGACATATCATTTAGTTTACTCTGTGGATACTTTCTGCATTTTATAACTCGCTTATATTAAGACAAATATATTTGTTAAATCTTCCAATTCTAGGTGGCCAATAATATTAACCTAAAACAACATCACCTGTCACTGTCCAAATATGGTGGTATACATTTCTTAATTTATAAAAATCTTTTTTTTTTGCCAAAATTGATACATGAAACCCATTTTGGAGAAATTAAAGGATATACTGGAGAACTTAACAATTTTTAGAAACATGAAGGCATACAACTAGAGAGTGTCTTGAATTATGGCATTAATCCTCTGGGTATTGTATCTGCATTGTTATTCATGCAGGGGGGAGGGATAGCTCAGTGGTTTGAGCATTGGCCTGCTAAACCCAGGGTTGTGAGTTCAATCCTTGAGGGGGGCCACTTAGGGATCTGGGGCAAAATCAGTACCTGGTCCTGCTAGTGAAGGCAGGGGCTGGACTCAATGACCTTTTAGGGTCCCTTCCAGTTCTGTGAAATAGGTATATCTCCATATATATTCTATGGCTGTATTTTGAAAATGTTAAACATTTACCACTTACTGATTTACTGCTGAACATTCAGGGTTATGAATTTGTAGATTATTCCACACTTAAGTTATTCTCATCAGTTATGAATACTCTGAGGTTGAAACTTTAAATGCAACTTTAAAATCAAACATACTTCATGTTTAGTTTTGGTTAACTAAAGAACTTAAAATTGAAATATGTCAGGTTAAAACTCAGAAGTACGAAATATCAATCTGATATTTTAATGACTTTACTCTTAAATCCTGTTGTATGTAAGCGCTGGTAATATAGCAAAGAATGTAAGTCTGATATGCTTATTTCTATTTAAAAAGTAGAGACATAAAGGAGTGTTTTCTTATTTTGTATGTTATTCCATGTATATTTTGTGATATTTACAACATTACTGGGAATATGTGGAAAAGGTGAAATTTATTGTGAGCTTTTTTTTTCCAAAGGGGTTTTTCCTAGTTCTTTCTTTGCTCCCCGAAATCTGAAGTGCTGCGGTTCAGAAGAAAGCTTGGATACAGCTTATTCTGCTTTTAATAGAATACTCTGAGATTTGGCAATTATGGGCACACATTTAATTTTTTTACTTTCTAAAATCTAAAGATCTAATCCTGAAATCACAGGTCTTTAATAGTTCAAGCGTTAGGCTTTTGCTTTTGAACAGTAGTAACTTTATCTTATCTGATATCTAATAGATATATTTTACTGATTTTTAGGCTAGTATCAAGCTAAATATTGAACCAGTTTGGCACTAAAAATCCTTAACATGCAAAGGAATAAATTAGTCAATGAGCTTTGTTTCCTCATCTGAAAAGGGTCCTGGCTTTATCTGTTATTTCCTGTCTGTATCTGCTTGCGACTCTTCTTTTTACTCTTTATTTTCTCAGAATGGTGGCAGCTTTATTAGCTCAATGTTTTTCATACTAACTATATTTTTATGAACAATCTTCCTTAACATACTCTTATCTTCCTTTGCTATCTTAATAAAAGCTTGATGATATTGTCAGTTGTAGTAAAGTTTCACCATCCTAGCTTTGTACTCCCTCGGTTTCTTAGGTAAATTCTTCACAGCTATGGAAGTTACTTCCATTCTAGAGTTAATTGCCCTGGATCATTCACTCTGCAAATTTTTTTGTTCATATCAATGGTGGGTTGCTGTGTCCTGTTTCTAAGGCGGATTGCTTGCAGCCTCTATGGTCCCTTGTAGCTTTGGTCTGTTATCTTGGGGCTCTTGGTTCACTTGTTCTTTTGGCAAACTTTATCCAGATATGATTGGAGTAACGAGGTTTAGAGTGAGCTTTTTATTTCTCCCTCCTCCCCATTAGTTTAAATATTTAGCCATATCCTTCCCCAAAGAATGTTAAATTAAAAAAAGCTTAGAGAAGGATGACAGAATGAACATGGTCCAGTAAATGCATTCAGATTTGCTAACCAACTATTATGGTCTATAAATGGGCTAGGTGTAAAATAAAGAGATATTATTTAGGCTTCAATAAGGAAGTATAAGTTTGATAGGATGAAATGAAGAGGAAAAATCTAGATTGGATGTTTGAAAGTTTTCCTCAGACTTTGTCTAGGGCTAGTGGACATTGGAGTATTGCTGGTGTTTCTTTGACTTTTTGGGGTGGCCTTTGGTTAACTGTCAACTAAAATCTTTTTAAAGCTTTAAAAAAGTTGTCCATGTCCCCTGAAGGTATTATAATGGGCACATATTTATAAATCAAGAAAACCAATGTTCATTAAGCCATAATTTGCCTAGAACAGTATCATGTTGATCATGAGATGCTGGTTAGTTAGTCACTGTTCATATTGATGAAGTTCCCAAGAATAAGTGGCTCGAGAAACTCCTAACATTATGCCAGACAAGAACTCATGCAAAATTATTTCCATTACTTCATTTGATTGGGAGGGGGAGGGGAGAAAGGGGAGAGTTTAAATTTTTGTGGTTATAATAAATTGTGTTGTAAAGTTCAAAAATAGCAAGGTTAAAAAGGAAAGGTTTTAGATGCATGAATAAAATCTGAGTGAAAAACTCATGCCTAGTACAAGCATTATTAGATGCTTTACTAACAAAATTGTTACCTATGCTTCATCTGGAAATCTATAACTAAGAAGTCTACATACGAGAATAAAAAAGAAACTGGGGAATATTTGGAAATTTCAGTGAATTGTTAATACTTTCAGGAATTAAACGTTTACTAAGTCTTCCCTATAATTAAATGTACTCATCAGTATATCTTTGCTTTTCTCCTTTAAAATTAGGATTGGCTGGATATTTCAGTAGTTAAGTAGTGGAAGATATGCTACTAGACATACTGTCCTTAAATGTATGCAATTTGAAGCATTCCACAAGCTATACTGGACCTCTGTACAAATGCATAATCTAGAAAAAAAAACTACAGTAACATTTTGAGTTGTATAGCAACTTCTGTCTAAAGTAATCACGGTATAATTAGTGTCAAGCCACACCTGTGATTTATGTAGTGTTTATACCCATTTTATAGCTGGAGAGACTTGAGATGCATGTATTGCTTCAGGTCCAAGATTACAAATAAAATTGGTCTTGGTGCTAGGAATGGAATTCAGGAGTACTGATTCCAGTTCTTGTTGTTACAAGAGAACACACTAACATAGCCATAAGGACAGAAGGAATATAGAATGTGTATCTGTAAAATTGCCACTTTCCACATAATCTCTCCTCATTCTAAGATGGATGACTTTGTCTGAAATAGCTAAATGGGTATTGCTAAGTCTAATGGTAGTGAAGACTATATTGAGACATTGTCCTGATATAGCTTTCCAATCAAAGACTACAGACATGATCGTTGCTGTGGTCTATTAAGGGTGATACATGTCATAGCAAAAAAGTTGGCAGAATTTAAAGAAGTATGAAC
Organism: Mauremys mutica; assembly: GCF_020497125.1. Lineage (NCBI taxonomy): Eukaryota > Metazoa > Chordata > Testudines > Geoemydidae > Mauremys > Mauremys mutica. Next base: position 29,173,416 of record NC_059073.1, read on the forward strand.
TATTTTTAAGCTATATTGGAATGTGCTCATGATAATATATAAAGAGGGAATCCGGTCTATGTATATATAGAAGTGAATGAAGTACTAAATTTATTTACTAATTTTAAGCTGTATAATGGACAAGACTGGATGGGCGGGAAATAATTTCCAAGAGAACAAATTTGTCAAAGGCTTTTAAAATTGTGGAGAAGTTTGTTGTGCGAGGATGTCACTACAGTATGCAGAATACTCGTCTGTCAATTTACTGCTTGCTGAGGAATAACACAGAATACACATAACAGCCTGGCTTCTTTTGTTCTACTAGATTAAATTCATTTAATTCATGCTGAATTAATATAGTTGGAAAATCCATAAATTGAGATCAGCTATTTACTCTTTGGCGTAAGGCTTTTATTTTTCTAATCTTAAAACAGACATGCTTTTAACTCTTAGGGAGATCAGGTTTTATTTTTGAAAGTAAGATTAAATTCTTGGAGCATAAACTTGAAAAAGTAGACCATAACGTTACATTGTTTTCTTGTAGTAATGGAAGCTGAGAGATGTTTTAAAGACAAACAAAAGACAGAACATGCTCTTTAGAACCTAAATATGTACCTCAGAGGACATCTGCTAAGTGTAATTTAACCATTGCTGGCGTAGTTCTTACCATAATATGGTTTATTCAGCACTCGTGTTGTTTCTGACTTCGTCACTATGGCTCATGGTAATTTCCCGGTGTGAATTCAGTCACTCTTGATTGCTAGTTTTTCAGTTCTACTTTTCTGTCTTGTAAAACAATGCCTAAATAGGCACAAAATACACAACTTTTTTTGTGGCCATATCAGCCATGTGAGTTTGCTATGAAATGTGTTGTAAATTCTGCAAATTCAGTAAGTCTGGATTTCATTTTTTTTCCTTTTAAAAAAGGTACATTAAATGGGAAAAAAGATAAATGCAATAGTGAGAATTCAGGTTCTGGTTGCTTCTGCCTGTTAACATGCTGTTTATTGTATATAAACTCAGGCACATTGTACATCTTGCAACTTTTATAGTGTACACTAATAACATGGATGAGTGAAGGTTGCAGACATAGCCCTGACATTTGGAACTTCCTGACTTCTTATTGCTTGATAGTTCAAATTTACTGTTGCATTATTAACTTTTTGCTTTTAAATCTGTTTTTATAAAAACTTGTTCAGAAGTGGCAGTATAATTGAAACTACTTTTGTTTTGTTATGCCTCAGTAAACAGGAAAACAGGTTTATCTAAATATTTTATACTTATCGCAAGAGATACTTACACTTTAATTGTGGATTACCTCCATCTATGAAAGGGAATAGAGTTTTCAGAATGCTCCTCCATTACCACTGATGACTTACTAAAAGCAATAACTTCCTACTGCCCCATACCACAATCTTATTTACTAATAGAGTAATTGCTGTTTAACACTGAAGCTGTAGAAAGTTCCCATAATTATTGATTTTTTTATCTTAATCCAATTTGTGCCTATCAAAGATAGCTGAAGTGGTAAAAGACAGAACTGTAGAAATGAGAACTTGTTAAAAATAAAGCTTTTCCTTAGCTCATTCCAGCTGCTGAATTCTACTTAAAAACAAATTCTAGCCCTCCAGTAAGTTTCAGAGAAAAAGACTGTTTATATACTAGACTTGTCACTGAGAGTGTTAACCATCTGGCCTGGTCAACCATATTAGATGATTTAAAAACCTCAGCTGCAATGTCAAAATATTTCTTACTAATTCTATAGATGTTTTGTTTGATAAAGTGGATTAAATAAAACTGGGTTGGACTAGTACAGCATTGACATAGTAGATCAGAAATTAATCAAATTGTAGTTGCTTTGTCAAAGTTATTGAACACAGTTGCAAAAATGTAGTTTACACAGATACTGGTTTAATTCAGAATTAAAAATTCTATAGCTGCGTGATTTAAATGCAAAGGTTAACCAGAATCAGTGGTAGTTCTCCATGCTAAATAGTTGAAAATATGACTTAACTGTACTCTGTTGATAAAGCACAGCATGTGAAGCTTACCACTAAGTGTCCTCCATAGAGTACATGGTATGGTTAAACAGTGTATTGTATAATGTTTCTAGTCAGCTGTGACTGCGATCTGGCAGTACAGAATGAAAGAAGACAGCCGGAGAGGGGAAATGAATAAGTTGTAAGGAATCTGTTTGGACGCTGGGTGCCACTCCTGGAACATTTTGAGTCGCTAAAGAGCATTTCTTTTACATCCAAAACAACAAGCTCTCTTAAAAATGGAGGTCTTTGTTACTTGTAATATTTTGGAAGCGTGCGCCCTTTGAGTGTAATGGTTCATATGGTTAAAACATAGACCACTAAACCTCAGAAGGAGTGAATAAGTCATCAGGGCTGGCATTTTTTAGTGTTTTCTGGTTTCAGCCAGGTCTCCGCTATGAACCTATATCGGTATAACTAGGTTGCTCAGGGGTGTGAAAAATCCATACCCTGGAGCGACATACTTTTACCAACCCAACCCTCTGTATAGACATCGCTTTGTCAATGGGAGAGCTTGTGCTGTCAATAGAGCTACCACCTCTTGGAGAGGTGGATTAGCTGCGCTGACGGGAGAAGCTCTCCTGTTGGCGTAGTAGCGTCTTCGCTAAAGCGCTACAACAGTGCAGCTGTGACACTGTTGCACTGTACATGAAGACAAGCCCTTTCTTCACTTCTAATTTAAGGCTAAGTCTCTAAACAATTGTTCTGTTACTAGCTCTCATTCTTGTGCATAGTGCTGTACAGACAGATAAGAAAAGATGACTGTCCTAAGGGTTTTATAGAGCTCAATAAAAGATGATGTTCTTGGGGAATGGAAAGTGGAAGTGAATAACAAGAAGAAAATGTTGCTTTTGGGAGAGTCATACAAGGTGTATAAATGGTCTGTGCTCTATGGTTTTTTGTTCCAATTATAAATAATATGTATTGTGTGCCAGGACAGAAATAGAAAGCATTGGTAGAAAATTAACTAAAAGAAGGAAGTTAAAATTGAACAGTCTGAGGTCAGTTAACTCACAGGATAGGGAGCTCCAGATGGAAGGGGGTATGATGAAAAGAGGCACCAAGTTCTGACTATGAGAAGAAAAAAGAACATCAAAGGGAGAAGAATGGAGAAAGGGGTAGCTAACAAAAATGGGGAGTAGGAGTGATGAGCTGAGATGTAAGTAGGAAAAAGTTGTTTTCTGTAGGCTAATGTATTTGTCCTTAAAGCTACATAGTTTTTAAACAAAGAGGCAAGAGACCAATATATATTACTATGGTAGTGCCTAGAGGCACCAATCAGGGCCATACATACATATAGATATAGACACAGAAAAATTTATAAAAGTGACTTAGGAATTTAGGGACTTAAATGCAGTTGACTTTCAATGAGACATAAGGACACAATTTCAAGTGTCCTGCATCCTATTTTCAAAATGACTTAGGAACTTAAGAGCCTAAGTCATTTTGAAAATGGGATGTAGGACATTTGACATTTTGCCTTTGTCTCATTGAAAGTCAAAGAGACTTAAGAGTCTAAATGCCTTAATCTCTTAAAAATGGAACCTAGGCTCTTAGATTTAAGCCTTATTATCACTTTTGAAAACTTTACCCACAGTCCCTTCCTCGCAGAGCCTTGAAGTTGGGGGCCAGGACATTAACTTTTTAAGGGGGTGGGGGACAGGATGCTAATTGAAGGTGCTCAGGCTGCAGGGTAACATGGCTAGAGTGAGGGCAGAAGAATGTTTGACAAAATGCTACTTTTGTATGAATGGAGAGGTAAGAAACAAATGTAGCAATCCTAATATTTGTATTTTCTCTTAAAATGGCATTTCAGAGAACAGGTCACTTATCCAAAATGTTTCTCATAGTGAAGCCTCCAAATCACTTTCCTCTTTATGATGTTTCAAGTGGAACAATAATGGATTTGAAAGAGATGTGTTCTGTATAAAAATCATTATAATAAAAAATGCCAAGTCAAGTCATCATGCTTGTTTTATATGCCTGCTTTCATACCTTGAACTTTATTCAAAACTCAACCTAGAATAAGGAAAGCGGTAGAAAATATTGACAAAGGTACCTTTTACTTAAAATGTCTAAAACTTGCAGACATAGGTCTCCTAACAAAGTTGCCATTACATGTTTTTGTGTTTTGACTTCTGTAGCTTGTTGGGACAAACACGTTAGCCCACACAAAACTATGGCAAGCATGAGTCATCTGGTACCTCCCTAGTAATTAGTGCAGCCTTATGTAGATAATGAATAATACAAAGCCACAGTGGTTTCTATGGTTTTGCTAACAGTGGCAAAAGACTTGACTTCTAAAATAGTTTTTTTCCTTCAGACTTTCTTTGGGCAAAGTTGTCTTACCAGAAAGCTCCAGAAACATAAGTAGAGCCATAACTGGAGGATTTAATAACAAAACCTTCTTTTGTTGACACCAGGAAATCTATTAAATGGAGCAGTTGAAGTAATGAGTACCATATATGATAAGCCAGAGCCACCTGGGTTTTATTAGGCTGCTTGATGCTTTGATCACAATATTATTTCAAGACATGTCTGTTTAAATTGCTAAGGTTCCTTGTCATCTCTGTGATTTAGACTTCGATATAATTCAAAGAGGGATTACAAAAAGGAAGACCCTGTTCTAGCCAAAAGTAAATTCTGAAGAGGTGCAAGTTCAATGGCTAGGCTAACCTTGAAACAAGAAAACCTGTTAAACACAGCTTTTAGCTTGTGACTACAGCAGTTAATGGTCAAGTTCAACTGACTTGGTGTTTCTTTTCAGCCTTCTGTGTTTTGGCTCCTATTTGGTTTCTAGTTAAATATTTAGGAAGCACTAATACAAAAGTCAGAACACTGAGATCCTTCTATGAATGAGAACCTGTGCCTGCTAACAGATCAGTGAAGTTCAGGGTTACTTTTGAATACAGTTTATCTCTTGCCTTCAAGAAAATTGTTTTGACATGGCCGTCTATACAAAGGAAAGTTTTGCCACCCTGTCCATAATGGCTAGATAATCATGTACAAAGTTCTGTACCTTCGGTTGGTTGGTATGACTGAGGGAACTGTCTTACCTGATAGTGGCTTTGCGTTTACGCTGCTGGTAGCACTTAAGCTAGATGCGTAGCTTTTTAGCAGTACTAGCTTTCTTAAATGGAGTTGGTCTGTTAATCAGCACTACACTTTAGAAAACAATTTGCTTAGATATCAAAATATTAGCTACTTTTTGTTAACTAGGCTAGCCTCATTTCTGATATTTTTATATTTCAATTTGTCTTTTTGCTGTAGTCATTAAAATTTTATACTGTTAGGCCTCTATAATGTTCCCTATTTTATTTCATCCCTACATTGATTACTTGTATATAAAAATATATTCTGTAGAAAATTCTACACATTTATAAGAATATCTTCATAAATATTCTTCTCCGCTTAAATGTCAAGTCTGTAGTTCTTCGTGTACAGCAATTATTGTGAGGGCAGCGTGACATCGTTGAATCACCTTTTGTTGATGCCATTTTAGATTTGGTATTGGTGAGTAGTGAGGACCTCATAGAAGAACTGGTTGTAGGGGACAACCTTCGTTCGAATGATCATGAGCTAGTTCAGTTCAAACTAAATGGAAGGATAAACAAAAATACATCTGCAACTAGGGTCCTTGATTTCCAAAGGGTTAACCTGAAAAAATTAAGGGAATTAATTAGGTAAGTGAACAGGCCTGAAGAACTCAACTCAAGGATCTGAATTTGGAGGAGGTTTGCAATTACTTTGTCAAAGCTTCATCCCAAGTAAGGGGAAACATTTGTAGGGAAGGATTGCAGACCAACCTGAATGAACAAGTATCTCAAGCAGGTGATTAAGAGAAAGCAGAAAGCCTGTAAGGAATGGAAGTTGGGATGGATCAGCAAGGAAAGCTACCTCTTGGAGGAAAAATGTGAGAACAGCCAAAAGCCAAGCACAGTTGGACCTTGCAAAGGGAATTAAAACCAATAATAAAAGGTTCTGTGGCCATATAAATAAAAAGAAAACAAGGAACGAAGTGGGACCGCTAAACACTGAAGATGGGGTGGAGATTAAAGATAATTTAGGCATGGCCCGACAGCTAAACAAATACTTTGCCTCAGTTTTGAATAAGGTTAAGGAAGAGCTTAGAGGTAGTGGCAGGGTAGCTAATGGGAATGAGGATATATAGAGAGAAATTACCACATCCAAGATGGAAGTCAGATTTCAAACAGCTTAATGGGACAAAATAAGGGGCCCCAGATAATCTCCATCTAAGAATATTAAAGGAACTGCCATGTGAAATTGCAAGCCCAATAGTGGGATTTCTAATGAATTTGTAAACTTGGATGTCATACCAAATGACTGGAGAATTTCTAATACGCATTTTTTCCCTTTCTTAAAAATAGGAACTGATCTAGGAAACTAAAGGCTTGTAAATTTTAACTCAAGTGTATGCATGCAAGGTCTTGGAACAAATTTTGAAAGACAAAGTAGTTAAGGACATAGAGGTGAACGGTAAATGGGACAAAATACAACATGGTTTTACAAAAGGTAGATTGTGCCAGACCAACCTGGTCTCTTTATTTGAGAAGATAATGGATTGTTTTAGACCAAGGAAATGCAGTAGATCTAATGTACCTGGATTTCAGTAAGGCATTGGATACAGTTCATGGGAAATTATTAGTTAAATTGGAGAAGACTGGGATTAATATGAGAATTGAAAGGTGGACAAGGAATTGGTTAAAGGGGAGACTACAACAGGTCATACTGAAAGATGAACTGTCAAGCTGGAGGGAGATTACTAGTGGAATTCCTCAGGGATCGGTCTTGGGACTAGTCTTATTTAACATTTTTATTAGTGACCTTGGCAAAAAAAAGTGGGAGTGTGCTAATAAAATTTGCGGATGACTCAAAGTTAGTAGGTATTGCCAATCCGGAGCAGGACCAGAATATCATACAAGATGATCTGGATGACCTTGTAAACTGGAGTAATAGAAGTGGGATGAAATTTAATAGTGCAAAGTGCTAGGTCATGCATTTAGGGACTAAAAAGAATTTTTGCTCTAAGTTGGTGGGGATGTATCAGTTGGAAGCCACAAACGAGAAGAAAGATCTGGGTATATTGGTTGATCACAGGATGACTGAGCCACCAATGTGGTGTGGCTGTGAAAAAGGCTAATGCACTCCTAGGATGCATCAGGCGAGGTATTTCTAGTAAAGACAGGGAAGTGTTAATACCATTATACCAGGCACTGGTGAGGCCTCATCTGGAATACTGTGTGCAATTCTGGCTTCCCATGTTTAAGAAAGATGAATTCAAACTGGAACAGGTGCAGAGAGGGGCTACTAAGATAATCTGAGGAATGGAAAATCTGCCTTATGAGAGGAGACTCAAAGAGTTTGGCTTGTGTAGCCTAACTAAAGGAAGGCTGAGGGGAGATATGATTGCTCTGTCTAACAAGGCAGGGAGATGAGTTATTTAAGTTAAGTGCTAATGTGGACACAAGGACAAATGGATATAAACTGTCCCTCAACAAGTTTAGGCTTGAAATTAGATGAAGGTTTCTAACCATCAGATGAGTGAAGTTCTGGAACAGCCTTCCTAGCTGAGAAGTGGAGGGAAAAAACATAATTGGATTCAAGACTGAGCTTGATAACTTTATGGAGAGGATGATAAGATGAGACTGCCTACAATGGCATGTAGCTGATCTGCAACTGCTAGGAGAGATATTTCCAGTGACTGATAATGGGACACTAGATGAGGGAGGGCTCTGAGTTTCTACAGAGAATTCTTTCTGTCTGGCTGGTGGGTCTTGTGTACGTGCTCAGGGTCTAACTGAGCGCCATCTTTGCGGTCGGGAAAGTATTTCCCCCTACGTCAGATTGGCAGAGACCCTGGGGAAGTTTTGCTGCCTTCTACAGCATGGGGTATGGGTCACTTGCAGGTTTGAACTAATGTAAATGGTGGATTCTCTCTAACTTGAAGTCTTTAAATCATAATTTGAGGACTTCAGTAACTCAGCCGAAGGTAAGGGGCCTATTACAGGAGTGGGTGGGTGAGGTCCTGTGGCCTGCAATGTGCAGGAGGTCAAACTAAATGATCATGATAGTTCCGTCTGACCTTAAAATCAGTGTGTCTATGAAAATATTGTCTCCTATGGCACTTAAAAAAAAGTTTGCATGAAATTGTCTCAAACAATATAGTTCCAGAGTACTGGAATAATAGACAGATTAAACATTTCATTGCTAATTTTTTATTTGGCATTTTGCTTAATTTTGTAGTACGTAATGAACATCATCTGTTTTGGGCACTGTATTTATTACGTACAGGAAGAGCCATTAATGAAACTGATTAATAGAGAGGGTAAGCCTAAAGTTATATGGGTGAAAAAGAGTGCCACCACTTGATAATGTCATTTAAGAAAAGTGGAAGCTTCCTAACTGGAAGAAAATGAGCTTTTAAAAAAAGCAGATCTTGAAGTTTCATAATTCCACTGACGAATGAAACTGATGGCTCTCTACTCCACTTACCCACTTTCATTCTTTCCATTTGTTATATATAAAAAAGAATAGCCCAGTTATGCATTTATCATTTTTCTTTTAAAACTTACTTTAAATTACTAAGGCAAAATCAAGAAGGAAAATGTATTTAATGGGTATATGTATGATAAAAGTGTGTAGAAATACACGTTGAATTAGTGCACTTTTTTTCTTCCAGGACAAATTAGTTTAACCCATAAACCAAAGACTAAGGGTTTGTCTATGTGGGGACACTTAGGAAAAATAATCTGATTATTGAAAGGTGTGAATTTAAAGTGGATTAGTTAAACTGCATTAAACTCCTGTATGAACAAACTCATTAAGTGTGAAAGTGGTCTTAATTTGGCTTATTTAATTAAGGCCATGTTAATTCTCAATGGGTGTGTCTACACCAGAGTTTAACTCAGTTCAATGAATCCACTTTAAATTCACACCTTTCAGTAATTCAGATGAATTTTCCTAAATGTCCCCATGTAGACGTGCCCTTAATAAATGTTTGGCTTTCATTTTTTCAGTTGAGTACAAATTAGACAAATTTAACTTGATATGAAATATTGTAGTTATAGAAATTGTTAAGTTATATGTACACTTCATGAAGTGTGTGTGTATTATGTAAAATAGATTGTGTTGCCCTTGCATTCTGTTTTTGGAAATCTTATAACTGAAAATTCACCACATCCTGAAAATCTTCCTCATGCTGTTGCTTCATGTCAACTAGGCTTCAAGGTTCAAGTTAATCCTCTTTAAGGCATTGTCCAAAGGAGATGTGGAAGTTGCATATGTGCAACTGCATCTTTAAACTTTTGTCAACTCCACTTCTAGTAAAACCATGATTAATAACTTTTCCCAACATGCTTGTAGCTAGCACTGTCTCAATGTACTATTTTCATGGATTCTTAAGCTAAACAACCTAGCAGAAACATCACAGTGGAATACTAGCAAGGGTGTACCATTCTTTCTTAGTTATGAACTGTTCAGTATGACTGTAAATGTAGTAGATCTTTTACTAACTGTAGCTATCTTTGAAAACCTGTTGTAAGCCTTAATGTAGACAGAGCCTGTGTGTGTAAGAGGGATTTACAAGAATCTTATATAGATTGAAAAAAGATTCATAGAGAAACTTAACTAAGCAGCTCAACATCAAAGGATTGTCTTTCCTTTTTAAATATTCCTAAACAAATAAAGCAATAGTAGTGATCTATTTGTTCCATTTTCAGTCACCAAAAGGGGAACACTAATACACTTTTATGTGCAGTTCCTGGAATTTTCAGGAATTTTAATATTGTGGAAGTTTTATACACCTGGTCTTATAGTACTTTAACCTAATTGAGTGAGCATGTATGTGTTTAGATGCCAGGTATATTAATTAACAAAGTGACTTGTAGTTGGTGGTGAACTGTATGCAAATAGTATCATTTACTACTCTTAGGAACACTTCAAACAGCCCACCACTAGTGAAATGCCAGTCTGCTGAATTTTTGGGGCCGTCAGCCCAAGAATCTAATTATATCCATCAGTTTTTCATTTTCATATACATCTTTTAGCCCTTTGATTTGGATGAGGGTTTTCTGTGTACTTGCAGAATTACCAGAAACTACTGGGGGAGTGGTGCATTGTGCGCATGCACAAAAACAACTTTCACTGTTATGACAAGCAGAGTGTATTTGATTTAAATGATTTAAATCACTAGTGAGAGAGACTCGATTTAATCCACTTTTATGTAGAAATCCCTGAATCTTGTTGGTTGTTATAACCTTAATACATATTCTTCACAACTTGGAGATAGATTTAGGTTTCATTTTTAGAAGGTACACACTATACATTTTTAAGTGATTTATTTTGAAAACTTTTCAGATTAGTTTTACAGCTATATCAGAAAATGAATGATTGTTTGGTTATTTCATTTATTTATGAAGCCATTGGGAGGTGAACTATCTCCAGTTCCACAGGTTAATCATTAATATTTGGAGGATTTTCTTGCCCTGCTGTATTAGGAGGAGAACATCACCAGACAGACATTTAAATTGTTCTATTTAACTAAAACAACATTATGTAATCTGGATTTTTTTCAACAGCAAACATATAATATTTTTAACAAAACAAGCATATGAATTTTTGAATTTAATTTAACATTAACGTTTTTTAAAATCAGGTTTGTTTTTGTTAAAATTGTTTAACTAAAATAGTTAAATGAAATTTTAAAAAACCAAAAACAAATTAAATAGACTGCGTCAACATGAGAAACTTAAAATATTGGCGTCTGCAGCTAACTCAGTCGTCTTCACCTTTATTTTCGTGTTGGTTCATAATCTGGAAAAAACAAAACAAGCTTTCCTGCTTTTTCAGGTCCCAAATGATTTCTCAACTTAGAATGAATTAGTTCAAAGGAAGAAAATATTCTTTCTACACCAGCAGAAGAAGCTACTGCTGTTAAAAGTGAGATCACTTCAATAGTCTCTGAATCCAAGTGCTTAAGTGACTTCCAGTAGTTCACTGGTGTGAATTTCTTTAAAACATCATCAGCAAACATATATTTCTTGAATAGTTCACCCTTAGTTCTGAAGTTTATTATAGTTGGCATTATGGAGGGATGATTGCTGGATGTCCATGTCATAGCCAACTCCTCTTCTTCAGCAGTTAAGGTTTGACCCTGTTACCAAGTATTGAGAATATTTGCAAAAAAATGAGCTGGGGATAGTGCTTGCCCCATTCGTTTTTTTAAATGCTTGTAATTTAACTCTGCTTAACGTCATTTTGCTTAAAGTCGCATTTTTCAGGAACATAACTACAACGTTAAGCGAGGAGTTACTGTATATTTAACCTCTCTTCAATGTTATAGTTGGTTGACTTAGTGGAAGAAGTGAGTCTCAGAAGAAGAGTGGGAATGGGCCTTATGTTCCTCTTGGGTGACTTCCAAAGCATAGAGAGCCGCATGAAACAAAGCACTATTGAAATGGTAGAGTAGAAAGGGATTTGTTTTTACTAACGAACTTTGTAGCTGTGGTGGACACAGGACTTGGATATATTTAACCACTGTCCTCTAATCTCTGAACATTAGGCTCTTTAGTTTAACCTTAGAGCATCATGCTGTGTTGTCTTGTATCTCTTTCTTGAATGTCCCATCAGCACATCTGTGTTGAGTTTGTCATTATGGTTCACTCATGCTTACAGACTACTTGTTTTTTTTCTTCCGTTATATCTGGACCCTCACTAAATAGTGTCTTTTCCTCAATAACATTTCCAAAATTTGGCCTTTTCTGTTTTTCTCCTTACCACACTACTACACACTTTGGTAATTTCTCATGTCCTCCACCAACACTTCCTTTCTAGCATCACTGTTACCTAATTTATCCAAAATGCTGATATCGAGATAATCATATACCACTCTAACCACGTCCCTTCCTAATCCTTCCCCAATTTTTATTCCTCCATTGGCCACAACATACATTTGTGACCATTCCACAACTCCACTCCTGCCTACATATCTGTTCTTTGTCTATAGTCATTTAAGAGTTTTCTCTTTGGTCCATTGGAGTATAGCCCTAGAAGAGAGACATTGTATGGGACGGTCTGGATAATCCCACTTCAGTGTAATTTTGAATGAGAATCCAGAGCATGGTAGGGTCCTGGTGCCCTTTCGTTGCTACCTCTTATGTGTTGGCTTCACCTCTCTGGAATAGTGCCAGGATTGTACATTCTAGTGCTCTCTACTTTCTCTCCATTGATTCTCTTGGCCAGTCAGCTTGTCAAAGGCTTCTCTTTAGGTGACTCTTATTGTTTCCATACAAGGCCCTGTTATACCTTCTGGTTTCCTTGATGTGCCAGGCATATCATACTGGACAACCAGATTTGTGGAAGGGTATAGTGTAGATGCATTGAGGTAAAAACACCTTTAGCGTGTCTCCATTAGGATTTTACACAGTTACTGTCTCAATGTAAATATATACTACTAAGCAATCAAGACATAGCTTTAAAGAAATTTTTTTGCTGTTGGAGGTAGATGGGCTACTCTGTATCAGTCAATTCATACTCGTGAGCTGTAATTTTGCTCACTGAACAAAAAATTCATTTGAGAAAAGCTATAAAAATAAATTGATCAGAAGAATTACCCTGTTCATTACCGGCACCATCTTTATCTAAAATCTGCTGTGTATACTGGGTGTAAAGCAGTATTTAATATATTCAAAAAGTACAGAACTAGGCATTCAGACTAAATATATTCTGGAATATGAAAATTAAACTTATCTTTCAGGAAGAGTGCTCTTTGTGACATACTGTACCATTTAAAGTATGTAGAAAGGTGGCTATTTGAGAGTAGACATTCATAAGATAGAAATGTCTCAAAAAAGTTTGAAAACACCACAGTTTATATTTAGTTTGAACTATGCAACCTGAATATAAATGAACTCTGTGAACCCCCAAACTCTCTAAATGTGGTTTTCTTATTATACATACCATCCCTTGTCAGTGGTGGCTTTCTTCTATTTTTAAAAACTGAGAGAAAGAGGTGGCGAAAGAAAGTTGATATTAGCCATATACCCAAACAATAAGTGAAACATTTTTTGACCTGTGGCATCTGCTAAGTAAAAGAAAAAAGTAAACAGGACTTCCCTTAAGATCCTGCAGACTTGACAAGACTGATAATTGGTTTTAATCTTTCATTTCAGCTGCCTCTGCCTTGCAGGAGAGAGTTCTCCTTGTGCTTGTTAATAGGCAGTGATGCAGATCATGCTGCAAAGCAAAATCATCAGGTCAGGTATTCAAGATAGAGAAAGTTGTAATTTACACATACCTTCAACGCAGACCTACTGTTTAATTGTTCTGCTTTTCTATTCTGCATCTCATTTAGCATCTATTATACAATTGTTCTCTAAAATAAGAGTAACTAGAGCTTGTTTATCTTAATGTAAATAACCTAACCCAACTGATTCTTAAAGGGAAAGCTTTTAAAAGAGGTATAAAGCTTGCCATTGTTAATGGGGCCAAAATATGAGACGCTTTATAGATGGTACAGGGATTGTTTTAGTTGACCAACTAAATTTCTGAATTATAATGGGGCCAAATTCTGCTCTGTTACACTAGAGTAGCACAGTTGGTTTCACTGGTGAAAATATCAGTCTATATCAGTGTAACTGCAGAATTTTGGCACCTACCAGGACATACTCTGCAGTGTCAGACTGCCTGTGTTCAGGATGTAGTTGATTGTCAGGGGTCTCAAAGTGTGGAGTATCTATTGCTTGCATCTTCAAGCGATGTTGTAATGCTGTTTCATGGCTGATCACGGCACACTAACATCACTGTCGCAAGAAAAAAAAAATTAAACGTTTTGACCCTGAATTAGTACAGAAGGACTCTAGGATTTTTCTTTTCGTTTATATGCTTATTCCACTTGCGAAGTAACACTTGGGTTCGCTCTGCTGATTGACTCAATTCATTTTTCATTGTTGAAATGCTACTGATTCATCTCCTATTTTCAGTGCTCAGTTAATTTGTCACATTCATAGAAGATGATTGACTCTACTGGCCATAAAATATGCTTTACTGCCAACACATTCAGACACTTCTGATTAACTTTTATTGGGGTCATTTTATTAAATTTGATGTGTGTGAATACTATGCTGCTGCTTTGGATACCATATAGTTATTAAACTGTTATCTGAGAGCAAGGTAGTGGTTGTTTTTTGTCCCTGGCCTGAATGTCAAGCTTTTTTAGGAACCTGGCAAATACACATCATTGTGGTGGTTTTTTTAAGTTAGGATCATGCATAGCCACAGTATCATAGCTAGATAGCAGGGGTTAGATTTATAGCGCCCAAGTGCGTTTCTGCACATTTTAAAAATGTGTATAATAGCTAAAGACTGATTAAAAAAAATACAATTTTCATAATAGCGTTCCTGTTTTATGGGATGATTTGAAGGTCAAATTTATTCGCTGTGCTCCAGTTTTCAGAAGATGACCAAACCCAGAAAAACGAATCTCTAGTATGTAGTTATGCTGTCTTCACAGAAAATTTTAATACCCAATTGACTGGATGTGAAAGGCATTTTTGTTATTTCACTTCTCATTGGGCTGGAAATGAACTTTGAGTATTTAATGATTCAGCCCTGGGGGAATTTTCTTTACCGAATTAGCCAGTTCTGATGCTAATTAATTAAATTTTATTCCCAAGCAGAGTAAGGCAACAGAATGACTCTAATATTTATGTGAAGATCAAATTTGTTAATCTAAATTTTTAATAATATCTTTGGGGTTTATTAGGAATATTCACTAGTACACAGTGGAAGTCAACCATTCATAATTTTACTAATAAGAACAATTTTTGTATTGGAATATAAAAATGAATAAAAATTAAGGGTTTGGAACAATGGGAGGGCTTGAAGTAAATAGCAATGATGTTAAGCAGTTACTTGACAACAGAAAGAGCACACGTGTACAAGCTGATGTATGGCAGAATTTTGCCAAACAGCTTTACTGCCCCCTGGGGCTTACACTATAGGGCCAACTATAGGATGAAATTTAAATAAACAAAATCCACCAGTACATTTTCATATCTGAACTGTGTCCTGTAGAAGGTTGTTTTTAACGTGTATTTTTGGAGAAAGCTTTGTAAGTATTAATTTACAGTGTATTCCATATGTTTGTAGCAGTTTGTAAGTAGACAAAGTAAGAGGTGGGCATAAAGTGGAGAGTGGTGCTTTCAGGAGCACAGGGAGAGATGTATGAGGGAGCAACATTATGGTGTTCCTACAAGGTGAAGAGGCAAAGCTTGTACTGCGGAGAATATGGGGAACCTAGAATAGAGATTCAGTCCAGGTTGAGAGGTCAGAGTAGTCACAGGTGGGAACAAGAGGAAGGTCCTCAGTACTACATTTATGTGCTGAGAAACTGCCTTTACTTGGGTGAGAGTCTTTATTCGGGTCATTAGAAGGGAGCTAATAATGGAAATAGAGGTGGGAAAAGCAAACTATTAGTCTCTTATTGCTTGAGGGTCCTTTCTAATTTCATAACTTTTTTCCTGATTTTCCTTTAACCTTGTGATTTTTTTTTTCAGTATTGAAAAAATCTGAAACCCTTTAACTCTTGAAAATGGAAACATTTGGCCAGTTGAACAAAAATAATGGTATTTAGAGTGAATTGATAGGCCACTCAATGAGTGCAATGAGAAATGAGTGCAATTCTTTAGAATAAACAGCTTTAGTTAGCAACTTGCTTAACTAGACAGTGTGTTTAGGAGGGACATTGTAGTAAGACTTTTGTATAAATAAAATCTAGAATTGCATGTGTTGCATTTTTATGTACCATATATACTTGTTCATAAGCCAAATTTTTTTTAGTAAAAAAGGGAAGCACCAGAGAAAGGGGTCGGCTTATGAACGGGTATAGAGAGGGAGAGCTGGGACACAGTCCTCCCCCCCCCCCCCACACACACACAGAGGGAGCAAGGAGAGGCAGCACAGCCAGAAGGGAAGAGGTGGGGCCACAGTCTCTCTGCTTCTGGCCACACTGCTCTCCCCGCAGCCTCTGAAGCAGCTGCAGCCCTGCCGCTCGGCCCCGCCCCCCAGAGCAGGCTGCGGCCACGCCACCGGCACACACTGCAGCCATGCCATGCAGACCAGCGTGCTGGAACATGCTGCGGCCGCACTGCACAGTCTGACCCGCCAGAGCAGGCTGCAGCCCGCTGCCCAGCCTGCCGGAGCAGCTTCAGCCAGGTTAGAGACATCCTCCCCTGACCCTCCCTAGATAAGGTGGGAAGGGATGAGATGGGGAGTGTGTGTCCCAGGCTAGGGGTGGGGTCATATGGGGGCTGGTTACAGGGGTTACTCCCCTGAATCCCAGCTTCTCCCCCCCACCCCCCAAAAAAAAAATTCCCCACCAGTTGCTGTCCCGGCCCATCAGGGAAAGCAGCTGGCGTGCCGGGACACATTGTTTACTTAGGTTTACCTCTGTGCTTGCAGACACTCGAGGTAAACAAACCATCTTGGCCCACCAACGGCTTATCCTAATGGCTCGAGAGCCATAGTTTGCTGACCCTTGAATTATAGGGTTGGCTTATGAACGGGTTATAAAAAAAAAAAATCCATTTTTACTTATCCATCTTGTGGGGGTTGGCTTATAAATGAACTGGCTTATGATCGAGTTTATATGGTAGTAGCTGAGCACCTCACAAAAATAAATTCATTTACCCTTAGGTTGGACATTTGTGTGTAAATCATTGGAAATGGGCATATTTTATTGTCCTGTCATGTCCTACATAACTCTCAATTTTTCATTCATTTAAACAACCTCAGTATTCAGATGTCTGTTATAGAACATCTTATGGGCTCAAGTAGGCTCCCCTTTAGATGTTCAGGATGAGTGTTCCATGTAAAAGGTTTTCTATGATTATGCCTTCCTCTATTCATCCATTCCAGTCCTGTCCCCACACTGGCTATGGTTAATCTACCACTAATCTACCCATTAATCTACCACTTTGAGAAAGATACAGGAAATTGTTACTGTGATGCAAGATTTTTTTCTTAACATTCGTCATTAACAAAGTAGTTATTACCAAGCGGTACTGAGGTATGTTCAAAAAATCAATTGTCTTCTGATTTTTGTTTTGATCCTTCCCAGTTTTCCCTACTGTTCTTTTAAATTTTACCTAGGTGGGATAAAGTATTTCAGGAATAGTGACACCTGGTTTTGTATTGTTTGTAAATCTTAAAATTGGTACAAGAATTGAATCCATTATAGCTAGATGGATCATCTCTGACATGTCATATACAGTGGAAGACATCTTTGTTTCTGCTCAACAAGAGTATAGTATCTTACATAAAAAGCAATTGTTTCCACAAAATATTGTCACTCTTCAACAGACATCCCTTTAATGACAGTCAGATGAGTGACACAGATACTTCAGACCATTTGAATAATTTGCAAGTACATAACTCTTTTACGTTTTGATGGGGATGTTTAATTTTCTTGTATCATCATTGTCTTGTAAAGGCAAAAATAACTGGGGAATGAGGCTTGAGCAGCTGAGTCCATGGAAGCATCTAATCTAACTTTTGATCGGTCAGTCTGTCGATTTGGTAGGAATGTAAGCAAAAGCCCAGCTGTTCAGATTGTTTGATATAGTAGGACAAAACAGTTGACAGGTGAAGACCAATTAAATTGCAATACTAGGACCAGATGGCATTAATCGAAAGTTAAAAAGGAACACAAGAAAAAGTAGCTAAGCTGCTAACAAAATTTGTATTTATTACTGAAAACGGCTACTATGCCAGAGCACTGGAAGATGGTTGCCAGTATTGTAACCTTCTTAAGAAAATGTGTTAAGGGTGATTCCAGGAAAAATAAACCAATGATCCTTCCTTCAGTACAAGGAAAGATCAGAGAGAAAATAATTAAAGAGACTATGACAACACATCAGTCGGAAGATGTTGAATGGGGATACACCATAACTGCACTTTTAAGGGAAGGTTATGTCTCCAACCTGTTAAAATCTCTGGGAAAAAATTACAAAAAAGGTGCCTAAATGTGGATATAATTTTAGATTTTCAAAGACTGTATTAAAAGTCACAAAAGACCTATATATGAAAATTAGTAGTCCCCTGGTTCCCTGTAGCACACCTTCAAGAATTTTAAAAACTGGTTGTAATCAATGTGGATAAACATAAATGATTTTAAAAAATAAAAAATCAGATTGTTTTGATTTTATTTAAATTATAAGATGTTTTTCTTTTTAAAAATAAACCATGTTTAAAATGAAATTTAGTTTAATACAAAATATGTTAAGGCCTAAACTCATTTTCTCTTACAGCATTTAAATAAAAAATAAATATGCTGAATCCATAATCCTCTGTTAAAAGCTTAGAATCAAAGACTGTGTTTCTATAGAAAGAATCAGGGGAAAACTATCTCTTTTAGGTCAAGCTTCATAAATATACTAAGGGCTTACTTTGTTTAATAAAAATGTTTATATGCTGTTTTGTGTGTTTAATTAAATTCCAGTTACTATCCTAATGCAACAGCTTGCACAAATCATAAGCAAAAAGTTAATAAATATATCATTTGTTGTTTTCTAATATACTAAAATGTACAATTAAGTATCTGAAAATATTAAACTCTATAATTGCTTAAATATATATAGTTATAGTGTACCATCCTAGGTAATAAACAGATGTACCAAATCTAGTTAAAGGCTCTATTTCATTGTAAAGCCACATGCTTTAATGCTTATTTAACCAATGAGAACGTGCCTTTCTTTAGAAAATAAAGTACAAATGGAAAAGTTGATTAAAATGGATCATTTAAATCAGGGGTCTCAAACACGTGGCCCGCAGGCCGCATGCAGCCCTCGAGGTTATGTTCTGCAGCCTGCGAGCTCCTCACTGCCCCCCGCTCCCCCCAGCGTTTACCTAGAGCGGCTCTGGCCCAACGTGCACCGGGGGCAGGGCAGGCTCCCTGCCTGCCTGCCCTGCTCCCACGCCGCTCCGGGAAGCGGACAGAACCTGGGGGAGGAGAGGTGTCGGGGTGTGTGTGGCTGTTGCTTCAGGCACCGCCCCCAGCAGCTCCCGTTGGCCGCGATTCCCCGTTCCCGGCCAATGGGAGCTGCTGGGGGTAGTGCCTGAAGCAACAGCAACACACACACACACCCCTGTGCCCCTGCTCCCCCATGTTCCAACCACTTCCCGGAGCGGTGCGGGGCGGGAGGCAGGCAGGGAGTCTGCCCCGCCCCTGGTGCGCGCTGGGCCAGAGCCTGCCCCCCCCCGAACCCTTCCTGCACCCCAACCCCCTTCCCTGAGCCTCCTGCCGCACCCCTCCTGCACCCCAACCCACTGCCCTGAGCCCCCTGACGCACCCCGATCCCCTGCTACACCCCCTGGGGGCAGGGAGGGGGCGGAGTTGGGGTGGGGAAGGGGTTGGAATGGGAGTAGGGAAGAGGCGAGGCAGGGACAGGGCCTCATGGAAGGAGTAGAGTTGGGGCGGGTCCGAGGGCAGCGGGGGGGGGGGAAAAGATGTCAGTAATGCGGCCCTTGGGCCAATGTACTAGTCCTCATGTGACCCTTATGGTCATTTGAGTTTAAATCAAGGCTTTCCATTTGGTGATTTAAATCGCTATTCAAATGGCTGATTTAAATTGCCTTAATTTAAATCAATCCACCCTGGTTAAGATAAAAATCAGTGGGAATTAGGTGCCATGGAGCTTTTGAAAATACTACCTGTTGCCTATCTGCACCTTTGGGTGCCTAGACATCTTTGGCCCTGAGTGCCTAGAGAAATGAGCTAAAAGCAACTGTTGTGACCTTATTGATACAAATACTTTAGGACTAGGTCACATTGCAAGAAAATCCCGAGGGACCTCACAAAATGAGGAAAATGGGCAACATATGGCAGATGAAATTTCATTTTAAGGTTAATTCCCATAGGAAGTAATAATACAAACTACTTGTCCATACTGGGTTCTGAATTGGTTGTAACCTATGAAAGGGGGTGGCAGGAGATTAAAGACAGCTGCTCAACATACTACAACAGGTGAAAAATGTGAATTGAATGTTATGCTTCATAGGCTAAAGAATAATATGGCTACATTATATAATACTGTTATTGAAATTGATAGTGCATATGTTGAATACTGCAATCATTTTGTCCAACATAGAGAAAGTTAGGAGGAGAGTGATGAAAATATTTGAGGCCTAGTTGGAGTTTGGAAGGGAGAAAATAAGATCAGATACAATATGTGATTATAATGTGTGGTATAAAGAAGGGCAGTTAGATTAGGGTATACTGAGAATCCAGCAGTTCTCAAATTCTGGTGTGGAGACTCATTCTGTGTAGGAGTACACTATTCAGCTCTACTTATTCAAGTAATCAAGTGTTTTAGTTGATAAACAAATGCTAACTCAGGGTAACTTTTTAAACATCTGAAGGCATCCATGTTTTAAAACTTATCCTCTTTGGAAATTCTGAAGCTCCTTTTCAATAAGTTCATTAAATAAATCCCGAAGCATGAAAGTTAGGTTTATTAAGGTTTTCCCCCATTTTCCATTCCATTTTATAAACTTTAATGAATATAGTTTCTAGTTAACTGTAACTTTGTTTGAGAGTTAATTACTAAGTGCTTCTCTTTCTAGTAGATACAATTTTTGAGTATGTGGTTTTATTTGGTAAATGAAATGTTTGTTAATGATGGGATGGTTGAAAAAGATTTGTCAGGTTTAAGTCAGTTTCTTGTAAGCATTATCACTGATAAAAGTCGTGGTAGTCATGAGGATCCTTCTAATGAGCGAGTTACAACTCTTGTTAGAGTGCAGATTGCCAAAAGATCAGACAGACCATCTTCTGTTTAGACTTAATACCACAGCAGTTTCTGAAGCAAGTGAAGGCTGTTATGGAGACATCTGTGGTATGTAGTGTTTAAATTTAACATGCTCTTGCAGCAGTCTCTTGGTTGATGTAAAATTTGTTGTCAAAGATCTCTCATTCCCACGTCACTCAAGGCAAGTATTAAGTAGGCAATAGAAGGGTTTATATCATGGGTTGGAAAGAATTGTGTGTTGATCAGAATGGGTATTTTCAACAAGAACAAATTGTAGTTTATAAACTTAAATATAATGTGGGTGCCCATCCTCTCGTTAACATATGTTAGGGCCAAGTTCAGAGAGCGGACTTATCCCAAAACAAACAAACTTGAGCTGCACACAAAATGACTTTAATCAATGTTTCAGCTTATTCTCGAATAAGTAATATTGACTACACATAGATGGTTTCTTTTCCTGTTGAGTCTGTTAACACTGTGAGGGCTTACCCTCTTTGGAAATTCTGTTGCGGTTCCACTTTAAAGCTGTTAAGTAAATGTTATCCTGAGAACGATATTATAAAACTGTTGCCATTGACTTCAATGGCAAAATGCCATTTCAGTGGATCCAGGATTAGGCCCGACATTCAGATTTGAGTAGGGCTACCAGATAGCAACTGTGAAAAAACGGGACGGGGTGTGGGGTAATAGGCTCCTATATAAGAAAAAGTCCCCAAAAATGGGACAATCGCTTTAAAAACGGGACATCTGGTCACCCTAGATTTGAGACATTATAAAATACAATCTTTATAGGTTATTGTGTCCCTAGACCTGCTTTGTACATCCATACTGTGTCTATTTTAAGAGCCTGAATCAGGGTGAATTGATTTAAATCAAGGTAATTTAAATCATGATTTTAATCACCAAGCAGAAAGCCTCAATCTAAATAACCCATTTTAATCAACTTTTCCATTTGTACTTCAGTTATTTTCTAAAGAAAGTTGCATTCTCACTGGTTGATATAACCAATAAAACATTAAATAAAGTCTTTACAGTAGATTTGGTACATCTTTGTCCTACCTGGGATCATACATTTATAACTATATACATTTATTTAAGCAATTACATAGCTTAATATTTTCATATTCTTATTAACTGTACATTTTAGTATGTTAGAAAATAGTGAGTGATATATTTCATATTTACTAGATAATAACTTTTTTTGTTCATGATTTGTGTCAAGCTGCATTAGGATAACTAGAACTTGATTAAACACCCAAAACAGCATATAACATTTATTTTTATTAAACAAGCAACCTTAAATGTTTTGGATACATGAACTTCTCTTGTCAAAACCTGTTTTTCCATTTACAACTAAATGATTTATTTAAGGAACAGAAGCATTAAGTGTAGTCAATGAATTAAACTGATTATTTCAGGTTAACCTGGGAAAATGTTCAAATATGCATAAGTGATAGTGACGGGAGCTTAAGTTCCTACTTGCCTACGTTTCTTGAAAATGAGACGACAGTCTAAGTTATGTAGACTGTCCTTCAGACTTTTAAAACTAATAGATCTCGTTCCCTCCCTTCTCATTTTTAGTCAGACTGGAAGAGAGAGACAAGTTTTTAACTCCCAGTTGATTTCTGAACTTTGAATGAATTAGTCCAAATGATGAAAATATTCTTTCTGTGCCTGTAGAAGAGGTTACTGCTTTCAAAAGCTGCTTTAGCATTTCCAGAAACTCTGGTTCCAGGTGCTTAGCTAGTGACTTGCATCAGTTCAGTGGTCTGATTTTTTTTTAAATATCAGCAAACTTGTACTGCCTGAATGGTTCCTCTCCAGTCCTGAAATGTATTATGTTTAGCATGACTGAGGAGTAATTATTAGATGCCCATGTCATAACAGCAGCATCTTCTTCAGCCGTTAGGTATCTACCCTGATACCTTGGGTTGACAATATTAGCAAGAAAATGAGGTGGAGTAAGTGCTTGATCTCTCCACTTCTTTACTGCATGAAATTTAATTTTGTTGTTACGTATTTCTTTCTTCAGTGGCTTTTGACGTTCTTTCCAAATTTCTCCAGCATCAGCAGTACAGTAGTGATCTTTCTGCAATTTGTCCAAGGCTATGGAAATAGGTTTCTGTATACAGAGCATATCATGTACATTTCTCGTTAGTCTGATGTTGATTTTGGTTGGGGTAGCTCTATCTGTTTTGTCATGAATTTCTTCACAAATGGTTATCAGATTAGGCCAGTTCTTAATAAATAGCTCAAAACAATGAACCATTGAATTCCATTATACATCTTGGGGGAGAATTAATTTTGGATCCCTGTGCTTTCTTCAGTGAAGCTGAACAAAGTGGTTGTTACAGAAGTATTTTGCAATTACAACAACATTTTCTCTTATTCCTGTAGTTTTATGTAAATTGTTTCTCTGAAAGGTGCATCAAATCAAGTGCATCACTCATAAGTTTCAGGTTCCCTTCATTGTCTTCTTCTAGATTTCTTCTCATCTTTGCTACATTTTCAGCATTGTCTGTGGCAAAACTACCCACCCGAATTTGTTCATAGTTTGTTATAGCTTTTACTGCTGCTCCTTTTTAAGAATTCTGCTGTATGGGCATTTCCTGATGTATCAGTTGTTTCTGTAAGATAGACAACTTCATCTTCAGTTGTCAAAAAAACACATATTACTGGATTATTGTGTACATTGCTCCATGCATCAGCATTCTCGTTAATAAATTTCCCGTCGATGTTTTTTGCACATTGTTCGATGTCCTTCTCATATACTGTATTCAGCAACCTTCCAGCAATGTCTGCTCTGCCACATAGACTATAGCTTGGTTGTAATGATTGAACCACGTCAATGAAAAGTTTGTTTTGAACAAGACAAAAAGGGAGAATTTGTTGCATACATGAGCAAAGCAATCTTTTCATCTATAGAGTCTTGCTGGAATTGGCTGGTCCTGATTATGAACTCATCCACACTGGATGATGAAGAGTCTTAAATACAGGTAATTTACTGTCTGATACATGTTTAGTTGCAGCACTGCTGTTGGTGCCAGCAGATGACTCAGAAATTGTAGACATTTCAGATGATGGACTTTCATAACCTCTTATGTCTA
The DNA here is from genome assembly GCF_020497125.1 of Mauremys mutica. NCBI lineage: Eukaryota > Metazoa > Chordata > Testudines > Geoemydidae > Mauremys > Mauremys mutica. Next base: position 29,197,365 of record NC_059073.1, read on the forward strand.
AGGGGGACCCTGAAACAAAATATTAAGTTACTCACTCACTGAACGTGAGTGCACTGCTTTTAAAAAAAGATTGTTAATGAGATGTCTCCTACTGCAGCTGTTTGAATCACTGTTTAAATTATAAAACTTCTAAATCCAGTTTTATAGGGGAAAACAATACATCTTAAGGACTGTCTAAATTAATTAAAACCTTTATCTCTAGCAATATACCAAACTACTTGAATTTTTTTTAAAATGTTAATTAATAAATGCCTAATAAAACTTTACTTTTAAACAGGAAATGTTCACTTAGAATATTTGATTATACTGAATAATAAAAAAAAGAGAAGTCCAGCAGTAACAGTTAAAATATAATTGATATACTCCCACAACAAACTAACATACCAATTCTATTTTGAACGCACACATTCTGAAATTCATAAGTAATCTCTGCAAAACACAAATGTATGACAGTAATCCAAGTTATCATTTAACAGCATAGTAAGGCCTGGTAGGCAGTCCATAAGAATGGTGCAAAAATAAGTTTACTAATCAGTTGATCCAGATTGTTCAGGCATATCCCCATCATCATCTTCAAAGTCACTGCCTTTTGAGGAGCAATTTTCATACTGTTGTTTCATGCTGACAACCAGGCCTTGCATCTGTTCATTCCACTGTTTACATTTGGTTCCTTTTTACTCAGAGGTACAGGAATTTCTTAAAATATTCCAAAATAGGGTCTTGTTTACGACCTGCAGCCATGGCAGTTTTTTCTCCACTTTCCAAGTGTTGAAATCAACAATAGAGGCTGCACTCTGAAGAAGATTGTCCCTTCTTCCCACAGTGTCCTGCTTTAACATCAGTGTTGTTCCTTTCTGGATGCACACTCTCCTCCTTCTCCTTGTTACATAACTCTCCTACCCCACTCACTCCCCCAGAAAAACAAAAGAACTAAAAATATTCCAAGACTTCTGCTCAAGTAACCCACCATGCCTTTTGCACGGCAGTATTTTATTTGTTTAGAGAGAGGGAGGCTGTTGAGAAATGGGTTTCTGTTTGTTTGTATCTCTGGCTGTGTGCACATGCAAGGAGACAGAGCAAGGCTATTTACCTGAAGTGCTCAGAACCATCCAGAAGCAAAGGCAAGAAGTGTTTTCCCATGAGCTGCAGAGTTGAGTTTTCATGGTGGATGGAGCTTAAATAGTCATAATTTGAGAACTGAGCCAAACAGAGCTCAGGTAGAGAGATGCTATAAAATAAGAGTATGATACCACTCAGGTGTGCTCAGTGGATGATCTTGCTGAGATACACGATGGTGTCTCCTGGAGTCAGAGGCTGGGTCCTAACGTTTGTGATGACTTTGCCAGTCTCTTGCACCCAGTAGCACAGCCCCTGTGTCCATCACAGGAACAAGCCCTTAATATAGTACATGACCTTTTGTGCCATATTTATAACGCTTTACCTCAAACATTAGATTTTTCCCTAGTTCTTTCTTTAGACAATGGCAACCTTGAGCTCACAGTTTCTGATAGAGGCTCAATCATGGATTCAGGACATTTATTTTTTTATTTAAACATTTTAAGACATAAGTAGTTTAGGACAACATATTTTGTATTATATTCAGATTTCATTTTAAACAGTTTTATTTTAAAAAATAAAAACTCATAATTTAAATGACAAGTCTGATTTAAATAAGAAAATGATGCTTTTTTTTTTTAAATCAGATTTTTATCTTCTACTGGAGATAATTAAAACATGTATTGAATCATAGAGTCCCAAACTGGTTTGTCATTGCTGGTCACGTGGCTCTGGCTCTTTCTGCTTGTTTCCACCTATTATTAAATACGGGTAAAACCATACTACTTTCCAGAAGAGGTGATCTGCAGTTTTAAGAGTGGGAGGGGTGGTGGTCCATAACACAGTCTCTTTATTAATATGTGGTCTACACTATGGAAAATTTCAAGAATTCCTGTATTAAATGTTAAACATTTTCATTTCATCCAATAGTACTAAATAACTTGTACTCTGAATAACTGGTACTCTGAATAACAGACTTGTGTGTAAGTATAATGTCTTGAGCTTAAGTCTGACTCACCAATTGCTCAGCATCGTATTTATTCCCTACTTTTGATTTTGTCCTGGGTTTGATGTTACAATTGTTTAGTGATTGTGCTCTGTTTCTACTGTTAGTAATGTTCCTACCATTTATAACACTGTGTAAAATCCAGTGTCTCTTTCATCAGTGCTAATGGAAGTGGATGAGAGTATGAGGTGATGGAAACATTTTATTTCCTAAACACTTTTGTTTGCCGTTGATTTCAGTTACTCCAGAGGAAACTGATCTTTCACAGCTGTTGCAAAATGCAACTGGGTTTTTTTCCCCCTCTTTCAGATATCTGCCTGTTTCTAAACTCTTGATGGCACAATAGGGCCTTTTAAAAATGTCACATATGCAAAGTAATGTGTGTAAGTATTAAGCATTGTTCTGTAGTTTATGGCAGAAAATTAAAAGTTTAGGAGTGAAAGGTGAGAGACTATTGAACACGCTTCTTTTATAAAAACAGCACTGTCAAGTTTGCATTTTTTTTCAGTCTATATCTTGATTACAGTATTAGTTTGCAATGTTCAAAAGTGTTTATGGCTTCATTTTTAAATAATCGTAACAAGTATGCCTTGTACTGTCTAATCTTGCAGTTTACAATTTTGTTTTGTCTGTTAAATTTGTAACTGTGTGGATGGACCTAATGCTCAAAATTTGAATACTTACTATCTAAAAGGCTTAAACTGCAGTGATGGCCATTTAAGTATCTAGATAGCTTTGTGCACACCAGCCCCTATCTAAATTCTTGTCAGATTACATGATAGACTTTACATGAGAAGTTCTAAATATAAATTTATATTAGTAGTGGATATTAGTAAATTTACATCTCGCACGAATGCACAATGTCAATTCTGATGGAAAAGGAAACATCAGTTTAGCTTGTGGAATGTGTTCCTTGTAATCCTCCTTGCTCTCAGTTATCCTTCTAGAGGTTTGCAAGATTTCAGCTATGGTCCAGGAATACTAACTTCAGTAGCAGATGTGAGCCTGAAGCTTATTACATGTTTCACCAGATGTTTCATTTATCTTTAGGGCAACCTTCTGGTTTGTTTCTTATATCAAACACTGAGAAATCAGAATTCAGACTATATTTTAAACATGTTATGAATGCTTACAGATAAAGGAAAAAAAAACAAACCCTTTCATAACCTTAATACATTTTGTGGCCTCCTTTTTTTGGTGTGTGTTATAGCTGTGTTGGTCCCAGGATATTAGAGAGACAAGGTGAGTGAGATAATATCTTTCATTGAATCCAAACTTCACCAACAGAAGTTGATCCAATACAAGATACTACCTCACCCACTTTGTGTGTCTAATATTTTTTGTTTTAAACTGTTTGTGATGAGACATTTTAATTCTATTTTATAACTGATACTGAATTTAAAATCTCACAGATCACTGTAGAATTATATAAGGAAAACCAGTTGTACTCCAGCAATATCTGTTGCATACTAAAAATAAATTACTTGTAAAGAAAATTAAGTTAAGAAATAAAGCAACGTGTAAATTAAAACAACTGAACAGATTCTTTATTACTGTTTTGCATTTGTAGTAATGTGACTATTTTAAAAGCTTTCAAATTAAACAAAATGTTGATAGAGGATACTGGATTATAAGCAAATACTAAAATGCTGTGTTGTGTTTTCATGCTAAATTACAGTTACAGATTTTTTTTTAAATCTGTTTGCATCAGTCTTTGCATTTTTAGCCACTACTATAATTCTGAGCTTCAGGAGATGTTCTATAATATTCCTGATTTTTGGTTCTCATTCTCCTCCCCAGTACCAATCAGTAGTAGGCAAACAGCATTATGAAGATAAGTCAGGAGGGTCTGCTAAAAAATTAGTTTTAATGTATTTGTCATATGCAGAACTGAACAGCTGTAGCTGAAACTAAAGTTCAGTTTGAGAGTAAGAAGATATGAATTGTAGCCTTTCATTTCTCCTATACTTCCTATGGTTCCTTTCTTTGCTCTACCGGTCAGATATGGAGTTTCGGAAGGCCTGTTTCCCTATATGCTGTATTTTCATGTTTGTCAGTTAGCCCAGTGGTTCTCAAACTTGGGCTGCTGGTGTTCAGGGAAAGCCCCTGGTGGGCCAGGCAGGTTTGTTTACCTGCTGCGTCCTCAGGTTCAGCCAATTGCGGCTCCCACTGGCCGTGGTTGGCCACTCCTGGCCAGTGGGGGCCGCAGGAAGCGGCACAGGCCGAGGGACGTGCTGGCCACCCTTCCTGCAGCCCCCATTGGCCTGGAGCGGCGAACCGCGACCAGTGGTAGCCGTGATCAGTTGAACCTGCGGACGCGGCAGGTAAACAAACTGGCCCGGCCCAGCAGGGGCTTTCCCTGAACAACCGGCGGCCCAAGTTTGAGAACCACTGAGTTAGCCCATTCTGCCACTCAGAGGATTCTGCTAATGCCACCTCTAGTGGAGCCTTCTCCCCAGTCTCTCCATGTATCTTGAACACATAGGCTTTTAGGCACTTCCAATTTCTTTTGACTTGTGAATTAAAAGTTTGTGAAACTTTCCTGTAGAATATTGAGTCTTTGAGGTGCCTTTACCAAACAGCAAATCATTTTAGTTACAATGTGGAAGGAAAAACCTCTTAAGTTTTATCTTCATTCATTTTCATACTAAATACTGCAGCATAGTCAGTGATCTGTGGTATTGAACTTTTCTTTTTTTTTTTTGGTGTGTGTATTTTTGCCCTTAAATAGAGTTGGGGTTTAATTTTTTCCTCCTCCCTCTTGGGCTAAGGACTTATTTTGTATTTCCTTAAACGTAAACTTATTCCTCTACTAACTAAAATATGAGAGAAGTGTTAGAAACAAAAGGCAGTTTTTAAGTACGTGCACGAGGTTATGTTGATGAGAACCATATAAACGTCTAGCTGTGAGGCGGGACAAAACATTTTTAAAAGTTTGCAGGATTCTGTTTAGTTTTGTTTCAATGATCATAATCCACACAAATAGTCTCTTCACCTTGAGTTAGGAGCTCTGTCTTACAGTAATGACTCAAGTTAAGCAAAAAATACGCATATTATTACTGTCTTATTATGCTACCACCTTCCCTAGCTCCCCGGGTAGACCGCGAGCCAAATCTGGAAGGCCAAGAGCTTTTAACTAGACTGCAAAAATCTGGGGGGCTGGGGGCAGTTAGTGCAGGGGCATGGCAAGTGTGGTTAGAGGAGCGAGTGGCCACGTGCTTGGGCTTGTGGACCTGGAGCGTGGCACCAACACTCACTCCGCTGCTGCCACCTCCTCCGGCCACCACCAGCCTGCGACTGAGGAGCAACAGGAGCAAAGGTGCCGGACTTCCTGCTTCCCATAGCATAGTGCACTCAAATGCACTCAGAAGGCACCACTAAAGCTCAGTCCCACTCGCAGTTTAGCCCAACTGTGGCAACTGTGCTTTGTGTGACCCTGGGTCACAGCAGAGGTGCCATTTAGGGAGGGAGGGGTAGGGGTTGGGAGGCTGCAAACCCCAGCAGGAGCGTGGGGCTGACAGCGGGAGCCCTGGCCACCTGAGGCTGACACGTAACTCGGGTGGGGGGGTGTATTTCCCCACCACTTTCCCTAAATGGAGCCCCGCGAGCCCCATGGTGTTGACAGTGGAAGCTGCATCCGCCCGGGGCTGACACATAACTTGGGAGAGGGGGGCAGGAGCCTTGACTATACCTTGACCACAAAATTTGGACCTTGACAAAAAATAACTGACTATGCCTGCCTAGCCCCCTCAAATTTAGCGCTAGTCACCTCTTAAAAATCTTTTCATTTTGACTATCTTTGATGTGTGCATGCATTTACACTGTATCTAAATTTTCCTTTCTCAACAGATTACTTAAGAAAGTATCTCTCTTTCTAATAACTGTGTACACAGCAGTAGCCTTGACCAATTTCCATCTGGCTTCCTTCTGACCCTATGGCATGTCTTCACTAGCAACATTAAAGTGCTGCTGCGGCAGTGCTTTAACGTGGCAGTGTAGTTGCAGCACCAGCGCAGGGAGAGCTCCACACGGGGAATAGCTACCAGCATAGCTCCCAGTGCTGATGCACTGTCTACACTAGCATTTTACAACGCTGAAACTTGAAGCGCTCAGGGGGGTGTTTTTTCACACCCCTGAGCAAGAAAGCTGCTGCGCTGTAAAGTGCCAGTGTAGACAAGCCCATAGTATAGCTACTCAAGAGAGTGTATTTGCTTTCTTTGCTACTGATGGCTAAAACTTTTTTAGTCATTCTTCTCAATCTCAGTACAGTCTCTAGCACAATAGATCATGTCATTCTACTCAGTCACTTTCATAGCTGTGTAATCATCTGTTTCCTTCCTGCTTTGCTCATCTGCTGAACTGTGGGGGTACTGCCAGGGGGGCACCACCCAGTTAAAGGGGCACCGGGGTCCTGGGAGAGACACGGGAGCCCAGCAGTAGTGGATCACCGGCTGACAGAGGGTGCTCCAGAGGGCTTGTGAGCTAATTCCCACAGATGACCAGCAGGAGGTGCCACTGGGTGAGTCCACACCCTTACAATGAGTAAAACCCAAACTTGAATTTTAGGCCATTTTGATTTTTCCTTGTTGGCATACAGTTGAACGTTGTCTGCAACACACTTGGAATCTCAAATATCTGGGGATTTCAGATCAGGGTTTTAGATAATTTTCCAGCTATTTAGCCATCTTCTTCAAGCATGCCTGATCGTGGGACTTTAAGGGCCTTTTAAGTCTCTTTCCCTTCCCCCCCCCCCCCCCCGAAACCTTCTCAGCAGATGATAAAGACTTATGTATGGAGTGTGGCCAGCTCTTTGTAAGTGGGGAAGCTGGCTTTGAGTGCAGACTTAGCCTGCTGAGATTGTTGTTCTCCTCCTCCTCCTCCAAAAAAAAAAATCAACTCCCTGATTATCCAAAGATTCCAGCTGTCCCCAGAGGCATTTTAGAAAAAACAAGGTTGCATCTATTGCAGTCATGAATGTGAATGGCCATTTTCTGGTAGCTGATGTTAGCCCTGCAGTTTCCCATACCTTTGGTAATTCTCATTACAGTTGTTACCAACTTTTTTCCATTGATATAATCTTGTGTTTACCACTTTTCTAAAGGAAAAATTAAATGTATGATAACATTTCAGAAATGTACAGACTAATTTCAGACATATAATGATCTCTGTAAAAATATCCATGCTATAAACGAGATAGCTGTTGAAATGGTCAAGTTACGAGTCACGATATGCTTAACTTGGCCTACTTCAACATGTTTTCTGGTTTTAGCGCCCTCTCGTATCAGTAGAAAGTGAATTCCTTACAACATGGAGAGAGTTCAGGGAAAGGCTTATCTGGAAATACCCCAAGGAGAGGCTGACTTAATATCTGTATTACAGTAGCAGCTGCATGAATTGAAGTCTCAGCTAAGATCGAGGGCCCTGTTGTGCGAAGTACTGTACAAATGGTAGTAAGAGTTGTACTCTGCCCCAAAGAGCTTATACTTTTAAGATATGAAACTAGATGAAAGGATGAAACTAGAAACAGGTAGAAAGGGGAAGTGACTTGCCCAGGGTCAGAAGACAGGTTATTGGTTGAGCTTGAAATAGAACCCAGGTATCCTGATTCATAGTCTAGTGTCCTATCCATTAAATCAGGGGTAGGCAACCTATGGTACGTGTGCCGAAGGCGGCACACGAGCTGATTTTCAGTGGCACTCACAGTACCTGGGTCCTGGCCACCTGTCCAGGGGGCTCTGCATTTTAATTTAATTTTAAATGAAGCTTCTTAAACATTTTAAAAACCTTATTTACTTTACATACAACAATAGTTTAGTTATATATTATAGACTTATAGAAAGAGACCTTCTAAAGCGTTAAAATGTATTACTGGCACGCAAAACCTTAAATTAGAGTGAATAAATGAAGACTCGGCACACCACTTCTGAAAGGTTGCCGACCGCTGCATTAAACCATGCTGCTTCTCTGTTTGCAGAGAATTGGGTTATAGAGGTTTTTGCTTCAGTAGGCTGCAATTTAACATGTCTGCCTGTTGCTATGCAGGTTTTAGATGCCCATGTACTGAACCTAATCAAATATACACTCTCCACCCTGGCACAGGGCACTCTCTGCCTAGCTAAACAAGGTATGAATTTAGTTCTTGGGTACTTTAAAAGGGAGAGCCATATCTAGCTATAATATCAGTAACTGTTATGTTGCTAAACTATTAGTCTTGGTTTACTGAGAGCTGCCGTATAGGTGTTTACAATCCCTAGAAGAGTGAGAAATTAACCCTGATCCTATCTGACATAGCTTGATTTCTCAAATGGCTAACCTTTCCCAGACTTGGCTGTTTTTCTGTATATCATATTTTTACAAGGCTGAAGTCTTTTTTTTTTTTACTGATGTGGCTTTTTTGTATATTGAAATACTTTTGATTATTGCATACCCTAATGTTACTAACCCTATAATACGGCCTATGTTAGAAAAGCGGCAGTGGTTTAAAATGACATCAAATCAACCTGTTTAAATTCATGCAGATTCCTAATGTAGATGCACTTAAACCATATTAAGCTAAACTGATTCAATCACAGGTTATGTGAATGAAGCTACACAAATTTAAGCAGCAGTTAGTGATTTTAAGTGCATTTACATTAGATGTTTGCTTTTGGTGTGAGGATGCTTAGAGAATTTATTACCAAACAGACCTCAGAGAAAATGCGGAAGAAGAGAGAACATGAACCTTTTGTACCTCCTGCTTTTCTCAATTCTCTTTGTTCTTCTCTCTGATCATTTTGTTGATGTCTCTCTCTGTTCAGGAGTATTACTAAACAGACCTTTTAAGAAAGCAGTCATAATTAGCTAAGAAATATGCCTTTTGCTTTTATTGAGCACTCATAATGTGATCACTGTTGTACAAAACATAGTGGGAGTAGGGATCCCTGCCTCCATGAACCAACAATACAGATACAGAAACATTGATTCATAATTGCTGCACCAGATTAGGTGAATAGACCACTTAGTCCAGGACCCTTAGCTCTGACAGTGGCCAGTGCCAGATGTTTCAGAGGAAGAGGCAAAATGCAGACAGTTAAGCAATAAGCTGCCCACAGGGAAAGTTTCTTTCTAACCCAGTTAGTTGTTTGTTGGCTTATGCTCCTGAAGCATGAGCGTATATATTTCGTGATTTTTTTTATCTTGTATACCGCAACAGACAATAATTCTTCTTATCCATGTAAATGGATTATGGTTCCCATTAAGCAGTTTGGTTTCAATAATGTCTTGTGCTATGAGTTCCATAGGTTAACTATATTTAAAAAAAATCCCTTTTTTCAGTAGTTATTTTGTAATTTAATTTTCCCTTGTATTGAGAGAGGGTAAATAGAAGTTCCTGATTTATCTTCTTTCACAGTTTTGTTTGTTTGTCATGCCCCTTCTGATTTGTTTTCATTCTAAACTAAAGAAATGCAATCTTTTAAACTGCCTTTTCAAGTGGGAATTTTTTTCATGTGTTTGTCTTCTAGCTCTGGACGACTTTGTCATATCTTTATAGATAGCGGGACTGGAATTTGATCCCAGTGTGAGAAAGTGACACTGACACACACACACACACACCCTTCCTTATATAGGCATAATAATCTCAATTTATTAAATCACTTTTTAATACATCCTAACATGTTTGCTTTTTATGACTGCCACTGCAGATTGAGCCAGTGTTTCTGTTGACATCCTCAGTGATGGCCAAATCTATCTCCTGAGTAGTCACTATCAATTTAGAGCCTAGCAATGTGTGAAAGTAATCCAAATTACTCTTGTAACTTTAAATTTGTCAACAAATTTGTCCCTCTGAATTTCATTAGTCATTTCAAGTTCTTACTTATATTTTGTGTTGTCTGCAAATTTTGCCATTTCACTGTTCACCGAGGGCTGCTGGAACAATTTGTATACTGGGGTGCTGAGAGCCATTGACCCAAACTGTAAACGCCATATATGATGGAAACCACTTCAAGCCAGAAGGTACGGCAGCACCCCCAGTACTCCTACTTCCAGCACCTGTGTGTTCACCTCCTTTTTTTCCTATCTCCTTTATATTTTTAGCTCTTATAGCACTTTTCATCTGTAGATCGCATGCTTTACAAAGGAAACTATTTTGGGTAGGGATTCTCTTATGTTTGGAAAGTATCTAGTACATTGTGGCTACAGTAATAAAAGTTTATTGGACATCAGTTCTATTGCAGAACCTTGGGGCATCCTACTTACTAACCTTTTGCAATTCTGACATTTGACCACTTATTCCTACTGGTGTTTTTTTTCTTTTGGCTACTTTACTTGTCATCTCATGACTACTTAGTTTCCATAATAATCTCTTGTTCAGGGGGTTGTCAAAGACTTTTTTCCAAGGTCAAACTGTAAACTGTTTCTCTTCTATCTGTTATTTCATTGACATATGTGAAAGCTGAACAATTCAGTTTTGTGCAGCTACCTGTACTATTTTATGCAGATTATTTAGTGACAGTATTTGTATATTTGCAACTAATTTGCCTGTAACCATAAACTTCAGCCTTTAAAAAGTTGCCTAGTTTTAGTGCTGGTGCGGCCCTGTTGAATGAAACCCTGTATTTATCTACAGAGCAGCATCAGGGCTAGTTTCCCACAAATGTTGCCATATGAAGATTGCTTCAACCCTTATCTGGTGGGAAGGGAGGGGAAAAACGACTTGGTCTAGGGGTACTCGGTAGTTCAGTCTCCTGTCCATCAAGTTCTTGGCATCTCTGCTGATTCTGCAAATCATGGTGGTGAGTTGGTGATATGGGAGTTGGAATTGAGACCCATAAAACATCCATTGGATGCGAACAGCTTTTAGTTCCTACTGAATTAGACTGGATTCAAACTGGTGACCTACAAGCAAAAGCTCAATAGCAAAGTCCTGTCCCTTTGTAAGTGGTAATGTTATGCCTTCAAGCTTGTGTTTGAGAAAGATACGTTTGTTAAATAAATTAGATTTTGACCTCATTGGAGCTTGTTACTCAGGTCTTCAACTCCTTGCATCCCCAAGCATTGTATTCCATATACTGCTTTGTCAAACCCTCTCATGTACTCCACCAGTAAAGATGAGTTCCCTGTTACCAAAATACAAATGCTAAAAATACAAAAATAAAATACTAACACAATATCCATTTCACCTTTAAATATGTTTTTGCAAACAACTGATATTCTAGGTTTAGTTGGCCATGCCTCAGCTCACGTGGCTGGATTTGTTGACCCCTTGACGTCCCTTCCAGCCCTACATTTCTATGGTTCTGGGGCTTTCTGTCTCTGTCCCCCACAATGCATAGCGTTTTGCCAGCTATGTAGGAGTGTACGACCGACTTGCGAAATGAGCAACATTGACCGGATCTGCTTTATAAAAATTGATGTGTCCTTGTGATATTGTGTTAATCTAGGTGTTTTATAATTCTCTCAATTACTGCTTTTATTATGCATTGCTCTGGATTTGGTGGAAGAAGTGGGTTAATATGGAACCTTAGGGTATGTCTTCACTACTCGGCAGATCAGCGGGCAGCGATCAATCCAGTGGGGATTGATTTATCGAGTCTAGTCTAGACACGATAAATCGACCCCCTGAGTGCTCTCCCGTCAACTACTATACTCCAGCTCGGTGAGAGGCGCAGGCAGAGTTGACGGGGGAGCAGCAGCAGTCGACTCATCGCAGTGAAGACACCACAGTAAGTCGATTTAAGTACGTCGACTTCAGCTATGTTATTCACGTAGCTGAAGTTGTGTAACATAGATTGATTTCTCCCCCTTCCCTCCCCCCCAGTGTAGACCAGGGCTCAGAGTTGTTTAATTGGTGTGAAACAGCACTTGTATAAAACAACACTGGTAGGTTTTGTAGGCTAAATACATTGCTTTTTTAAAAACAAAGGACAGCTAGCTTTGCACACCAGTGATCCTATTTTCCTTGGAAACCAATAGGCAGGAATATGTATCTTGCTGTGTGGGAATAGTGCCTCTTCTGTTATGGAAGGAGGTTCTAGGTGTAACGCTGAAGGCGTGCCTATGCTCCTCCTAGTGCAATTAACACACTTGAGAATGAGATGCTGGAGCAATTTTGGTTCAGAGGTGAGTGTGGGGTTAAGGCATGCCACCAAATTCATTTGCTATCATGCTGAAAAGCAGAGAACAGGCTGCCTCCTGATTTTTAGCCCAAGGAAGAATTTATAAAGATGACTCTCATTTAATGCATCTTCATTTATAATAAAGAACATCCCTGAAAAGTCTACTGTTTCTATGTGTTTCAATGCTTTTGGACCACATTTGCAAACTTGAAACATAAGGCCAATGTGAGAGAGTCTTCAGAACAGGCATATATGTGGACATAATATATCAAACCATCAGAAAAACAGGTACGTTATGGTAAGATAAGATGTATGCTTTGGCTGTTTTTTTCTTTTCTTTTTTTAAACCATTAGAAATGTCCTGACACAAAGATTTTCAAAGTACAAATGAGAATGACACAAGATTTTTCCTTTTAAGAAAAAGAACTCTGCAGTTGGTGGCTTTATTAAACATCAAAATTGGCAAAATATAATCTGTCGTGAAAGAATTGTTAGTTTTCTCTACTTTCTACAAAAGTGATTAATAATCTGAGGCTGATTCATTTGTGATATTGACTGTGATGTGCGACACAGAGCTTTTAACATGCAGATTGCTAGGTCTTTTCTGTTTCAATATGTCTGTGCTCTGACTGTTGTGCTTCCAGATTGTAAAAATATGATTGTAAAAAATCTGTATTATTAAATAAAAATTAAACCCTCTGAACTATGAGTAAATGACTCTTTAGTACGTCCATCTTTTTAAATATTTCCAGAAAAATATTTTCCAGATAATTTAATAAGCACATTGCACATTTGTATATTATAAACTTATATAAAATACATTTAATTATATCCATTCCTAGACTGATTGATATTCATGGGGGGGAAAGAATTAAGGCTTTTACCACACATTCTCGTTTTATTGTACATTTAATTGAAATTTTTATAATTTACAACATATAGGAAAACACGTTTTGTGGAGAGTAGAGAAATTATTGGCTTTATTAACATGGAACTTAAGTAACAAATATAGCATCCTGTTTTTATAAAAAATATTGCCAAATTTGAACCAGCAAAAATAAAATAAATGCTCAGTAGTCATGCTGAAATGTCAAAATTTGCCCAATATGGGAATTTAAAAGGAGGCAACTGAATGGGCTATGAGACTATTGTAGCAGGCAGGCAGTTCTTGGTTAAGTTGGTTCCTTTCATGCTATCATACCACGTTACATCCTAATGGATGTGGCTATATACATTACAAGACAGGTAGCGATGCATAATGTTTTATTCATTGTGTAAATGAGGCTCTCCTGGCTTTGGGGCAGGAGGGATAAAAACTGGACTTCTTAAAAATTAAACCAAATAAAATAAAAATACAAATAAGATTTTATTTTTAAACATAAACCTGTTTAAAATTAAATCGGATTTAATAAAAAGTATGTTAAGGCTTAAACTACTTATAATTTCTTAACCATTTAAATAAATAAAAATAAATATGCTGAATCCATGAGCCTTTAACAGAAGCTTTGAACTAAAGGCTGCTTTTCTATATGAAGAAATAATCAGAGGAAAAAATGTAACTTTTGAGATCAAACTTTATAAATATTGCACACTATGTCAGCCTAAGTAATTTAAGAGACTGCCTCATTTTCAAGAGACTTGGGGCTTGTCAGATTGGCACTTTACAGATTGCAACTTTCTTGCTTAGAGGTGTGAAAAAACACACCCCTGAGCACTGCAAGTTTCAGGGCTGTAAAGTGCCAGTGTAGACAGTGCACCAGCACTGTGGAGATGGGTTTTGTTTTTTTTAGAGCGCTGGGAGAGCTCTCTCCCAGCACTGCGCCGTGACTACACAAGCCACGTAACATTTACAGTGAAGATGTGATCTTAGGTAAGTAAGAACTTAAGCTCCAGTCAGTTTAACTTAGGCCATCTCTGTACATACAGCGCTGCAGTGGTGCAGCTGTAAATCTGGTGAAGCCGCTTTATGCTGACAGGAGAGCCCTCCTGTTGGCATAATAAAACCACCTCCATGAGTCGGAGAAGCTGTGTCTGTGGGAGAAGCTCACCTGCCAACATAGCGCTGTGCACGAGTGCTTATGTCGATGTAATTTATGTTGCTCGGGGGGGCGGGAGGGGGAGTGTACTGTTCACACCTCCTGAGTGACATAAGTTTTGTCGACATAAACTGTAGAGTAGACATAGTCTTAGGCATACGTAAATTGTTTCAGGTGAGCCTGGAAAGTTTTCGTTTAATTTCCTTACTACAGTTAATCCCTCTGTTTTAATAAATTATTTAGATGTAAATGTGAAACATGTTTTGATAAGAGAAGTTTGTCTCTAAAACACTTTAAAATTATTTTTATTAATGAAAACCTTATATGCTGTTTTGTTTAATTCCAGTTACCATCCTAATGCAGCAACTTGCACAAATCATGAGCAAAAAGTGACATAATATATAATTTACCATTTTCTAAAATACTAAAAATGTACAATTAATAAGAATCTGAAACTGTTAAAGCAGTACCAGACCCTACCGTAACAAAACCTGTGGCCTTATTGCCACTGCTACAATGATCGTTTCCCCCCACCCCACACACGCCTTTCAAAATCCATGGGTCCTATACTTGCCTATCACAGCATGCGGTGTACTTCATCCAGTGCATCAGCTGCCTCAACTACTACAAGGGTGAAATTAGACAATCACTACACTCCTGAATGAAGAAACTCTCAGAAAAATAAGACAAACACTGTATCACCCATGGACAAACACTTTTCACAAAAGATCACTCCATATCTGGCCTCTCAGTCCTTGTCCTTAAAGGAAATCTGCACTATAACTTCAAAAGACGCACCTGGGAGCATAAATTCATAACTCGGCTAGACACAAAAAATCATGGACTCACTAGAGATACTGATTTTATGTCTGATTACAACAATCTGTAACCCACTAAGACTATGTCTACACATACAGCGCTGCATGCATCTAAGGACCAGTATGCACGTGCAGTATATCTGGTGAAGATGCGCTCTGGCGACAGGCATTATAAAACCACCTCCCCAAGCAGCAATAGCTATGTTGGCCGGAGAAGCTCTCCCACCAGCATAGCGCTGTCCACACCAGTACTTATGTCACTGCAATTTATGTCACTCGGGAGTGGTTTATTTACACCCCAACAAACATAAATTCTGCCAACATAAACTGTAGTGTAGACATTGACACCTCTGTAGTCATAGGATGAAGGAGAGTTAGGCTATTACCACTTCATTTTGAATGGTGTCTTGCAACATGTGTTAACTCCTTATGCTTAACAATCATTTCCACCATGTATTTAGTTGTGACTCTGATTACCTTTCCCAGATGGGACGAAGAGCTCTGTCTGTGTAGCTCGAACGCTTGTCTCTTTCACCAATAGAAGTTGGTTCAATAAAAGATATTACCTCACCTACCCTGTTTCTCTCTCATCTTGAGACCAACACTGCAAGCTATATAGTTGCTTAAATAAATTTAGATAGCAAATGTACCTTCCAAGGTAGCAAAAAGATATACCAAATCTAGTGTAAAGGCTCTCTTCAGTTGTAAACCAACAGGTTTTAATGGTTATATCAACCAATGAGAATGCACCTTTCTTTAGAAAATAATTTAAGTGCAAATGGAAAAGTTGATTAAAATGGGTAATTTTTACATTGAGGCTTTCCACATGATGTAAATAGCCTTGATTTAAATCAATCCACCCTGTTTTGGAGTTGGCAGGAATGCATGCTTAATAGAAAACATGGCTAACATTTCCTTGATTCTTCATTGGGCACTCTGTTTTATTGGGAAATGGGATATCATTTTCTACTTCTTTTACAAGGAGATGCTGAATTGCCACCTGGCAATTTTTAGTATAGTCATTTACTGATACCATGAACAGGTTATGGTGCCTGAGGCTATTTTTATTGGTGAAGATCTTAACATTGTGTCAAACCATCTATAACCAAACTTAAAAAAATGTATCAAGCCAAACAAGTATTAAATACTAACACTAGATATGGATAGTACTTACCTGCTCCATAAGAGTTGAGGATTAATTAGTTAATGTTTGTAAGGTGCTCAGAAGATGTAAAGATCTATGTAAATGGCAAGTAAAATTATTTTTAAAAATACTTGCCAGAAAATCAAAGCAAAAAACATTGAAAATTGTTGCTAATATCTATTCATAGTTACTTGAAGATGATTGACAGTGAAGAAATAGTGATATTTGAATGTACCTGCTGATAATTCAAACTTCCAAATGTGACTTTAAAATGGATGTCTGGATTTTTAGTGTCTTAAAACAGTAAAAAGGGGTCCAAAACGCTGCAGTAACACGTCTGTAGGTTTGTATTTATAGACTCAGAGACTTCAAGGCCAGAAGGCACCATTGTGATCATCTGGTACAGTGGTCCCCAAACTATTTAAGTTGCACCCACCTCAACCCTAGGAGCTGCTGTCAGGATCTGGGCTGGGGGCGGGGCCACATGCTAATAGAGAGGGATGACATCTGCACACCTTTGATATTAGAAGGGCATTTCTTTTCTACATAGAAAGGGCTAAACAGTTTCATTTGTTACTCTATTTATGGCCATAGTTGACAAACGAAGGGTCTCCTGGTCTCTTCTCAAAGAATTTGGTCTCGGGAACTTCCTGCATTTGTGTTTATGATCTGGTAGGCATTTCCCTGCCTAGCAAAGCGACGGCATGTTCCACAAGATTGCAAGCAGCCTTGTGGGATTCTTTGTGCAAGTTCCTATCTAGGAGATTTGTAGAGCAGCGGCCTGGTTCTTAAGTTCACACATTCATGTCCATTAGTCAGTACTCCAGAGACAATGCTAAATTTGGACAAACTGTACTCTGGTCTGCGTCTACATGAACTCCTATCTCTTCTCCTCCTTTACAGCTAGAAACACCAAGAGTGGAATGCAGATGTGCAATTGTATGGGGAGATGTCAGGAAACCAGTAAAGTGCCTGAAACCACTATGGCTTGTTGCTAAAAGCAGCCAAGTCAGCAGGCTTAGCTTAACCAAGGAAGGAGGGGAGGGGGTTTTGGGTGCCACAGAAAGGGCAGCTTGACCCCCACGTCCTTCCTGATAAGAATTGTGTTGAAGTTGCTGATGCATGCATTTTAGAAGAGCAGGATATGCCCCAGGAATGTCTATTGGGGCCTCAAGGCTGCAAACTCTGGGAAAAACTCACACCTGGTTAATCAATAATCAGAAGGAAGTCTCTTGCTTGACCATTGGAACTGCTTGCTTAACAAGTTTTCTTTAAGGGAAATTGTATTGTACAACTGTCATTGTATTATAAATAAGGGGGAAAAGTTTGAGGTAGCGGGACTCTTTAGGACTGGACTCTCCCTCTGGATGCATCTTGTGTTCCCCACCGGCAGATGGTCTGCCGCTGTGCCACTCGAGAGCCACACTCAGCTTTGGTAATTATTGAGGGTTGGGGGTGTTTTACTAACCTGTTGCGGACGTGTGTAAGTGCTTGAGACTAAGTAAAGTTTAGCTTTAAGTGAAAACACTCTTGTGTTGTCCTGTTTGTGCCAGCCATCTGTCAGTCAGACATCCGTGTCTCCCCTGATTTATTTCCTGACACCACCTCACATAGAGTAAGTTACCAAGAGCTTTGGTTTGAAAGAACCCCGGGTAACATAATCACTCGAAGAAGAAAAAGTGGTTAGCTAACTTTTTGTAGCCATGTTGTTCTTTAAGATGTGTTACACATGTCTGTTCCCTGGCCCACTCTCCTGTCCCTCTGCATTGGAGTTGTCCTGCAAGAAGGAACTGAGGAGCTTCATGGGATGGAGGGCCCTTTATGTTGTGCATGGTAGCGGAGGGCTCTGATGGGTACCACTGAGGGAAAAATTTCCAACGACTGTGCATCTGGCAAATACATGAAAAGAGTGGAATGGACATGTGCAATACATCTTAAAGATCAACAGTTATGAAAGGTTAGTAATAATTTTGTACACTTCAAAAGAGAATTCAGTCCTATTTGGACAAAATGTAGTACCCATTCGTAAACATGTTTTGAAAGTGCTGAGTAGCATGTTAATAATATTGAATAGGGCAATATTTACTGTCCTTTGAATGGACTAGTTGTCAAGTTACTAAGTTTCTATGCTTGTATTGGGGGTATCAGTGAGAAGTGGTGAACTTTTATCAGTAGAATTGGAATAATGGGGATTGCTTCTTTCAGACTTAATTTGCGTGGGGTGAGATAGGAGAAGAGAATTGATGTAGTCCAGATTTATATTAAGTACATGGGAGACTATGTGTGGAGGACAGTTTTCAGGTAATCTGTAGCCTTTGTAATTATCTGCACATTATTAAATAAAAATCCATTTTTAATTCTTAGCATATGAAGTTTCCTTGAACAAGCATCTGTTAAATTTTAAGTGAAGATTGTCTGAAACATGTAATATAGTTTGGTAAATATTTAATAGATAAATAGGAGAAACCTGAGTTTTGTGCTGCTAAATGATGGGGCAAATCCTCTATAGTTCATAGCATTTTTTTAATACACTTGTCACATGGTAGTAATTCAGAAGAGGTTAAACTATTACCTTAAAATACTACTCCTTTTCACACTGCTGTTGGAAATAAAATATTGTAGCTATTTTTCAGTATAGCTTCACTAGGATGACCAAAATAGAACATATTCAAGTTGTGAGAATTTGATAAAATGAGTGAGACATCACAAAAATTGTCATCACCTGCATCTCCTGATATAATAAACGTCTGTCCTTCTTGTAAAGAATACTATAGTTCAAGTTGTTTTTGTTAACATGAACCTTTATTTCTTTGAGTGCTGGTCTGTATATGTACTCCACTGTGGGTGCATGCGCTCCTTGCAGCTGACTGGAGAATTCTTGCAAGTAGTGTCTGTTTGCCTGCAGCTGTGCCCAACCCCTCTTCGTGCTTCAGTGTAGAACTACCAGTACTGCCTCTCCAGTTCATTCTTACCGCTGCATGGCCTGAGTTGGAATCTCCAGTGTCCAGAACCTTTCCTTCTGCCCTCTTTGTCTTCAAATCTGTAAATATTTCTAAGTTTAATACAGCTATTCTTTCTTCAGTGTAGTCAGTGTTAGCAATTTTAATAGTATACTTAGTAATAGGCACGCCCCCTAGCGTCTCCAGTACGGGACTTAGATTATGCAGATTTATGGGGCTTTAAAAACTGTCCCTTGTCCCTGCTTCTTCTCAGTCAATGATGACCACCAGTGCTATCTGTACTGCCTTGGAGAATTTCATATCTCTGCTGAGTGTAATATCTGTCATTCCTTTCCCAGCTAGATATGTCAGGTGTGAGAACTCTGACTTAAGAAGTACCTAATGGAGAAAGTAATGAGGCCCCAATCAGACCCAGGCCTGGGACAAACACCCCCCACCACGACCTGTATATTGGCCAGAGTCATCACAGAGCACATTGTGACGATGCACCGCATAATGCTTTATAGAAATATGCTTATGAGTGTAAATATGATATACATGGCTCATCTAGCATAAAACATTCCAGTTAACATATCTTTGCAAAGGTTATGATCTACTGAGTGTGTTCATCATATTTGTATTAATGTATCATTCTTGTATCTGAAACTAGGAATATAAAATATAATTCTGAGGTCCTATTGTAGTTATGCAAAGTGTGGGCCATTAATGGTGTTTTGGTATCTTGATGGCTCCCATTAACCAGGACAATTGGTTGTAAATGGCTCTGTTTACTTGCAAGTCTTCCTGTATATGTGTGTGCTGACGCAAGTGGATAATGAAGTCTTACAGTGACATGTGATCATGGCACCTGAACTGGAATCCATGTTTAACCTGGTGCTTTTCCATTTAGAAGGAGGGGTGGGAACCCAGAGAGGGACAAAGGATTCCCGCCTTGTGCCAAAGAGATATAAAGGGGTGGAACAGAACAAAGAGGGCGGCAGTCATGAGAAATCCCCTAGCTACCACCTGAGCTGGAACAAGGACTGTACCAGGGGAAAGGATTGGGCCCAGACTAGAAGGAGGCTAGTCTGTCAAAGAAACTTCTTGGAACACCTCTGAGAGTGAGACTTACCTGCATTGTTTCCTACTGTATTAGGCTTAGACTTGCATGTTTTGTTTTATTTTGTTTGGTAATTTACTTTGTTCTGTCTGTTATTACTTAAAACCACTTAAATCCTACTTTTTGTATTTAATAAAATCACTTTTTACTTATTAATTAACCCAGAATATGTATTGATACCTGGGGGAGGGGGAGCAAACAGCTGTGCATATCTCTCTATCAGTGTTATAGAGGGTCAATAATTTATGGTTTTACCCTGTATAAGCTTTATATGGAGTAAAACGGATTTGGGGTTTGGACCCCATTGGGAGCTGGGTATCTGAGTGCTGGAGACAGGAGCACTTCTTAAGCTGTTTTCAGTTAAGCCTGCAGCTTGTGGGGGACGTGGTTCAGACTTGGATCTGTGTTTGCAGCAAGCAAGCGTGTCTGGCTCAAACAAGGCAAGGTACTGAAGTCCCAAGCTGGCAGGGAAAACGGGCTCAGAGGTAGTCTAGGCACATCAGGTGGCAGTTCCCAAAGGGGCTTCTGTGACCCAACCCATCATACACATCTTCTAGCATACGGTGTGAGGCAGAAGCAGTAACTCCGGGTTCTTTGTTGGGTTTCCACCATGAAAACAAGGGTCACTCTCATAAGCACAAGAGTAGAACCCCTTTGAAATCCACTCTGACGAGCTCAGATCCCTCCCCAGGTCTGTCCAAGTTGGGTGAGACTTCATGCCCATGTTACGAGGACTTCGACTGTCCTAAGCTTCATGGTAAAAAGGCTCATAGGAGCAAAGCTCCCCAATATTTGGACTGTGCACCAGTCAAAGGACCGGGATCTGCTGTGTCATGCTATCTGGAGTGGCTCAAGAGTGAGAGTACCAACCTCAGGACAGACTGTTAAGAAACAGGGTGAAAACTCCAAATTGGTTGTGAGTTGTATACTTAGATTTCATCAACTAGGTTTCACCTGTATTCTTCCTGAGGCATGATGCTTTCAGCAAAGAGAACAGACTTTATTCCCTCAGTGCAAGCATTGGTATTTTAACTGCAGAGAACAAAACAGATTAGAAAGTCACCTGGACTGTTTGTTGCCGTAGCTGAACAAGTTAGAGGACAAACTGTTTCTTCCCAGAGACTCTGTAAGTGGCTCTCTGTACCCTGCTTTTAGTTGACACACTTTCCTTCCCCACAAGGGATAAGGGCTCACTCTTATGTGAGAGCTAGCAGCATCAGTAGCATTATTTCAACAGGTACCACTGCTTGATATTTGCAAGGCAGCAATGTGGAGTTCCATCCACACAATTCACAAGAAATTACGCCTTTGTCCAAGCCTTCTCCATTGATGATGCCTCCTTTGTGGACAGCAGTTCCACAAGCCGCCATACCACTTCTGTCCTCACACCTACCTTCCTTCTTTCTGAGTACTGCTTGTCTGTCACTGACAGTGGAATACATATAGAGACCAGCACTCGATGAAGAAAGGGAAGTTAGTTACCTTCTGTAACTGGAGTTCTTTGAGATGTGTGGTCCTTATCTGTATTCCACTACTCAGCCTTCTTTTCTTGTGCTTTGGATCTTTCTGATTCGCAGGAAGAGAAGGAATTGGAGATGCAGTTGGTCTAACCACCCCTTATCCCCTCTGTGTGGAGTACAAGAAGAGCGAGGGTGCAGGCATAGACTCTACTTGCAAGAATTCTCTGGTCTTAGTTGCATGGAGTCCATGCATATCCACAATGAAACACAGATAGGGATCACATATCTCGAAGAACAAAGGGTAACTAACTTCCCTTTTCAGTCCATCTCCATGCTACTAGATAAATTTGGCTTTGGATGGGCATTTGCCAGAGCGAACTTTATCAGTGAATGAAAAGTCCATGATAAAGTAGTCTTGCCTCAAACTTTGAAACACCACACATCACGTAGAGTACCCTGAACACTGGCAAGCAGATTTAGATAAGGATATAGTACATATCTCAATTATTTATTGGGATATGATGCAATTTAGGGCATGTGTACAAAAAAAAAATTGTTGACCTAAGTTATGTTGGCATACAGCTGCCAGAGTAATTAAATCACTTTTGCATGTCCACACTTTGCTGTTTGTGTCAGCAATGTGCGTCCAAACCAGAATGGTAGTATCAACTGTACTGTCAGTGTGAGGAATTGTGGGATTGCTTCTGAAAGCCAGTAGCAGTTGATGTAAGCAATGCAGTGTCTATACTGACATTGTGTTGACCTAACTACATCAGCATTAATAATCTGCCTCTCATGGAGGTGGAGTTAAGTCGACGTCCCGCGGCAATTACATGGGCAGGAGCGAAATTTTAGTGTAGACACTTATATAGTTAGGTCAACGTAAGCTGCCTTTTCTTGCTTCCTTAAAGAAATTTCTTTTTATGAACTTTAGAAAAAGATGGGTGTGTGAAAGGATGGAGAGAAGATGATAAATAACGTCTTTAGTTCCTGATCACTCAGCAAGAGCAGACTTTCTGTTTGAAATCTTGCTCACTGAGAGCGCCTCATGAGATACACATTTTTGTGAGGGTCCCAGGAGACAGTGATCATACACTCTTAATCCAGCACATAGTACTTCAGTACAGCACAAACAGAATAATGCCGAACAGTCAGTTTTTGTGTACTTCATGTTGACAAAGCTTCTTAACTGATTTAAGTTTCTTTAACAATATGTACGTTATGTTTCAGTGAAACAGGTAACTTAATCCAGTTGTCTGTGTCTGTACCCCAAAAAGTCACATTTCAGTAGTCAGATAACTCTTTTCACTCTAAAGCTAATAATATGGTTATATATAAAGGGCATATTTGCAGTCTGGTTTGAGAAGCAGTGGAACACCCTCCTTCCCCCCCGTCCATACACCCAAATAATTTGGTTCTAAAGTATGAACACCTGACCAGTGCAGCTGAGTGACTTGCCCAGATTCTTAACAGATCTGAGGGCTTGCTGGTCCATGGTTAACTCAGTTAAGGAAGTGATGCTTTACAGAATGATGGAAACAATGTGAAGAAATAGTGCTGATTATACCAGCACAGACAATTTGGGGGTTATTTATTATGTAATTGTGCAACCTGACATTGTTGTTGAAACCCTAGCTGCTGCTAAATGTTCAAACATGCTTTGTCTGTGCTTGGTAAAAAGTTACTTTTTCTTTCTGATAGGGACCTTTCCCCGTAATTGATTTTTACTTATGTAGTTATTTTTCAGAGACAGAGTTGCTAGCTATGGATACTTTATCAATCCTTTGAGACTTTTCTACGCAGCATACATGTTTCCTCCATTATTATTTATCTGCTAAAAATAGTGAAATCGGGAAGTGGTGATTTGCAGATGTGGACAGCTGTCAGTGGATGCTTTTACTTTTCCTACTGTCACAGTTTTAGGATAACTGTATCTGTTTTCCTCCTCCCTGATCCACCAAGGGCACCCACCACAGGCTCCCAGCTCCTAGCCATCACCACTCTTGGGCGAAGACTCACTCTCACTGATTGGGGGTTCTCTAAAGCTGCCTGCTTTGTGATAGATTAAAAGGCCAGCATCGGCACTTTGCTTTCTCACCCAAGGCTATGACCAGTGTATTACCTGCAGTTATAAATTACCGCACAACTCTTTCTGAGAAAGCACATTTATTCTTATGGTGAAAACATTAGAGAAAACATATTAAACACAATAAAAGAAGCTGCATGCATGTTAAAAAGCCTACAAGAGGTCACCCCCCAACTCCTAATTTGGGTTCTGTGGTAGGTGTCAGTCTTTCAAAACCCAGAACTGGATTTTCCCTGTGTTTACAAATTCATAACTGTCTCAGAACCAGAACCCTGATTGGGCAGTTCAGCTGTTTCTTTATATAGCTCAGGCGTTTGATCTTCAGTCTTTGAGACCAGGTAATCAGAAGACAGTGACCTATTCCTCAGGGCATAGCTTCAAAAAAGGGTTTTTGCATAACAGGAGATAGGGAATTTGCATGATCTCTTCTTAGGTACTCCCCAGGAAAACCATTACACACTTTTATTGTCCCAAAAGTCCATTCTTGTCTGGCACATTTTCATTATAGTCTTTTGAACTCCCTACCTCACATCACATCGCTCCCCTAGAGAGGTTACACACTATACCGGCACACAATAATTAACATACTTTGTATTCAGTACAATGGACCCCAAAGATACCTAAACTTCATTCAATAAGGTCTCACAAGTTTATTGCCGGAAATTGCCATATCTATCACACCTACTGTCTGCTAAAAGCCATTATTTACATCCCTCTTTTCAAAGTACACATTGCTGACTGCTGTTTCTAAAAAGGCAGAGTTTGAGAACTTCTCTTGGAAGCATTGGTCTCTCCACAGAATCACCAATTACCTTCCAGATTTGCACTGAAGAGTATGGGATATCTTTACTCATGCTTGTGAAGGGCCAGAAGCGGAGAGATTCTGGTCACGCCTCTTCCCTTCTGGCTCTGCTGACTGTACTGCCTCTCCTTGCTCCCTCTGTTGGGGGGCGGGGGGAGCTGTGTCCCACCTCTCCCTCTCTATACCCACTCATAAGCCGACCCCCTTCTCTGATGCTTCCCTTTTTTACTAAAAAAAATTTGGCTCATGAACAAGTATATATGCAGCAAAGAATCCTTATAAACTAACAGACGTTTTGCAGCATGAGCTTTCGTGGGTGAATACCCTCTTCTTCGGATGCAAGTAGTGGAAATTTCCAGGGGCAGGTATATATAAGCAAGCAAGAAGCAAGCTAGAGATAACGAGGTTAGATCAATCAGGGAGGATGAGGCCCTGTTCTAGCAGTTGAGGTGTGAAAACCAAGGGAGGAGAAACTGGTTCTGTAATTGGCAAGCCATTCACAGGGCTTGGCTACACTTACAAGTTGCAGCGCTGGGAGTTACAGCGCTGGTCATGCAGCTGTGGAAGGGCCAGCGCTGGAGTGTGGCCACACTGACAGCTACCAGCGCTGCAGTGTGGCCACACTTGCAGCACTTTCCAGCGCTGTATTGAGAGGTGCATTGTGGGCAGCTATCCCACAGAGCACCTCGTCCCGTTTTGGCGCCGTTTTGGCGCTGAGTATTGTGGGAAGGGGAAGGAAGTGTGCGGGTCATTCCGCTTCCTGTTTGCCAGCGCCCCGTGGTGCATCGCTTCACATCCCAGCATTCACTCTTTCCAGCAGCGTTTGGCGCCATTGTGAGTGTCTTTCTGTTACTCTCTGTGTGAATCGCGATTTCTGTGGCAAATGGAGCCCGATCTGCTGAGGACTCTGCTGATGAGTGTCACCAGCACAACACGTTTGGCAGTCCAGCTATTCCTTCAGCTCCAAAGTGACAGTGAGGATTCCGACGATGATATCAATATGGATTTGCCTGCCGCGTGTGACACTAAAGTGCTTGCGGCATTTACGGAAATGCTCAGCACCGTTGAACGCCGCTTTTGGGCTCGGGAAACAAGCACTGAGTGGTGGGATCACATCGTCATGGAAGTCTGGGATGACGAGCAGTGGCTGCAGAACTTTCGTATGAGAAAAGCCACTTTCATGGGACTGTGTGCTGAGCTCGCCCCCACTCTGCGGCGCAAGGACACAAGATTGAGAGCTGCCCTGACGGTGGAAAAGCGAGTGGCTATTGCAATCTGGAAGCTGGCAACTCCAGACAGCTACCGGTCGGTCGGGAACCAGTTTGGTGTGGGAAAGTCGACCGTGGGAATCGTTTTGATGCAAGTTTGCAAGGCAATTAATCGCATCCTGCTAAGAAAGACCGTGACTCTGGGGAGCGTGCAGGACATTGTGGATGGCTTTGCACACATGGGTTTCCCTAACTGTGGAGGGGCGATAGATGGGACGCATATTCCTATTCTGGCCCCCCCCCACCTGGCATCAGAGTACGTTAATCGGAAGGGGTATTTCTCTATGGTTCTCCAGGCGCTTGTGGATCACCGCGGGCGTTTCATTGACATTTACACAGGCTGGCCTGGAAAGGTGCATGATGCACGCATCTTTCGGAACAGTGGCCTGTTCAGGAAGATGCAGGCAGGGACTTTTTTCCCAGACAGGAAGATCACAGTAGGGGATGTCGAAATGCCCACTGTGATCCTTGGAGACCCCGCGTACCCGTTACTGCCTTGGCTCATGAAACCCTATACAGGGAAGCTTGACAGGAGCAAGGACCGGTTCAACTACAGGCTGAGCCGGTGCAGAATGACTGTGGAGTGTGCTTTTGGGCGTTTAAAAGCCCGCTGGCGTTGCTTGTATGGGAAGCTAGACTTGGGGGAAAGCAGCATCCCCGCGGTTATATGCGCTTGCTGTACCCTCCATAATATTTGTGAAGGGAAGGGTGAAACATTCAGTGAGGCATGGACCACCGAGGTTCAAGTCCTGGAGGCTGAATATGCACAGCCAGAGAGCAGGGCTAATAGAGAGGCCCAGCACAGGGCTACAAGGATTAGGGATGCCTTGAGGGAAGAATTTGAGGCTGAAAGCCAACAATAATGTTTGCTGCCTTGCATGGGAGTGAATTGCACTGCTTACACTGTTATTCTATTATCCATAATAATAATATGATTTGTAGTGCCTCTTTCTTTACTGGGCTAAGGTATCTTTCACTATCTGCTATAATAAAGACTGTTTTCAAAGCCAAGAATTGTTTTATTGAAAAGAAAAAAACTTCCTTGACAGACAGACAGACACACAACATTTCATGAACACAAGAGGGCAGGGGTGTGGGTTGGTGAACTGTACAGTCACAAGTTTGCATATGCCCTGTCTGGATTGCTGTTTAATGAATCCTGCACTTCAGGGTTCATATACTGCATGGTGATGGGGGTTGAATGCAGAGGGTAAGGGTGGTGGTAGGTATCAGGGCTGGTTGGGGAACATACAGGTGTTGGAGGCAGCTGGTGGTGGTAAGAACCTGGATGCTGGGGAAAGGTGGTTTGAGCTGACATTGGGGCACAAGGCACAAAGGACGGGGCGGGTGGGGGAGTAGCACGGTAGTGCTCTGCTTGCATGGCAACGAGTGACTCTATAGACTCCGCTTGGCGCTCCAGGATGCTTAGCAGCCGCTCCGTGGTTTTCCTCTTGGCCACTGCATTTCTCTTGCGTGTCCTGCTTTCTTTCTCTCGCCAATCCTTCAAGTCCTTACTCTCTCGAGCAGACTGATTAAGAACAGTTTTCAGCATGTCTTCTTTGCTCTTTCGGGGATTTTTTCTCAAATTTTGAAGCCTCTGTGATGTTGAACATCTGGGCAGTCCAGTAGTCAAGGTCACTGTAGAAACAGAAATGACAACATTTAACACGGGCAGCATTGTATCCACTATCTCCAGACATGAATTGTTACACTGAGGGAGTGAGTTCTTATTTAAGCATTCTTTTACCCACACGCATAACACTACAGAAGCCACGACATGGTGAGTGAGCAGTGCTTATATGGGGAGAAGTGGGGCTTGGGTGTAAGAGGGGAGCTGGTTGCTTCTGGTAATCTGGAGTGCTAGAGGGGTTGAGTGAAATGCAGATGCAGGGGTGATCTTATCTCCCTATCTCTTCACTAAAGAGTCTCCCAACATTTTTCACAGGACTTAATCCTGGAAGATGTTTCCCTACTGCGAGTCACTAGGGAACAGCGGGGGGCTCTTTTAGAGCAATGTGGATTCCGCCCGGGGACCCTATGCGGCTTGCCTGTGTTCAGAAATGGTCCCCCCACCACTGGCAGAAGAGTGGCGCGGACGGTCACCGTCACTGGGACAAGGGACACAGTGGCTCTGCCTATAAACCTGCGCAGGCATATTGCCCACGCTCTGGATGAAGCTTTTGCTGAGATAACTGAGGCAGATTACCGCGACGTGATAGACCACATCAACGGGCTATTCCACATCTAGAGGCTGGCATGCATGCATCCATAACCCCCCCTCCTCTCCAGAAACATTTCACCCAGAAAATAAAAGCCGCTTACCGGTAACACGCTCCTCTGCTTGTCCTTCTGCAACTGCTGGCTGCTGCGATTGGGTGCTTTCCTCCTGGCTTGAGAAGAGCTCCTGGCTGCATGCCTCCAGGGAATCTGCGGTTTCTTCCCCCATGCCAGGAGCTTCACTCGCGGTTTCCTCCCCCCCCCACGCCACCGCCTCCGCCCCCACCACCGCCACCACCACCAGTCCCCCAGCCAGCACAGAAGTGTCCAACGTTATACAGGGATTGGCAGTGGGGTCCCCCCCAAGTATCTAATCCATAACCCAGTAAAAACGGCAGGTCGTGGGAGCAGCTCCGGATCGTCGATTCCCCTCTCGGGCTTTGTAATAGGCACTCCGCAGCTCTTTAATTTTCACCCTGCATTGTACTGCGTCCCGATCATGGCCCCGATCCAGCATGGCCCTTGATATCTGCTCAAAGATATCGTAATTCCTACGGCCGGAGCGCAGCTGTGCCTGAACAGATGCCTCACCCCAAACACTGATGAGGTCCTGCAATTCACCAGTGCTCCATGCTGGGGCTCGTTTGCCGCGTGGAGGCATGGTCACCTGTAACTGATTAAAACTGATTGCACTCCACACCTGGCTGCAGCAAACAGGAAGGAGATTTTTAAATTTCCCGGGCATTTACAGGGCGGGTCACCTGAGCCAAGAGCAGTAGAGTGCAAACTGATGTGCAGAGTGGCTGAACAGGAATTCTGGGATACCTCCTTATTCCCTGGAGGACAGGTAAAGCGCTGGTGAGTGTCCACACCTGCTGGGCAGCGCTGGATCACCAGCGCTGCACTCCTTATACCCCTGCCGGGATGGGTTTTCAGCCAGCGCTGCAACCAGGGAGTTGCAGCGCTGGTTGTGCCCTGCAAGTGTGGACGGGGTGTTGTTGCAGCGCTGGAAAGCCTCCACCAGCGCTGCAACTTGTAAGTGTAGCCAAGCCCACAGTCTTTGTTTAATCCTGAGCTGATGGTGTCAAATTTGCAGATGAACTGGAGCTCAGCAGTTTCTCTTTGAAGTCTGGTTCTAAAGTTTTTTTGCTGCAGGATGGCCACCTTAAGATCTGCTATTGTGTGGCCAGGGAGGTTGAAGTGTTCTCCTACAGGTTTTTGTATATTGCCATTCCTAATGTCTGATTTGTGTCCATTTATCCTTTTCCTTAGAGACTGTCCAGTTTGGCCGATGTACATAGCAGAGGGGCATTGCTGGCATATGATGGCATATATTACATTGGTGGACATGCAGGTGAATGAACCGGTGATGGTGTGGCTGATCTGGTTAGGTCCTGTGATGGTGTCGCTGGTGTAGATATGTGGGCAGAGTTGGCATCGAGGTTTGTTGCATGGGTTGGTTCCTGAGCTAGAGTTACTATGGTGCGGTGTGCAGTTGCTGGTGAGAATATGCTTCAGGTTGGCAGGTTGTCTGTGGGCGAGGACTGGCCTGCCACCCAAGGCCTGTGAAAGTGTGGGATCATTGTCCAGGATGGGTTGTAGATCCCTGATGATGCGTTGGAGGGGTTTTAGCTGGGGACTGTATGTGATGGCCAGTGGAGTCCTGTTGGTTTCTTTCTTGGGTTTGTCTTGCAGTAGGAGGCTTCTGGGTACACGACTGGCTCTGCTGATCTGTTTCCTTATTTCCCCATCTGGGTACTGTAGTCTTGAGAATGCTTGGTGGAGATTTTCTAGGTGTTGGTCTCTGTCTGCGGGGTTAGACCAGATACAGTTGTACCTCAGTGCTTGGCTGTAGACAATGGATCTTGTGGTGTGTCCGGGATGAAAGCTGGAGGCATGAAAGTAGGCATAGCGGTCGGTAGGTTTTCGGTATAGGGTGGTGTTAATGTGACCATCACTTATTTGCACTGTGGTGTCTAGGAAGTGGACCTCCGTGTAGATTGGTCCAGGCTGAGGTTGATGGAGGGGTGGAAGCTGTTGAAATCGTGGTGGAATTTTTCCAGAGTCTCCTTCCCATGGGTCCAGATGATGAAGATGTCATCAATGTAGCATAGGTAGAGAAGGGGCGTGAGTGGACGGGAGCTGAGGAAGCGTTGTTCCAGGTCAGCCATAAAAATATTGGCATATTGTGGGGCCATGCGGGTGCCCATAGCGGTGCCACTGATCTGGAGAGATATATATTGTCATTAAATTTGAAATAGTTGTGTGTGAGGATAAAGGCACAGAGCTCAGCAACCAGTTGTGCTGTGGCATTATCAGGGATACTGTTCCTGACAGCTTGTATTCCATCAGTATGTGGGATGTTTGTGTAGAGAGCCTCTACATCCATGGTGGCTAGGATGGTGTTTTCTGGAAGGTCACCAATGCATTGTAGTTTCCTCAGGAAATCAGTGGTGTCACGGAGATAGCTGGGAGTGCTGGTAACATAGGGTCTGAGTAGAGAGTCTACATATCCAGACAGTTCTTCAGTGAGAGTGCCAATGCCCGAGATGATGGGGCGTCCAGGATTTCTGGGTTTGTGGATCTTGGGTAGTAGATAGAATAACTCTGGTCGGGGCTCTAAGGGTATGGTGATTTGTTCCGGTGTTAGTGTAGGGAGTGTCCTGAGTAGATGGTGCAGTTTCTTAGTGTATTCCTCAGTGGGATCTGAGGGAAGTAGCCTGTAAAATTTGGTATTGGAGAGTTGTCTGGCGGCCTCCTTTTGGTAGTCAGACCTGTTCATGATGACAACAGCACCTCCTTTATCAGCCTCTTTGATTATAATGTCAGGATGGTTTCTGAGGCTGTGGATGGCATTGCGTTCTGCACGACTTAGGTTGTGAGGCAAGCAATGTTGTTTTTCCACAATTTCTGCCTGTGCACGTCGGCGGAAGCATTCAATGTATAGGTCCAGACTGTCATTTCGACTCTCAGGAGGAGTCCATGTGGAGTTCTTCTTCTTGTGCTGTTGGTGGGAGGGTAACTGTGTATCAGTGCGCTGTTCAGTGTTGTCCTGGAAGTATTCTTTGAGTCGGAGACGGCGAAAGTAGGCTTCCAGATCGCCGCAGAACTGTATCATGTTGGTGGGGGTGGCAGGGCAGAAAGAGAGTCCCCGAGATAGGACAGACTGTTCTGGGCTGAGTGTGTGGTTGGATAGATTGACGATATTGCTGGGTGGGTTAGGGGAACCACGGTTGTGGCCCCATGTGGCAGGTAGGAGTTTTAGACAGCTTACAGTCCTTTTTCCTTTGTAGAGAGGTGAAGTGAGTAATGTAGATCTCCTGTCTTATTTTAGAGAAGTCCGTTTGTATGGAAGTTTGGTTATTGATGAGAGTCTCCAGGTTGGAGAGCTCTTTTTTGATGTTTTCCTGTTTGCTGTATAGGATGCTGATCAGGTGGTTCCTCAGTTTCTTTGATAGAGTATGGCATAATCTCTCACTGTGGTCTGTGTAGTATGTAGATAGCAGTGGATTTTTTACCTTTAGTCCATTAGGTATGATGTCCATCCGTTTACATTTGGAAAGGAAGATGATATCCGTCTGTATTTGTGCAAGTTTCTTCATGAGGTTGATGGATTTCCACTCCATACGGCTAAATGCAGTGCCTTGCATGGTGTCAAGTATCAGAGGGGTAGCCGTGTTAGTCTGGTTCTGTAAAAGCAGCAAAGAATCCTGTGGCACCTTATAGACTAACAAACGTTTTGCAGCATGAGCTTTCGTGGGTGAATACCCACTTCTTCGGATGCAAGTAGTGGAAATTTCCAGGGGCAGGTATATATAAGCAAGCAAGAAGCAAGCTAGGGATAACGAGGTTAGATCAATCAGGGAGGATGAGGCCCTGTTCTAGCAGTTGAGGTGTGAAAACCAAGGGAGGAGAAACTGGTTCTGTAATTGGCAAGCCATTCACAGTCTTTGTTTAGTCCTGAGCTGATGGTGTCAAATTTGCAGATGAACTGGAGCTCAGCAGTTTCTCTTTAAAGTCTGGTTCTAAAGTATATATGGTAATTACAAAGAGTGGGAAGGTGTGGCAGATGATCTTTTGGCCACAGGGCAACTATAAGCAGGCTTTGGCATTTACAGTTTGTGTGCTGTCTGGCAAGTTGGAAGAATATTTGTTCACTCCTGAGAAATGTGCGCTAATATCTTTAGCCAACATGGATGGGTTTATTTCCCTCCCTGCCTTCAGACAGAAACTTATGTCTGAAGACTTAGGGGTACATTTTGAAAGTGATCCTCTACTCTTGCTTATTATGTGGCTACCTTATGCTATGGCAGTTATATTTCTGCATGTGCACAGGAGTTCGCTGGTTTAAAAAAAAAATGAAACAGGAGTAAACTGAATTTTGCAAGTTGTACAGCCCGCAAACATAATTTTAAAGAATTTGCCCATGGATTGACTATTAGTATCAGTTCATTTGATTATTTCACTGAAATCTAAAACTGTTGATTTTAAATTGCTACTGTGCCTCAGGGCTGGTCTGCATTGGGAGCTTACATTGGCATACAGTGGTGTGAAAAATCCACCACCCCTCCCCCGAGAGATGTATGCCAACCTAACTCCCAGTGCAGACAGTGGTAGATTGACAGAAGAATGCTTTCATCTCTCGGGGGGAGTGGATTATCTCTACGAACGGGAGAAACTCCTTCTGTCAGCGGAGGTAGAGTCTACACTGAAGGGCTATAGTGGTGCAGCTGTAGCAGTTTAAATGTAGACAAGCCCTCGGTTATCTGTTCAAAATGCCTGAATTGTGATGAAATGATAATCCATTATACATTTTTTTGTAATTAGAAAGATTGCACCACATTAAACATTGCTTAATAAGATTGTATTATATAAAGGCAGTCTGCTTAAATGAGACATTTAATAGAAACAACTTACTTGTTGGCTACATACAACGCAATTCTTCTTCAAGTGATTGCTTATGTGTATTCCACAATAGGTGTGTGTGCTTGCCATGTGCATCGGTGCTGGAAGTTTTCCCCCTAGCAATACCCATGGGGGGGAGTGGCATGTGCCTGGCGCAGTATAAGGGGAGCTGCGTGCTTCCTCCACCCTCAGTTCCTTCTTGCCGCCAGTGAAGGTGCATCAGAACTGCTCTGCTCCAGCTTTGCTGTAGCTCATCCCCAGAACTGTTCATTTAGTACCTGTAGTTAATTAGCGTAGTTAGCAAGCCCTGGGATTTAAGTCATGCGCTTCTTGTCGGCGTTCTACACCAAGAAGCGACCCGTACACAGACTGTTGCACTGCTTGGGAGAAACCCATATTAGCGAGAGGTGCAAGATTTGCAAATTGTTTAAACCTCGGACCAAAAGAGAAAGGGACATTAGGCTCTGAGCCATTCTGATGGAGTCGGCGTTGACCCTGACTCCGGCACACTGCTCTGAGCCGGTACTGGGCACCGCGGTGTTGGTATGCGGTGATCCGCCGGTGCCATCGATCAGTCGGCACTGCTCCCCATCCAGGGGGCACACCAAGAGAGCCAAGAAGACCCCCACTTTGCAGCTGCACTGAGGGAAGTCTGGGACAGAGGCTAGGTCCATGTCGTGCAGTCCTTGTTCCCCACTCACATAGAGCGGAGTAGCCCAGCCTCTTCGGAACAGGCCTCTCTGGGTGTCCAGATGCCGTCTATGTCTGAAGCCCTCCAGGTGGCCGAGGACGTCTTGTCCGTGCCGGTGCCCGGAGTGCCGCCGATGTCAGCCCCACGCTCCAGAGGCAAGCCTCTGCTGGGATCTCCACAGTCACCCCTCGCTCGGTACCGGTCTCGGTCGAGGGAACATTCCCGATGTCGATCACGGCCCAGCGTCCGCTCGGGGCAGGGTCCATGTGGATCACCCTCGACACTGACCAGACTCTCGGGTTGGGTTCCGTCCGGCTGTGACTCGCAGCACCAGTCCTCCTCAGAGAGCGGACATCGCCGGGACCGCGGCGGACGCTGTTGTCAGTCCTCATCCCGGAGAGGGTACTGCAGTCGGTCACGGCACGGTTATCGACACCGTTCTCGCTTGGGCTCCTGCTCCAAGTTGCTGCCAAGGCACTACAGCCCCGGGCGACAATCGCCAGCGCCTCGCCGTCACGGGTCTGCCTGTCGAGGCCATTCGCGGAGCAGCTGTTACTGTCGGTACCGGTCCTCCACATCAAGATCGCAGTCTGGTGGCCGTCGCAGATCCCGGCACCGCCGTTCTCCCAGTCGAGAGACAGCAGCGGCTCCTACACCATCGCAGTCTCCATTCGTAGCTGTCCTTCGACAGGCCAGACCGGTCAACCCAGGCAGCTGGCCCCACAGCAAGTGCAGTGGTACTGAGTGTCGTGGGCACCGTGGTCTCCGGCGTAGCCCCCAGTGGGAGCTCACGTGGTGGCTGGAGCTTAGGAAGCACTGTCGGCCTCCCTCTCCAGACCCCCGACAAGAGTTGGTGGGATGCTCATCCTCGGTACCGTGCCTGGAGTCCAACCAGGTGATGGATCCTCCGGTGCCAGCCAACACCCAAAGCACTGCACCAGCCTCTTTGCCCCACCTCCCTCCGTCCCGCAGGAGGACTTCAGGGCCCACCAAGAGCTCTTAAAGAGGTTGGCAGCAAGCCTCCACCTCCAGGCAGATGAGACGGAGGAACCCTCGGACTCCCTGTTCAACGTGTTGTCCCCATCGGCAACGGGTAGGGTGGCCTTGCTGCTCCATGAAGGGGTGGCTAAAATTTCAAATGCCCTATGGCAAACACCGGCCTCGTTGGCCCCTATATCAAAAAAGGCAGAATGCAAGCACTTTGTACCCACTAAAGAGCATGAGTACCTATATACCCACTCGGCGCCCAACTCCCTGTTGGTCGAGTCAGTCAACCACAGGGAACAACAGGGTCAGCCAGCCCTGACCCCAAAGAACGAAGACTCTCAGAAACTGGATTCTTTCGGAAGAAAAATGTATTCATCTTTGAGCTTCCAGTTATAAGTGGCAAACCATCAGGCCCTCTTGGGTCAGTACTAATTTAATCTGCGGGGCTCCTTGCCTAAATTTGAGGTCTCTCTCCAAGTGCACGATAAGAAGGAGTTCAGGTCTCTGGTGGAGGAAGGGGCAACGGCAGCTCGGGCTTCCCTGCAGGCTGCCTCGGATGCTGTGGGAATGGCCGCATGTTCAATGGCCTCCATGGTGTCCATGAGACGGGCATCATGACTCCTGTTCTGCGGGCTCTCCAGCGAGGCGCAATCCTCCATGCAGGATCTTCCATTTGATGGGAAAGCTCTGTTCGCAGAGGAAACAGATACGAAGTTGCATGGCATAAAGGATTCCTGCACAACCTCCAGACCCTGGGTCTCTATGTCCCGGCTCCAGCAAAACCTAAGTTCAGACCTCAGCAGACTACAATCCCAGCCGCCCTCCCGAAGTACGAGGCCACCCATAGGAAGTAATGGGACTATAAGAGACGCCCTCACAGGCAATCTCGTCCTGCCCCCCAGCCTGGACCCTCCAAGGGCAAGCAGGTGGGGAAAAGGCGATTTTGACAGGACTCTCGGGGGCAACCCCCCAGTCCTCATCAGGGATCCAACCCCAATAAAGCTTCCTTTCTTGTGTGCTTTCCTCCCGGAATGGTCTCAGCTCACTTCAGACCGATGGGTCCTCAACACCATCTCCCGGGGTTACCTCCTCCCCGCCCAACCACCCCCCGCTCCCATCCCTCTTGGGGGACCCCTCGCACAAAGCGCTGCTCGAGCTGGAGGTGGGGCGGCTCCTAGGACTAGGAGCTATAGAGGTGGTGCCCGAGGAGTTCATGGGCAAGGGGTACTACTCCTGTTAGTTCCTTATCCCAAAGGCCAAAGGGGGTTTCAGGCCCTTACTGGACTTACAGGGTCTGAACCAGCACATGGTGAAGCTCAAGTTCCGCATGGTCTCCCTGGCCTCTTCCATCCCCTCCCTGGATCCCGGGGACTGGTACACTGATCTCGATCTACAGGACACGTACTTCCATATCCACATATTCGAGGGGCACAGGCGCTTCCTCCGTTTTGTGGTGGGACAAAATCATTACTAATTTACGGTCCTCCCATTTGGGCTGTCTACTGCCCCCAGAGTGTTTACAAAATGCATGTCAGGAGTGGCGACCTACCTCAGATGGCAGGGGGTAACCAATCTGGATTATTGTCTCATTAAAGGCACCTCCCGGTCGCAGGTGAGGGATCACGTGGCACTCCTCCTGTCCACATGCACCGCCTTGGGCCTACTGGTAAACAACACCAAGTCCACGTTAGTCCCGGTCCAGCGCATAGAGTTTATCAGGGCGCTCCTGAACGCAGTGTCAGCCAGGGCCTCTCTCCCACCTGACAGGTTCAAGACCCTGAAAGGTCTCATCGACTTGGTCACAAGGTTCCCAGTGACAACAGCCAGGGTTTGCCTGTAGCTCTTGGGTCATATGTCGGCGTGCACGTACGTGGTCCATCACGCCAGACTCAGGATGAGGCCCCTCCAGCTCTGGTTGGCCTCGAATTTCTCTCAGGCCACAGACAGGATGGACAAGGTCCTCACCATGCTGGACGCTGTGGTTACCTCCCTGCGATGGTGGTCCACCCCGAACAACATGTTCCAAGGGGTCCCATTCAGGAACAGGGCCCCGTCGCTGGAGCTGGTGTCCGATGCATTGGACCTGGGTTAGGGGGCCCATGTGGGGAGCTTTCAGACCCAAGGTCTGTGGTCTGCTCAGGACCTGACCCTACACATAAACATCAAAGAGCTCAGAGCAGTGTGGCTGGCGTGTATGACCTTCCGCTCGCACCTGGAGGGCAAGGTGTTCTAATGGACAACACGGCCTTGATGTTCTATATCAGCAGGCAGGGCGGGGCCCACTCCTCTGCTTTGAAGCCCTCAGGCTGTGGGACTTCTTTATAGCCCACGACATCCACTTGAAGGCCTTCCACTTACCCGGTGCCTGCAACGAGAGGGCAGATTACTTGAACAGGGACCTTTCCTCGCAACACGAGTGGTTCCTCCACCTGGAAGTGGCCCACTGGCTCTTCCAAAGGTGGGGAACTATTCGTGACTCGGCAGAACCAGTTCTGCTCCGGGGGGGCCTGGGAATGGGCGCTATCTCCAGTGCCTTTGTCCAGTCCTGGTCAGGCCAGCTTCTCAACATCTTCCCCCTGTTCCTCCTAATTAGAAGGGTCCTGGAGAAGATAAAGTCGGACAAGGCCCGAGTCCTCCTGATTTCCCCAGCGTGGCCCAGGCAGTATTGGTACAGGACCCTCACGGGCCTGGCAGTAGCTCTGCCGTGGCCGTTGCCGCTCCGCTCGGACCTGCTCTCACAGGACCAGCGCTGCCTCCTCCATCCCAACCTAGCAGCTCTTCACCTTAATGCATGACTGCTCAGTGGTTAGGTAGAGAGGAAAGGATGTGCTCAGAGCAAGTTCAGCACATCCTCCTCGGAAGTGCATCCACCCTCCACTCGCTGTGCTTATTTGGTGAAGTGGTCCTGGTTTTCTAGGTGGGCAGCAGACCAGGGGGTCTCCCTGGTGACTGCCCCGATCCAGCTTATCCTTGGTTACCTTCTCTACCTGAGGGCCCAGGGCCTGGTGCCCTCGCCCATCAAGGTGCACCTGGTGGCCATATCAGCCTTCCATCTGCCGGTGCCAGGACACACAGTATTTTCCCATGCTATGACTGGCCAGCTCCTTAAGGGTCTGGACTGTCTTTTCCCATATTCTAGTCCCCCGATTCCACAGTGGGACCTAAACCTGCTGTTGGCTCGTCCCTCCGGGCCCCCGTTTGAACCACTGGCCATGTGCTCCTGGTCTCACCTTTCGTGGAAGGTGGCCTTCCTGGTTGCTGTCACGTCAGCCAGGTGAGTCTCGGAGCTCAGGGCCCTGACCTCCGAACCACTATACACGGTCTTTCATAAGGACAAGGTCCAGCTCCGCCCACACCCCGTGTTCTTCCCGAAGGTGGTCTCCGCCTACCACGTGGGTCAGGACACCTTTCTACTGGTCCTCTGCCCCAAGCCTCACACATCCAGTGAGGAATGCTGCCTTCACACGCTCGACGTGCGGCTGGCTCTGGCTTTCTACCTCGAGTGGTCTAAGCCATTCAGAAAGTCCTCACAACTGTTTGTCACCTTGGATGAGCGCACCAGAGGCCAGCCGATTTCCACTCAGCGGCTTTCCAATTGGATCACTTTGTGCATCCATTCCTGTTATAAGCTGGCAGGTGTCCCCCTGCCACCCATTGCGAGGGCACACTCGACCCGGGCACAGGCCTCGTCGGCTGCCTTCATGGCCCACGTCCCCATCCAGTACATTTGTAGGGCCGCCACGTGGTCAGTTCACACGTTCACCTTGCACTATGCGATCGTCCCCCAAACCAGGGATGATACCGGGTTCGGCAAGGCTGTCCTCCATTCTGGGAACTTGTGAACTCCTATGTACCTCCAACAGATATAGCTTGGAATCACCTATTGTGGAATACACATGAGCAATCACTCACAGTTACCTTTTCCGTAACTGGTGTTCTTCGAGATGTGTTGCTCATATCTATTCCACATCCCACCCTCCTTCCCCTCTGTCGAAGTTGTATGGCAAGAAGGAACTGAGGGTGGGGGGAGCGTGCATCTCCCCTTATACCGTGCCAGGCAGGTGCCACTCCCTGAGTCGTGGGGGCACTCCCCCTATGGGTACTGCTAGGGGAAAAACTTCCGGCACTGGTTCACGTGGCGAGCACACACATCTACTGTGAAATAGACATAAGCAACACATCTTGAAGAACAGCAGTTACGGAAAAGGTAACTGTTTTTTCTTAATATAATAATCCTGACAAAATGGCTGTTTTTCTCTACCTTCTAAAGTAATGTACAACATATTAAAAAAGAAGTGTAAAAAATTAAAGATTAATGTGAAGAACTGCCTGACAGTTGCAGTAGGTGGCTCCAAATGGGGGGGACACAATTACTGTGTGTATTCCTACAAACGTACAATTGTTTCAGTATTATCTCATATTTACGTTTAAAATAAACTGTTTTTTCTTTTGGTTCCCATAAATCTGCTTTCTCATGTAATAGTTTTCAAAATTATCTAATAAGACTTACAATATTTGATACTATTAAAGAACTCAGTTACACTAATTTTACTCTTGAACAGAATGTTCGTGTCGAACAGAAATTTTTTTGCTATGAGACACACAATATCAGAATTTTTTTACACAAATGAGCAAGATAGTGAATGCAATAAACCATGTAATAGTTTACTGATAAGTTTAGCAGTGAACTCCAAATGAGACACGTATTCTGATTAACCAAAATAGTTTTATTCTGACTTTATACGACAAGTTCCAATTTTTAATATTATCTGTGCTGAGTAGTGACTGAAATAAACCAATCTGATTTTATAGTTGTGAAAAATGTAACTTGCTCAGGTTTAATTGTAGGTGTTCTCAAGAAATAGTTTTTAGAAGTTTACGCTTTAACATTCTTTTTATTCCATCTAGTTCAATACCAGATGGAAATGATGCGAAGCCTTCGCCACGTAAACATTGATCATCTTCATGTTGGCTGGTACCAATCTACGTACTATGGCTCTTTTGTCACTCGTGCCCTCCTGGACTCCCAGTTCAGTTACCAACATGCAATTGAGGAG
The DNA here is from genome assembly GCF_020497125.1 of Mauremys mutica. Taxonomy (NCBI): domain Eukaryota; kingdom Metazoa; phylum Chordata; order Testudines; family Geoemydidae; genus Mauremys; species Mauremys mutica. The sequence continues at coordinate 29,237,054 of NC_059073.1, forward strand.
TCTGTAGTTCTCATTTACGGTTAGTATGAGGTTTCCTTTATTATTCTTTTCCCCTCTTAATATTATTACTACTATTTTTGTATTCTGTCTTTTGCCTGTAAGAGTAGCCTGGCAGGCCTTTTCAAGTAAATACCAACCCTGTGTCTACAGCAGCCTCAGCAGCAGCTAAGTCTAGACAGGGTTTCCTTCTTTCTGTTTATTTTTCTTGCTATCAGAGCCCTGATGTGTACGTTTTGGAATGCTGGAGTAGCTGCTTCATTTTTATTCCTCCATCTCCCCTCCCTCGTTGAAGGGACTGGTGGAACTAGACCAGATGTCTAAAACCCCCCGATTGCTAGAGTGTCTGGCTCTGTACGTGACTGACCAATCATAACACAAATTGCCAAATTTTTTTATACCTCTGACAGAAGCATACAAAACCTGGCCTGTTTCTCAGCACAAAGATTTTTTTATTTTCTGCCTATTTAATGGTGTTTCCTCAAGCTCTCCAGACCAGATGTTCTGTGCTGTATCAGAACCGTAGGCAATTTAACAGCTTTATAGCCTCCCCCTCCCCAAACACTCACAGTTTGCCATATCTGGCAGACTTGCATATAGTTTCCAGCTGAGAAGTAAATGTAACGTCCTGAGTATCTGTCAGAAAAAATACTAATGAATACGATCAATCTTATGAGCTGCCTCAAAATTGTTTCAGTATGTTAACAATTGGATTACAGTAAAGAACAAGTTGTTAAAGTATACTTATATTGGCTGGAAACATTGCATCATCAGACCTTGATGAATTTTCCACTTGTTCAAGTCTATTTTGGTTTTCATTTTATCACCGATTGCTAGAAGTTTGACTGTGTTAAATTTCAGACAACATGAATGTTAACAGTTTTTATTCTAATATTGGCATACCTTAGCCGCTATCATGCTGCAAGTGTTAAGCTTCCCTGTCCTAGGAATTTAACAGTTTGTTTAGAAAACATTCCACTGAACTCAAGACAGTATGTCAAGAGGAAGCTAATCTTTTTATGCATCAATTATATTTTTGTCCCAAGCAATTAGACAGTTTGCCTAATATGAATTAGCCTATCACTAATCCTAAATCTCACTTTGGTATTAAGTGATTATGGTTTAGTAAATATTTTTATTTTACTACATAGTAGGTAGAGCTGCCTTTTTGTGAGGGGGGAAAACTTTGTATTTCAGTGAGGCAGCCATCATATGTGAATTGTTTGGGTAGTTTGTGCTAAGGAAAAGAAATCAGGAATTAGTACTTTTCACTTTTCTTAAATATAAATAACTTTAAGTCCCACAGTTACATTAGATGGGTAAATGGATGCATTACATGTAGTTCCGTTCTATTTTATATCTCATTACTGTACTTCTAGTCAGGGGACCACAGTCCCTGTTGTGCTGATTTTTTTCGGTTTTTAAATATAAATATGGAATATAATATTTTTCTTAAAATGTAAACCGTCCAAAGAAATATTCAAGTAGAGGAAGACTCTTTAAATCATCTTTGTAATTGTGTCCTTCCTCCATGCTTTGTCTTAGATCCCATTAAGACTGCCCAAGGATCTCTGTCGCTAAAGGCTTACAGACTAACTCCCAAACTGATGGAAGTTTGTAAAGAGAAAGATTTCTCTCCAGAAGCGTAAGTATTTTAAAAGGATCTCTCTTCATGATCCTTCTTTTTATGGGGGGGAGGGGACGGGAGACAGGGAGGGGAGAGGGGAGGAGGTGGAGGGTTAAAAGGAGATTTTTAACAAAAAATTCTGGTGTGATGTCAATTTCTGTGGAAACCAGGTATGTAATTCCAGTGATGGCTGTGTACTCAAATGCAGTGACTAAGAAATGATGAAGATGTTGCTCCAAGCACTCCTACTGTTGGCTTGGGGGAGCAACACTAACATATGTTTTGAAAGGATGTGCTGCATTCTATCACTCCAGCCATGGGATGAGTGTTGTGAAGACAGCTGCAACTGGGAACAGAGGCAGAGATACACTGAGGTGATCCAAAAGGGCAGAAATACAGAAAAAGATAGAAAAAGGGAACAACCTCTTAAGGCCTTGGCTACATAGGTGAAATTGATCAGCATGGGTATTCTGCAATAACTATTTGCTATAGCTATTCCTTGGGCACTGTCTTCTGGAATAAAATTACTTTTATTCCAGGATTTTAGTTTGCTTCCAAAGCAGACCTCTCAGTCTAGGCTGCCTAGCACGAGGCCTATTAGCCACTATCACATTATCAATAATAATAAACAATCTCTTGGCCAAAAATAAAGAGACCTCTAAAAATACAGCTGTTCTTGAGACTTGCTAATCAAATAACAAGTTTTACTATTTTTGTGGCAAGAATATGTTTTGTGAATTGTGTTATTTGATTGGTTACAACAATGCTGCTTGTTTGACACTGCCATTGAGTAACCACTTATAATTGAAGCAGCTGCTAGCATGACATTTTCCCCTAATCATCTCAGTGCTCAGCATCAAAAAACAAACCCACGCGAAGCTTTCATTCAGAAAAACTGAACCATTTCACTGCTCAGTGTCTAAAGATAACATTTCCACTAGTTTGCTGCTTAGTCTAAAAAATGGAAGTGAATGTTTTAGTTTCCAGCCTTAATGGAGCCACACATACTGCACGTGCCCCCAAACTTGTGTATTGTACCTTTATTTGTTGGTCTGATGAAAGGTATCCGTGTCTATTTTGTCTGTTTAAAAATTAAAAGTAAGGGGTAATAAAGGTAAGGTAAAATGTTATAAAAATAAGAAAATTCTATTCTGTTCTGACATCCTCTTTTTAATTATGTCAGTGATTTAAAGTTATATGTTCAGTTACTGGAGAATGCAGCTTTCCATAGAAGCATTAGTGTGTTTCATTGTAACGCAGTAGTTGTGAACTTAGAACTTATTGCAGAGCTGTGTGATGACTAGTCACTTCTAGTTAAGAAAAACTGATGGTAAGGAAAACAGTAAAATATTCTGGTGGGGCAGAGTTAACCTTGCCATTGTAGTCTTTTGCTGGAGGTTTATTCTTGGAAATAACATCTTAGTGATTAAAGCAGGCCTGCACAACATGCGGCCCAGGGGTCAAATGCGGCCCGCGGGGGGTGAGTAGGCAAGCGGTGGGTGAGGGAGGGGGGCTGAAGAGGCGGGCAGGCAGTGGGGGGGGTGAGGAGGCGAGCCAGGGGGGGTAGGGGGCTGAGAAGGTGAGTGGGCGGGCAGTAGCAGGGGGGTGAGTAGGGGAGCTGTGAGGTGGGGGACTGAGGAGGCGAGCGAGGAATCAGTGACTGACCTGTTCTACTGATCTGGTCTGGCTCCCATCCCCTCTCCAAGGGTTGCAGCTGTCTGGAGATGCCTGCCTTCCACGCCTTCCTCATTCATACCTCATTCATTCAACAGGGCAATTGATTACAACGTTGGGGGAAGATGTTATTCTACTTCTAGCAAAAAGACATTTTTCTTTTACCTTAATTTTACTACCTTAGGCGCCCGCTATAACATATTACCAAGGTTCAATACTGCTGTTTTGGTGGGGCAGTGCTAGGGAAGGAGGGTTTGTTTCCGCGGGGCGGGCAGTGCCGGGGAAGGGAGTATTTCAGGGGGGCTGGGTGGTGCTGGGGGGGGTTGTGTTTCAGGGGGGCTTAGCAGCGCTGGGGGGGGGGGGGAGTTGGCAGGGCCGGGGGGGGATTCAGCCCTCAGCTGTTTTCTTTGGAGTAATATGGCCCTCGTCGCTTTACGAGTTGTGCAGGCCTGGATTAAAGCATCTGCTTTATTTTTGAGGGCTTTTTCACTTGGTTAGTTTGTACAAGGCTTTATAAATGTAAAGTTTTTCCATGCAAATGCCTCTCTTACCAAAGAGGCTTGAGTGTTGCTTGGCAATGGAGCTCTGGAAATCTAGGGCTCTTCGGAATCACTAGCTGACTGTTGCTAGAACAAGAATAGCGACCTCAAGGAGCAAAGTTCCCGGTTGTATATAAACTTTCTAAACTTGCTTCACAGATTGAAAAAAGCAAATGTTGCATTTGAGCACATGTTTGAAGAAGTGCCCATTATAATTAAGAATTCGTACCTGATCAATGTTATGCTTTGGGAGCTGGAAAAGAAATCGGCAGTAGCAGATAAACATGAATTGCTCAGTCTGGCTGGCAGGTAAGTACTTGTTAAAATAATGGATGTATCTTTATTCATGTTCCCAAACTGCACTTTAACACCATCGTGAAATCCAGCCTTGTTACAATCAATGGGAGTTTTGCCATTGACTCTAATGGAGCCAAGATTTTATCCCTCCTGTCCTGCTTTGAGTGAAGCAAAAACTACATGCTAAAAACACAGTATTTAAATTCAGAGAATAAATAATTTACATACTCAACGTGTACCTAGTAAACTTTGTAGTTAGTGTGTGTTTCTTCACTTTGTAGATCCAGCTAATGCTCAGCGCCTACAAAATTTGCCAAACAGATCTCAAAATAGAACAATATCTTTGGCTTCATTGTTTTTGTCAAATATAATATATGAATGAGTTTATTAAAAAATAAAGCACATCTGTTCTGCTGAGCCAATAGTATGCAGTTAAAAACGATAAACACTCCTAAACAAGAATATAGTGCTTGAAAAGAGATTTCAATTACAATTGACTTTACTAAGCCTGGTGTTGATGGTATCCATTTTGCTAAAAAGTAGCATTAGGTTTGCTGAGAGTTTGAGAGCCCGGTGTCAGGTTGTCTCCTCTCTTCTGTGGCATCTCTATTACTGAAAGTTTGCAACCATGGCAGCCCATTCCATATGATCCTCTGCTAATCTCTTTGTGGATGAATAGTCCTTTTCGTCCACCCAGGATACCATATTATCGATCCATGATCTTTTTCTGCCTTGTCGTCTTCTGACATCAACTTTCCATTCCAGTGTCTGTAAACATGCATTGCCTGCTGAACCTCTAATGTGCCCTGCAAATTGAATCTTTCTTTCAGAAGATCTCTAATTAGTGTTTACCGAGTTCCCATAATCTCCAATACTTTTTTTGTTGGTTATACAATCTGTCCATATTTTTTCTAAATTCTTTTATAACACCATAATTCGAAGGATTGCAGTTTCTTTATTATCGATTTGTTTGAATGTCCATGTTTCACACCTGTAAGTCTGTTTTTCAGAGTTGGAATTTAGTCTTCAGATTTATGTCCTTTCTCATCAGATGTTTAATCTTCCAGAATATCGTTTGTTCTGCTATTCAGGTGCTGACTTCAATGTCCAATTTTCTATTTTCTGTAATGATGCTTCCCGAGTAACAATAATCTCTCACTCACTAAATGGCTATGTCATTTACTGAAATCTTGCCTGTTTTCCTGTGATCCCTGCAAACCACTGTAGTTTTTGTCTTGTCCACATTCCACTCTAGACCATCTTCTTTGCCGAATTCATATATAATCTCCACTAACTTCCTCAGACCTTCTTCTGAATCATGCAATAGCTTTGTTATCTTCATAGTGAGTGTTAGTTGTTCATTTTCCATTCCTCGTAATCAAAGAAACACAAGATGGTATTAATTTCATCAGTCACTATAAATGTTGAATAACGTCAGTGACCTTATACAACCTTGCTTCACCTCTCTCTTGATCTCTCTTAGGGTTTCATTTCCCATTATAGTAGCCTTCCGATTCCAGTACAATTGTTTAAAAAGTCTTAAAATTCTGATTTTATTTGGTTTAAAATTTAAAAATGAATCTGTAAGTTCCTATAATAAAGTCTCTAGGGCTTTTTAACAGAGTATATGATAGAGTCTAAAAATAATTTTTTTGATTTAGTAATTTTTGTGGTAGGTTAGAAATGAGTTAACGATTTCTAGCATTTATCTGCGTAAATATTATTTTTTGGCAAAATATCCCTGGACAATAGTATAAGAAATGCTGATTATAATTTTATCACAGGTTTAGATTACTGGGCTGATGAAGAAAATGAAGAATTATTTTGTGGTGTAGAAGATGGGATGTATCGACTATTGTGTGATGGTTTCAGTATGTAATCCTTCTTTTTCTGTAGAGACCAGTGTGACAGAATTGCATTCCATCACAATGAGCTGCCAGGATTCTCACTTCCTGGTCTGGGCTTCCCAATACCAAACTGGCTCCAAGTTCTTAAAGGTTTCTTTGGCCCATAAGGGCAGTGTGTGAGCCAGACCCATATTGGTTGTTTAGCTGCCATCTGAGCTGAAGCACTGCCTCCTGAACCTGCCAGTGAGTTCCCTCTTGACCATGATCAGCAAAAGCCTGTAGGAGCTGTGCTTTTGCCTGTTGTGGCACTAATTCTTCCATTTTCATTCAAGGTTGTCCTGATGCAGGCCATCTTCTCGCCCTCTGCTGGGAGTAATTGGCGCATTCAGCACATTTGGAGTGGAGGGATTTTTTGAGATACTTGCAGCCCAGAATTGATGCCCTTGCCTAGATAATTTGGGGGAGGGTCAAGCTGAACGTAAAGGGGATGAAGGATTGTTTGGAGTTGGAGGAGCTGGAAAACCACTTTTCAGATAAGATACGTTCACTACAGTGGAATGAGATTATGACTTCTCATGGGAAGATCTAACATTTCTCCAGAAACTGTCCAAGCAGCAGGTCTTGTGTTGAAACATGTCCAGGAATCTAGAGGTGGCGTGATGGATACCTAAGCCAAGTAACTTCATCCAATAAGGTTGCCATTCCTTTGCAACTATTTTCAACCAGCTGGTGGAGGTTACAATATATGCTTTACACAGCTGCCTGTGCCTTAATCTGCATAAAAGAAATATGTACTCCTTGAGGGTCAGACTTATCCAGTCTTCTGTAATGGCGATGTTATGGTTTCTGTCGTGGGGCAGGAAAAGCTTGAGGATTTGCCTTTACACCAGAGAGAATTTCTTTGGGGAGCTGGCAGAGGCCTCATTGCATTCAGAAAGTCAAGGTATACCTGAATTCTCTTTGCCAGGTGCCTGCCCATAATACCCCATTCACAAGAGCCAAAAGGAAAAATCACCACATCATAAGCCAGCATTTACTTTGTATTCAGGCTGTCAGAACCTTCTCTTGGCCCCAAGTGTTCCTACTCTTACCCAGGTAGCCCTTGGTCATCTCTGACACGAGTCCTGGGCTTTGTTTAGAGGGATTACAAGCACAGGTTTCAGAAAACCCTCAGACTGTACACATGCAAACCCCATCCCAGCAAAGAATGGTGTTGGGTTCCTTATCAGGAAAAGATACTTCAGGGAATCTAGCTCCTCCTAGAGAGACCTTTCAAATCTCTAACTTCTTGGTATTCAGAAAGACAAGAGAGCTCTGACTCATCCTAGATATCAGTGACCTATATCGGTATTACTCATAGATTTGTATATAAGGCCAGAATGGCCCACTGTGACCATCTAATCTGATTTCTTGTATGTTAGATAAAGGAAAGATTTACTGTGGGAGACATGTTTCTAGAGGAAGGCAACTGACTCTGTGCTCTGATCCTTTTGGACATGAACATGCACATAGGGATATTTCCAGTGCCTATAAGAAATATCTTGTGTTTGTCATGGGGAAATAGCATTTCCAATTTCATGTGTTGTTTTTTGATTTGGCATCTACTGTGTCTCTTTGTGAAATGCTTGGCAGTAGTCATGGCTTTCCAAGCACCTTCCATCCAAACTGTAGTGATGGCAGTTATGTCTAGCTTGGAGTCAAGAGCCTCTGCCAAGGGATTTCACACCCAAGGAACTTGGTCTTTCCTCGTGAAACCGTCCCTCGCATATTCGTGTTCTGGAGGAGTGTGGTTCTGAAAATATTAAGGCTCTTCTGAAAATATTAAGGGTCCCAAAAGGCGACCCAACTTGTAAAGACAATCAGGCCACCATATTTTGTATAAACACACAGGGATGTGCTAAGCATTACCTCCAATGTCAGGATGCCTTGCAGCTGTAGGAGTTGCGGGTGGGAGGGTCTGTCCCACAATATGCTTCTGGTTGCCATGTACTTAGTAGGGTAAAAATACAGTTGGACACGCAATCTGTCTGTGACTGATATTCACAAATAGTCTCTGTTGGGTAAGTGGTGGATCAGATCTTCCTTATAGAATCATAGAAATATAGGACTGGGGAAACCAAGACAGAGAGTGCGTAAGTTTGTTGTCCAAAGGCACAGAACTGAGAATATAGAACTCAAATCTCCTGACTCCTAGTCCTATGCCCTTTTTAAAGGCTGTTACCACATCAATCTGTAAAAGTGCTCTCTCGGCACCTCCAACCCCCAAATCAAAGTACAGTAACAGGGTTTTCCATCACCATCTTGATATCACAGAGTTATCCACCACAGGAAGAGGGGAATGTTGTTGAAGGGGACGTAATTTGTTAGTGAGGCTGCAGAGAGACTGGTTGACCCTTCCCAAACAGTGCAACTGCCACATAATTTTTCTTATACGCACTCTTGCCACTCTGTCCCTGATCTTTATTTGAAGGGGAAAAAATTAATTGGGCAAGCCATTCAGTGAGATATCATCTTTTATGTAGAGCTGAATGCAATGGATTGTTATAGCTTTTTGTCCTATGGAAGGGAATAACATCTTCTAAATAAGTGTCTTTATTACTAAATTTTCTCTGCAGAGATTGAGACTGTGCAGAAGGCTAAATTTTTATGCAAAAGTGAGCCTCTTCCACAGATGTCTTTCCTTAGATGATATGTCTCCTTTGCCTGGCGTTTGGACCTGACAAATAAGTTTTAGGTGTTTAATAAACTTAGGTGTTTACCTGCATGGATTTACTGCACCATACCAGCTGAGTGACATGGAGCTATACATTCTTTGGTTGTAGAGGGTGACTAAAACAATGTCACTAATTTTCTTTTACCAAGTGTTATATTTGTATTTTATTAAATATGGATTCCTGTCAGGCTTTGTACAAACTTTTATTTAATTTGCTTCATAGACATGCTTCATAGATGTGTGTATATGTACATTTACTCTCTCAAAAATCAATTCTTGTTGGTCCTTTTTTTTTTTTAAAGGAGGTAGGAGCAAGAATTGGCGTAAGACGTGTGAGATAACTATGGAAAAATTGGTCCTGTAGTTGGAGCATACTTATCACTTCATGTCTCAGTTCACATCTGTTTAAGTTATCGGTTTTCAGCTTTTAGTTTCCCTGGCAATGAAAGCAAACACCATATTACTACAACTTCTAACAATAACTCCCTGTTTCAGTATTCTGCTAAACTGAACTGGCCCCAGAGAGATTCACATAAAATCATTCTCTGTAACTAGCTATATTTCATGTGGACACTATCTGTATAATAATTATGTATTTGTGATACCCACATGCCCTACAAGGCCATTAGTGTGCGTGTACACATAGGCACTTGCTTCTGATAATATCCAGGGCGAACACTCTGGGTAATATAAACTCAATAAAAAGTGGAAAATACACACACCCATGGTCATGGCAGTATTCCACAGTTCTAATATCATACAGTTAAAATGCTCAAAAAACAAACCCCAAAACAAAGCAGGAAGTTCAAAAATAATTATAGAAACACTTTTCTTGCTGCTGTGTAGTTGAAGCTTTTATCCCCTCTTCCTGCCCCTCTCCCCCAAGAGATTTTACAACTTGAGTAGAAAATAAACGGTGGGGTGAACAGGAGACTCTGCTTAGAGTGAATTGTCAAATAGCAGGTCCAATACTTAGAGACAATGATGAGCTCCCTTAGCTACTTTCTAAGCATATACCATGCTGTGCTTGGTGCACAAGCTGCTTTAAGCTGTAACTCTGTATTTCCTGGCTTTTGTAGGAGCAATTTACACTTTTAAAGGCTACGTTTGTGTGTTGAGAGGGATGCGGGGGTAAACTCTATACTATTCCCTTAGATTTATGCCACTGTCCTATCTGCTGGTTGTTTCCAGTTGGAGTACATACAGCACATCAAGAACCTTTAGAAAAGTGAAGAGTGTAGAGAGAATGCATTGTAAAAGATCGAGGGAAATAATCATATGGACAGTCCAGATGAGTAGTGGCTATATGATTCTGATGTAGAAGTACACAAAACAGAGTAGCTAACTAAAAACTAGTAATAATGTATTTCAGTAGAGAAAAGAAAAATGATGTCTGTGTGACTAACTGGCCTGGAGCCAAGTATGGCTGAGCACTGCTCACTCTGAAGCCAGCAAGCCTTGCTTCCAATCAGTCAAAGAGGTAAAATACAGTGCAACGATATCCCTTCCCCCACACTCCTGTTTGGTACGAATGTTGTCACCATAAATACCATACTAAAAGTTTTGTGAAAAAAGTTAATTTGCTTAAGAACATAAGAATGGCCATACTGGTCCATCTAGCCTCATATCTTGTCTCCAACAGTGGCCAGTACCAGAGCTTCAGGGGGAGTATACAGAACATAGCAGTTTTGGAGAGATCTACCCCAGTCTTCCCCTCCTGGCTTCTGGCAGTCAGAGGTTCAGGGACACCCAGAGCATGGAGTTGCATCCCTGACCATCTTGGCTAATAGCCCTCCATGAACTTATCTAATTCTCTTTGAATCCAGCTATACTATCAGCCATCACAATATCCCATGGTAATGAGTTCTACAAGTTAATTATGTGTTGTGTGGAAAAAGTGCCTCCTCTTACTGATATTAAACCTGCTGCCTATTAATTTAATCTGGTGACCACTATTTTTTGTATTGTGGGAAAAGTTAAATAACACTTCTGTATTCACTTTTTCCACAACATTCATGATTTTATAGACCTGTCATATCCCTCCTTAATAGTCTCTTTTCTCATCTGAATGACCCTAATATTTTAAGTATCCCATATGGAAGCCATACCATACCCTTGATCACCTTCTTTGCCCTTCTCTGAACCTTTCCAATTCTGTTTTTTGAGATGGGGTGAACAGAAATGGACACAATATTAAATACATTGTGTGGCTGCGCCATGTATTTACATAGTCATATTATGTTTTCTACATTTTTTTATCCCTTTCCTAATAACATTCTATTAGCTTTGTTGACCACTGCTGTGCATTGACTGAAGTTTTTAGAGAACTGTCCACAATGACTCCTCGATCTTTCTTGAATAGTAATGTCACAGCCCTAAACTCATGCTCAAACATGGCGTCTGTATGGCCAGTTGTCGATCAAAAGGTCACATTGGTACCGTGTGCAACACCGTAGTGCGGTGTGCAACATTATAGTGCCGTGTGCCTATTCCCGAACCTTCTATCTGGTCAATTGTGGGTCAAGTTGGTGCCGTGTGCTACAATACCAGCGTGTTGTTTGCAAAAGAGTAGTGTGCCGGGTGCAGCTCCTGTTGACGTAGAGGGCTCCAGCTTGGAACCTGGAGGGCGAAGGAGCTAGGGACCAATTAGACGCTGGCACGAGTAAGAGTCTTCGAATAAAACTGTATCTCGTGCCAAAAACAGCAGGAGTGCCCGCGTGTTAGCTGGAAGGCCTGATCACCCTTTCAGCCAGGGTCTCCTCCGGATTTTGCCAGCTTGTGTCGTGTCGTGTTAGGATTACTTCCCCTCAATTCGTCATGCACTCTGTGTCTGTACTGCTGGTCAGCTGCGCCTGGAGTGTGGTATGTGCATTTTAATTTCTGTGAACATTTTGTTTGCTTAGCCTCTTCCTTTTTTTTCTTCTTTCTCCCTTATTTGGTGCAAAGTTGTGTATACAGTATAGGAGAATCAAATTGTATTGATTACTGTTGTGGTTAGTTGGTGTATTTCACAACATTCGGTTAATGCGTGCACAGTTTACTCAGTTTGCGTGTCTATTTTGGATTTTAGTAAGCGGTTGATCATAGGTCGTTTAGTTCTTGTTGTTAGATGCAAATAGACTGTTTTCAAGTTGTGTGTGGTTTATCTTGATAGTATTTCTAGTTCATAAATTACCTCCCCCCGGCCCAAGTTGTAATTTATCCCTTATTAATAAATGGCCACGTGGTTTGAAATTTCAGTCTGTCACGTTTTGATTTTCCTCTCTCAATTAAATACTTACTCGAACCTGCTTTTGTCTCGGACAAGTAACAACTAATTGAGAACTACACACAATGTGTGTAATTGAGCTTATTTTTTCCAGTGTGCATTACTTTGACCTGTCAAGGTGGAATTTCATCTGTCACTGTGGCCCAGTGACCCAGTTTTCTGAGATCTGCCTATAAATCTTACTTAAGTCCAAAGCAGACTACAATCTTGAAACTATCCAGATCATTTGAGTATGTTGAACAGCACAGGTCAAAGTATGTATCCTTGGGGGATCCCACTGTTTACCTCTCTCCATTGTGAAAAACTGACCACTTATTCCTACCGTTGGTTTTTCTGTCTTTTTAGCTAGTTACTGATCCATGAGAGAATCTTCCCTGTTATCCTATGACTACTTAGTTCCCTTAAGAGTTGGTGAGGGACCTTTGTCAAGGCTTTCTGGAAATCCAAGTACTCTGTCAGCTGGGTCATGTTTATCCACCTGCTCGTTGACACCCTCAAAGAATTCTGATGGCATGATTTCCTTTGACATGTCATGTTGACTCTTCCCCCAATGTGTTACATTCATCTATGCGTCTAATCATTCTCTTCTTTACTATAGTTTCTACCAGTTTGCCCAGCAATGAAATTAGGCATACTGTACTGTAATTGCTAGGATGACCTCTGGAGCCCATTTTTAAAAACTGTTGTTACATTAATTTCCTTCCAGTTATCAGGTATAGAGGTTTGTTTCAGCAGTAGGTTTCAAATTACAGTTAGTAGTCCTACAATTTCATATTTGAGTTCCTGAACTCTTTGGTGAAAACCATCTTGCCCTACTGTGATATCTTGAAAATTCAACTTTCCTGTAAAATATTGAACATACTTTGCCAGGAAAAAAAAGTGGTAATAAAAATTGTTAAACAGACTGCATTTGTCTGGACAAGCTTGCTGATCATCTAACGTAAATTGGACCCATGCAGCCTTGCTGTTTCCATATGGCCTGCAGTATGGAATGTTGAATTGGCCTGGCTGGAAGCAACTCCGTCTGCCAATGACTAAAGGGCAAGTGATATCTTCCAAGTATGGCTTGGTAGCCTAGTTAATTTTATGAAGCCTTGAAGAATATTTATTTAACTGATCCATCAAGAGACCCAGGAAGATTACATAGGGCTAACAGTGACTTTAAACCAAGGATATGGAACATAGCCATTGTATTTGAACTGTTTAGGGGTGCACATCACAAATCCGTCGCACTGTTTTGGATACATTTGGCCTGGATCTGGAAATTGCAGGTGATTGAGGTTAGGAAGTGGCTTTATGGAGCTAAGTAAGGGAGTCTTCCCACACCTTCTTTCTGCTTGCACACTGTACCTGACTGAAACCACTACTCCCTCTGAAGCTCCCTATTAGGTGCTAAGTGTAGATGTTCAGAAAGCTAAGACCATGGACACTTAAATATTATGGTGATGGAAGCCAACTACCTAGATAGATATATGGTTATACCGGGCCTGGACTTTCACTAGCAGTAACTTTCTCTCTCCATTTTTTTTTATTTTTATTTTTTTTTTTTTTAAGAAAAATGTTGAAACACATTGGGTGGTAAGTGGCAGATATTTTAGTAGAACTGTCCTTAAACAATAAATGGTTTTCAATAATTGCATACCATGTTACTATGAATTTATAGAAGGAAACTAACTAGCTGTACTACTGGGCAAGAACAGTGGTCAAGTGACTTTTTTGTAATGCATTTGAGTTTTAAAATATTGTTATGGTTAACTTTACCAGTAAGAAATTACGTTTGTATTTCAGTAATCACTTGGGGAAGACCCTGCAATTGCTGATGGACAGAGTGGATGAAATGAGCCAGGATATAGTTAAATACAACACTTACCTGAGGAACACAAGCAAGCAGCAGCAGCAGAAACACCAGGTTGGTAGCTGAGAGAAGCTGAATCAGAGCTTTTTTCCCCACAAAATGAGGGCGAAGCATCATATAAGCCTACATTTAATACCATTCAAACTACACTTTAGAAGCTCCCTGCATATCAGCTGCTACATACAGAGGTTTGTTCAGAAAGCTAACTCTCTGTGCATTATTTGAAACTCTTTGCCACAAACATCTGCCTACTTAAAACAGAGAGATGGTAACATCAGATGACACTCTGTATTCACTTTGTATTGCCAAGGTTATGTGAATAATGCAAAGAGGCATTTATTTGGAAAATCCGAGTGAAGTAGCTTCCAGGGTGTTGTACCTCACTTCTTAACTAACTTTAATTGCTTTAGTAGTGGATTCATTTAAAAAACGGAGCAATTGTGATTAAGAGCAAGCAATTTTGATAAGAAACAAGAAACTAGCTGCTGAGAAGTGGATGGTACAATGTAATGTAACTCTCTCACATACAGATATATGAACCTTTTCTTCATTAATGTGGCCTGAAGACCACATTTGTCATTGCTGCTGAAAAATTGTTGATTGACAACATTTCGTACCTGATAGCATACTGAAATGCATTCAGGTACCTCTGCGCTGATGTAGCAAACTGATAATTAAAATATCCTGTGTGTCTTTTTGCCTTCAGATTTAAATATATTTGCTATGAGTTTAAGTGAGCAAGATACAGATTAAAGTTTATGCCTTTTACTATCTGCATATATCTAGCAAATCCCAACATACATTTTTATATGTATGGTACCATACAAAATACATTAAATGGCTTCTAAAATTTTTACATCTTTTTAAACATAAATGTAACATTTCTTAATGGTTTAGTTTAAGCACCATTTTTGTAAAAACATAAATATTCAGCTAAAGGATGAAAAAATGGTCTTCACTTAATTTAAAAATATTGTAAAAATAGAATTGAAAAGGAAAGAACTATAAGAGCAGGCTGTAAACACCTTCTTTTATAAACTAGTCAGATTACTTAAATTCTTCCTTCTAGTGGCCCATACAGTACTGACTTCTAAGTGGTAACATCAGACCCAAGCACTTGTAATGGATAAAAGAACTAATAAAGCTTGAGATGTACCGATGGACAATAACTTGTTTTAACCAACTCTGTATCGTTAATTTGTGGCTTTCACTCTTCAGCTGAAGAGAACATTATTAAGGGGTCTTTTCCCCCTGCCATATAGCAACAACATTGTGTTGCCATAGGATTTAGGAATTTCTAAATTTGTATTTATTTTTTTTTCTGCTGCAAAATTACTTAAGGAATTGGCTTCTTGTATACTCTTAAATTCTAGCCACTCAGTTGACTATGTTTGAGAAAATTGAGTCTTTTGCACCCTGCTGATCTTTCTATCAAATATACTGCTGACTTAGCTTCAGTAACAATGGATTTTAACCCCCTTCCAATACAGAATGTTACAGTGCATCTTTCTGCTTACAAAAGTCCCAACTCAAAAGTAAAGTTAAACATATTTTTTATGAAACCCCTATTGATATATAGGCATGTTGAGTGTAGTTAATTTCAGTTTGTACTTTTGGGGGATTGGACAGGTTTTATTAAATAAAATCCATATATGGGTGAAGTAACGCCTTTAATTTCTTTGTTGGCTGCACTTGAGAAGCTTTTCTTTGCTCAGCTATACTTGTGTTAAGAATCCTACCACAATCTGTGTTTGTTGCATTGTTTCCAGTACCAGCAGAGACGTCAGCAAGAAAACTTACAGCGACAGAGTCGAGGAGAGCCTCCACTTCCTGAAGAGGACATGAGCAAACTGTTCAAACCGCCACAGCCCCCTGCCAGAATGGATTCACTGCTTATTGCAGGTAATGGCTCTGGCGATCTTTCTCATTTCATAGCCACAGGAAAAATATAGTTGTTACCCTTAATATCCTGCTTTCACTTTACATATGATGTCATGTGATATCTCAGCATTTGCACTGTTTCCCTTTGCTTAGTCTCTCTAGGGAAATACCTAAGAAATGCTGATGAAAAATTGTGCAGCCTAAGTTTAAAGGTAACCACAATATTAAACTGAAATAGAGACATAAAGCTAGTTTGTAGGGGAGAACTTTAAATTTGTGTGGCTGTGGGGATCATGCACTTTTATCTCCTCTTCAGATCTAGTTCTCTCACAGCTGTGAGAATTAAATCTGGCCAGGTGGAGCTCTAGGTGAAGAATAGTTTCATTTTCTCTCCCAGCCCCAAGGTACTGAAGAAGTGAGTGGAAACAGAGTATGGGCTCCCCCTACACGTTCAGCCTCCCCTCTTGTGCAGCCACCGATTGCCACATCTGACTCCGGCTCATCTCCCATTTCCTGTGCTTGGTAGGACGTGCAAGACAGATACCAGAGATGCAGCACAGGAGCAGAAACATAGAACCCAAGCTGCCTTCTCCACCCTTCCCCGCCTCCCCCAAAAGAGCCCTAGGGTGGGAGACATGATGAGAAAGAGAATTGCTTAATTTTAGGATGAGGTTTATATTTGAGTTTCTTCTGCTTGTTGAGCCAGTTGACTGTTGCCACAAATTGGATGGCATTCACTTGAAAGGCACTCAGATATATTAGCTCCCTAATATTTTGCATTCTCACGCCATTTGAAAGTAATTTGGAAGGTTTTTACGCACACCATATACAGAGAGCAAGAGAGAGAATTAAAATCAAGCCTTGTGTAGTCTGGTGCAGTGGAAGGAATGAGCAACTAACCGATCACACAAATACAAAATTAAAAGAATTGGCCCTTAGCCTTGTTGCTTGAAACAATTCAAATGAGGGGAAAAAACAAACTTCAGTGAGTCACTTTTTTAGTATAGTTCTAAAACAATAAGTGCCCTGGTTTATTAATCCTTCTGAGGTCTCAGAATTCTGAGTGTTGTCCTGGTACAATTTGTCTTGGATAATGAATCTTAGCAGCACAGTGCTACTTGAAAAATACATGCTAACATAGTTTTACGAAATGTAACAGAGAAATTGTGTGCATGCTTTTATGGTGGGTTATGGCTCAGTCTTCTACAAGAAGGGAAAGTGCAAACAATTATACTCCAAAGCAAAAACAGCCTTCAGCCAAAACACTTTCTCCATTTGTTCTCGTTAGCATAGTTGGGAAAGAACTGAAAGCATCTACTTCTTTAATTCATATAGAGTTAAGTTTGGAGATAAAGAATAAAACTTAACTGTTTTGTCTCTGAGGCATTTAAAAACTTTTAAATAGAGCATTAAATTGAAAGTTTATTGGTCTGCTAAACGGTCTTAATTTTGATTAAACTGGCTTTGTTTTGCTATTCCCGACTAACAGGATAAATAACTTGTAGGAGCACTTGTATAAAAATGGTTTTATGGAGATGTTTGATCTGTATAGCACTGACAAGTCTTCATAGCCTGAGGATTTTTGAAATTGCTAATAAAGTGAAATATTTGGTGAAAACACGGCCAACTAAATGTCAGATGGGAGAGTTTTCAAACTAATAGTGTAACATATATGATGATTCCTTTTTAACTGGGACAGCAAATGGGTAAGAATAAAACTGAAATTTAGCCTTGCGGTGTTTTTAGGGCTTCTAAATTCAGTTAATTGATGTGGTTAAGCATCCAGCACAGCACCATGAATTGTTTATCGTTTATATCGTTCAGCTGTCTTTTCAGAAGTTGCATGTGATGCAACTTTTTTGGAATTAAAATTGGATTCTGCTTACAGTAGTGATAATTCATTTTAATGCACACTAACTTATCCATTCTGCTTATTTGATTTACTCTTCTTCCTAACTCTATTTGTGTATTTAAAAACTCTTTCAAATCCCTAAGCATAGGAGCAGTCAAATTGTGCAGGATGCTGCTCTACCTTATATAAATGATATGTTTTAATAATAAATGCTCTTTGAATTTTTAAATTATAATCAGAGTTTTTTGTTTTTATCCTGTTGACAGGTCAGATTAATACCTATTGCCAGAATATCAAGGAGTTTACTGCACAGAACCTGGGCAAACTCTTCATGGCGGAGGCTCTTCAAGAGCACAATAACTAAAGAGAAAAAATGTGGTATTTGATATAATCTCCAACAAAAGGAGATGCCCTGGGACTCTCAGTTTATACTTCTGACAACACTTTTAAAAACACTGTGTATTGGAAAAATATCTTGTGAAACCAAGGCACACAGGTTTGCCTAGAATTCTCTTCTAAAGAAAAATAAAAACAAATTTTAACACTTTTGTTTGGCATTTCCTTATTTGTTGGCCAGATTAGACTGGAATTTTCCATGCTGTTCCCTCAAGGTTTTATTAACACTCAATATTAATTAACTCATGTTGTGTGCCCTACTATGTTCATTTGTACCAAACAATAATACATGTATTTAACTTGGAAACTAGGAATAAAAAATACCTCATATGTGCAACATGGCTGAGTTAACTTTGCAGAAAAACTCTTAGCCTTTTGAATTTCCTGACTTGAGTGCTTGAATTTACAATCATAATGTTGCATTAGTAGTAGTTTTTTGCATTTAACTTCTCTGGACTTTCTGGTACCACATTTAGCTTACATGGCACAAAAATGTCATAGGCTTCAGCAGCAGAATATATAAATTTCTTGTAATGCATCGTAGTTAAACCTCAATTATCTGAACACTGATTAATCCAAATTGTTACACAGAGGTGTGAAGCGCTTCCTGCAGTTTGGCTAGATTTAAGCTGCGCAGAAAAAGAACCATAGAGGATTTCAGTTCTGTGGAGTTTGTCATACATGTTGATGGATTTGGAGCTGGTTGGTAATAACAAATGCTGCATGTTGACCTAGTTACTGGGATGTTTACTGTATGAATATATTGTTTTAGTTTAATATAGAGCTGTTTAGAAAAACAATCAGGAAATGAAGAATGGCTCAAGAAAAACCATCCCAGAGCAAACACTTCACACTTGTTAAGGGATAATGCCCAAACTGTTACCTTTGAAAACTTTTATCTTCTCCCCAGCCAAACTGCAAAACTAATTTTGTCTAGAACAGCTAAAGGCCCGGAATGTAGAAGACTAAAAAAAGCTATGGGAGTTTAAAAAAGGCATGCTCTCTTTAGGTACGTCTACACTACGAGATTATTCCGATTTTACAGAAACCGGTTTTTTAAAACAGATTGTATAAAGTCGAGTGCACGCGGCCACACTAAGTACATTAATTCGGCGGTGTGCGTCCATGTACCGAGGCTAGCGTCGATTTCCTGAGCGTTGCACTCTGGGTAGCTATCCCATAGTTCCCGCAGTCTCCCCCACCCATTGGAATGCTGGGTTGAGATCCCAGTGCCTGATGGGGCAAAAAACATTGTCACGGGTGCTTCTGGGTACAGCCTCACCCCTCCCTCCATGAAAGCAGCAGCAGCCAACCGTTTCGCGCCTTTTTTCCTGGGTGAACTGTGCAGATGCCATTCCACAGCAAGCATGGACCCTGCTGAGCTCAAGACAGCAATCATGGACGTTTTAAACACCTTGCACATTCTCGTGCAGTCAATGCTGAACCAGGACCTGCAAATCCAGGCGAGGAGGCGGCGGCTACGGCAGCGCGGCGACGAGAGTGATGAGGACATGAGCACAGAATTCTGTCAAACTGCGGGCCCCTGCACTTTGGAGATCCTGCTGGTAATGGGGCAGGTTCTAGCCATTGAACACCAAGTTTGGGCCCGGGAAACAAGCACAGACTGGTGGGACCGCATAGTGCTGCAGGTGTGGTACGATTCCCAGTGGCTGCAAAACTTTCGCATGCGTAAGGGCACTTTCATGGAACTTTGTGACTTGCATTCCCCTGCCTTGAAGTGCCAGAATACAAAGATGGGAGCAGCCCTCACAGTTGAGAAGTGAGTGGCGATAGCCCTATGGAAGCTTGCAATGCCAGACAGCTACCGGTCAGTCGGGAATCAATTTTGGAGTGGGCAAATCTACTGTAGGGGCTGCTGTGATGCAAGTAGCCAAAGCAATCACTAAGCTGCTGCTACGAAAGATTGTGACTCTGGGAAATGTGCAGGTCATAGTGGATGGCTTTGCTGCAATGGGATTCCCTAACTGTGGTGGGGCGATAGATGGAACCCATATCCCTATCTTGGTAGCGGAGCACCAGGGCACCCACTACATAAACCGCAAGGAGTACTTTTCCATGGTGCTGCAATCACTGGTGGATCACAAGGGACGTTTCACCAACATCCACGTGGGATGGCCGAGAAGGGTTCATGATGCTCGCGTCTTCAGGAACACTACTCTGTTTAAACGGCTGCAGCAAGGGAATTACTTCCCAGACCAGAAAATAACAGTTGGGGATGTTGAAATGCCTGTCGTTATCCTGGGGGATCCAGTCTACTCCTTGATGCCATGGCTCATGAAGCCATACACAGGCAGCCTGGACAGTAGTCAGGAGCTGTTCAACTACAGGCTGGGCAAGTGCAGAATGGTGGTAGAATGTGCATTTGGCCGTTTAAAGGCGCACTGGCGCACATTACTGACTCGCTCAGACCTCAGCCAAACCAATGTCCCCATTGTTATTGCTGCTTGCTGTGTGCTCCACAATCTCTGTGAGAGTAAAGAGGAGACCTTTATGGCGGGGTGGGAGGCTGAGGCAAATCACCTGGCCACTGATTACGCACAGCCAGACACCAGGGCGATTAGAAGAGCACACCAGGAAGCGGTGTGCATTAAAGAAGCTTTGAAAACCAGTTTCATCACTGGCCAAGGTACAGTGTGACTGTTGTGTTTGTTTCTCCTTGATGACCCCCCCCCCTTGATTGACTCATTCCCTGTAAGCCACCCACCCCCCTCCCTTCGATCACAGCTTGGTTTCTAAGGAAATAAAGTCACTCGTTTAAAAATCATGTATTCTTTATTACTTAATTATAAAAAGAGGGAGAGAACTGACAAGGTAGCCCGGGTGGGGTTTGGGAGGAGAATAGTAGGGAAGGAAAAGGCCACTAAAAAAATTTCATAATAATGAGAGCCTTTTGGTTGGGCTGTCCACTGGGGTGGAGTGGGCGGGTGTACAGAGCCTACCCCCATGAGTTCTTACTCATCTGGCAGGTGAGGAGGCTAAGGAACATGGTGAGGGGGGAGGGTGGTTATACAGGGGCTGCAGCGGCACTCTGTGATCCTGCTGCCGTTCCTGAAGCTCCACCATACGCCGGAGCATGTCAGTTTGATCATGCAGCAGCCCCAGAGTTGCATCCCGCCACCGCTGATCTTCTTGCCGCCACCTCTCATCTCAAGCATCTCTTCTCTCATCTCGAGCGTTTCTTCTGTCCTCACATTTGTCCCTCCTGTCCTCACGTTGGTCCCTCCTGTCCTCACGGTCACTGGCATCTTTCCTGTACTTTGCTACCACGTCCTTCCACTCATTCAGATGAGTTCTTTCATTGCGGGTCACTTCCATGATTTCCGAAAACATTTCTTCTCGTGTCTTTTTTTTCCGCCGCCTTATCTGAGATAGCCTTCGGGACGGAGTAGGGAGGCTTGAAAAATTTGCAGCTGCATGAGGGAGGGGAAAAAGGGAGAGAAGTATTTAAAAAAATACATTTTAGAGAACAATGGTCATACTCTTTCACGGTGAACAACACTATTCACCTTACCTAGTACATGTGTCTTCACTACAAGGTCGCATTTTGCATCTTAATATTGAGTGCCTGCAGCTTTGGTGTTACCGTTGAATGCTGCTTCATTCCTGTTAACTTGCAGCAGCAGAAACCACCCCGTGGCTGGCATCATGGAAGATCACTGCTAAACACCCCCATTTCTCCCCCCGCCCCCGCCAACTGCGTGGCTGGTAGCAGGAAAGATCCCTGCTAGCCAAACGTGGAAAAGCTCAGCGCCAATCGCGCCCCCTCCTGCCCCCCGCTTGGCTACCTGCAGGGAAGGATTTCTTTTAAGCAACAGGCAAACAGCCCAGTAGGAATGGCCATCTCTGTCCCCTTACTTAAATTCCTGAATTTCAACCAGGTTACCATGAACGATATCACTCTCCTGAGGATAACACAGCGAGATAAAGAACGGATGTTTCTTGAATGCCAGCATTCACCGGGACCATACGCAGCTAGGCTTTGTCATGCAATGATACCAGATTACTTGCTACATGCATGGCGTGGTCAACTGTCCTACCATGGAGGACGGAATAAAGCAGCGCTGCCCAGAAACCTTCTGCAAAGGCTTTTGGAGTACCTCCAGGA
This sequence comes from Mauremys mutica, assembly GCF_020497125.1. Classification (NCBI taxonomy): domain Eukaryota; kingdom Metazoa; phylum Chordata; order Testudines; family Geoemydidae; genus Mauremys; species Mauremys mutica. The sequence continues at coordinate 29,259,126 of NC_059073.1, forward strand.
GAGCTTCATGGAGATGTCCCTGGAGGATTTCCACTCCATCCCCAGACATGTTAACAGACTTTTCCAGTAACTGTACTGGCCGCGAATGCATCCCAAGTCCTCAGGGCAAATTAATCATTAAAAACCGCTTGCTTTTAAACCATGTCTTATATTTACAAGGTACACTCACCAGAGGTCCCTTCCATGGCTTCATTGTCTGGGATAGTTGCTTGGGAGGGTGATTCCGTCAGGGTGAGAAAAAGCTCCTGGCTGTTGGGGAGAACGGAGTGCTGTGCCCTCTCTACAAGCTCGTCCTCCTCTTCCTCCTCATCTTCCCCGTCCGCAGAATCCTCAGCCATGACTGCGATTACCACCCCCGCCTCGGAATCCATGGACAGGGGTGTGGTAGTGGTGGCAGACCCCCCTAGAATTGCATGCAGCTCAATGTAGAAGCAGCATGTTTTTGGCCCTGCCCCGGACTTTCCGTTTGCTGCTTTGGTTTTCTGGTAGGCTTGTCTGAGCTCCTTAACTTTCACACGGCACTGTACTGAGTCCCTGGTGTGGCCTCTCTGCATCATGGCCTTGGAAATTTTTTCACGTGTTTTTTCATTTCGTCTTTTGGAACGCAGTTCTGTTAGCACGGAATCCTCTCCCCATATAGCGATCAGATCCAGTACCTCCCATGCGGTCCATGCTGGAGCTCTTTTTCGATTCTCAGGAGACTGCATTGTTACCTGCGCTGATGAGCTCTGCGTGGTCACCTGTGCTGGTGAGCTCTCCACGCTGGCCAAACAGGATATGAAATTCAAAAGTTCGCAGGGCTTTTCCTATCTACCTGGCCAGTGCATCCGAGTTCAGATGGCTTTCCAGAGTGGTCACAATGGTGCAGTGTGGGATAGTTCTCGGAGGCCAATACCGTCGAATTGCGGCCACACTAACCCTAATCCAACATGGCAATACCAATTTGAGCGCTATTCCCCTCGTCGGGGAAGAGTACAGATATCGGTTTTAAGAGCCCTTTATATCGATATAAAGGGCTTCGTTGTGTGGACGGGTGCAGCGTAAAATCGGTTTAACACTGCTAAATTCAGTATAAACGCGTAATGTAGACCAGGCCTTTCTCAACAAAGACAGGAGTTGTTTGGAAGAACTAGGCTGAGATACAAAACACTCCTCTGAAGGTGTCTGAAGAAGTTAGACTTGCTTAGTTTACCATCAGTCTTTTCTTAAGATAGACTTGTATAGACTGTTTTAAAATCCATTTTCTCAAAATGCTTTGTTCCCATTGCAAAACAACCAGTACTTTGGTTTGAAGAGGACTGTTGTGTCAGTGTATAATACTGGTCACGAGCTCCTGAAGGGGAAAACCACAGGTGCCAGAATTCATTCGGCCCTGTGTGTAGGAGAATGACAGGGTGCTGTAGCTCAGGGCTCAGTCTAAGAGTGCGAGAACTGTGGAATTCCACCCCAGGATAGATAAAAGCACGAGTCCTGACACCTGAGGGGGTGCACTCAAACAGGACCACAAAAGAGACAGATGCAGCTAGTCTTGTAACAGTGACATGTGCCATGGGGAAGTTTTTGATAGTGTATAAATTGAACAAATACACAACTTTAGAGCAGAGCTAATCATCTGGCATGTTTTATACCCTATCCTGACTCACTACACTACATTCAACTCTCTATGCAGTCCAGATAACAACCTACAATGGCTCCTTGTCTGACTCTGCTACTAGATCTAATCTGCTTTTGGCGCTACAAAGGTGCTGTAAGTAAGCAACTTATTCCAGACCTAAGCAAACTGCCTGCTCTTAAAAGCTCCTCCATCCTGTGGTCCAAATCCTTTCAGTTAATCAAGCTGACATTATCCTGCTTCAGCAGCTGATCTTTTAAAATCCTGTAACCAAATAGCTACCTGTGCACACATGAGTGTTCACAGCCAACAGCTTAGCAGAAGCTTCTATTTAATCAATCCTATATTTTTCAAACATGGTTACTCTTAAACCTTCCACCCCCGTCCCTCCAATTTAGCTAAGCATGTATTTGGGATCTCGGTGTGCTTTAACAAGCAAGTCTGAAGTTTGAGTTCAGCTGTTGTTTTCCTTATAGGAGCACAATGTGTTCTCAGTATTTTTTTTATACAACAGGAATAGTAGGTGGGGTTTATACGCAGAAAACTTAAAAGGGTAAACAGATTTAGCTGAAACTTTTCAGAACAATTCACCTTCAAATAGAGATCAAACATGAAAAATGTCAGCCCAAAAGGAGAATGTTTTGGAAAGTTAAGAGCATGTGAAAATTCATTGTTAGAATGGAAACCTTTTTTTAGCCTTAACTATAGTAGTTATAATATAAACATTTATATGCAAATTATGTACTCAGGCACCTGGCAAACTGCCTATGCAGCCTTTCTTGATGCAAAGTTTGGGCACCTTTGCATTAACTGTTTGTTGTATAAACTAATCTAAAATCAAAGATCTGATGAAGTATCCTGTTTCAGTACCACATTATTCTGAGTACTGTTTACTATACAAAGACCTCGAGTTAAATAATTCCAGCATGGGAGGAAAAACTAAGGTGCAAGAGTGAAGGGAATAAAGAACTGGAATCAGATGGAGACTTGAGGAGGAAAGTAGTATCTTCTAGGTGTCTGGAAACAGAGAAGAAAGCTTATACCTATAGTGACTCAACTGTGTGACTGACTGGCATGCTAATGCTGAGCAAGCAGATGTAGCATAGAAGGGAATGAATAAAGAAGGCCTACAAGGTAGCTGTTAGCAAAAGCTACATTAGAGGGTTTTAAGAACAAGACATCAATTTCGAACACAAATCTAAAATGAATGAGGAACCAGCGGAGTTCTTGTGGATGGGGGGGATGTAAATGTGAAAGATGGGCAGTAACATTCTCCTATGTTGGACTTAAAGTTTGAGTTTAGTGGATTTTATATGGATAAAAGGGATTTGCAGCAAGGTAATAATATGAAGACAGATGGCAGATTTCAACCAAGGTGGCGTAACACTAGCCGTGGAGAAGGCATGCTTGGGAAATGTCAGAAGAGAAGACAGTTTGAGGGCCAAGGTTAGACAATGGAGATAAATGAGTCCTGAGTTGAGACACAAGATAAAGGATGAGTTCTCTGTCTCAGTCAGAAGAAAAGCTCTTTGGTTTTCTGAGACAGGAAGTTTACTGAAGCCCGAGAGAGTGAATGGTCAGGGAGGAGTCACTAAGGCCATTGATCTACAAATGAGTAGCAACATGGTAGTTTATTTACACACCTGGAGAAATCAAGCAGTGTCTGCACACCATGCCCACTTAGAGCTTGCAGCCAGCCTCCACTTGTGCTCCATGTTCCCAGGGCTGCCTTTGCTTGGTGTTTTGTTCCTTGTTGCCATAAGTCAGGCTAGTAAGGTCAGTGAGCTGGCAGCTCATTCTCCATAAGATGTTCTCAGTCACTCTTTAATCAGAAGATTTAATATTTACTTTTTTTTTTTGTCATTTCTCAAATGACAAAGCCCTTCCAGCATGCTTGGGACATTAAAGGAGTCCTTAAATTGTACCTGGAAAGAAGTCAGAATATGTTTCAATTGACTTGTGAATTATCATGTGAACAGGGGCCAGGATTTGGGCTAAGACTTTGAAGGTTACATCGACTTGTTGAAGTAACTAATCCTGCTTCTCAGTGTTTCAGAATTCTCCAGTCTGGCAGGGCAAAGATGATATATCCTACTAGCATCATTAGTGAGCTTGAGATACTAACAGATCTTGGTTTTTTTCCCCCCTTTGAATTGTGCAGCTCCCATCATTTTTAATGAGTTCTGTGTGTGTGTGCCTCGCAGGAAGAACAGACTCCTAATGAGAAACAGAGGGATTGCAACTGACAATTTTGACTTCCAGACTGCACACTGTAGCATAACTGAAATGAGCTGTAAGTGTGCAACAGTCCAGGGAAATGTTGAAAGAATATTTTGCTATGCGTTACACAAAACTCAAAACTATGTTAACAGAAGGTCTCATTCCTAAATGTTCAGACTTACCAAGTGTGTTCCGCATCTGCATGTTTGTGTGTTAAAAACAAATGGTGCTAGTGCGTAGTTTCACTGCAGGAGACACCTTTATTTAGAAGCACTGCAGCAAAGAAAATACTTCTTTGGAACTCAGCCCTGCTTTGTGTGCTCAGCTCCTTTTGTGAAGTTATTCAGAGCAGATCTTGCAAGGTCCATTACTGTAAGGTTTGGTTTGTGGGAGGGGAGCAAAGGATTGGTGTGATAGTTCTGTTGCTGAGGAAAGAACTGTTGTAAATAGGTTCTGGTAGATCAGAAATTAAATTTCCACTGGTTGATTCGGACCTGAGCTGCAACCACCCTCGCTGATGTGCCCCACCTCATGAAGTACAGTTTGAATTCTAGTGTGATGTTCACTACTCGTGCTCCAATCAATGCGAGGTAGTGTGGTAGAAAAGTTACTTTGTGCTGATTAATTTGAGCCCCCCTCAGGAATCAGAATGTCTTCCCTCCCCTTAATTATAGCCTTGACTTGCTCACATCACCAGTTCCTTCCCCCATGGCCTTCTGTTTAAGAGGAAACTTCTATCTCCTCTTCCACTAACTCCCTCTCCACACAAACACACCAGTTGTGTTCACCTGTTACCCTCACCTCTGTCCTTGGCATGGAACTGCCTTTCTATTCCCTGGGGTTGACACAGCAAAGCTCCTTGAAAGAAGCAGTAGAAGATGGTCTCATGGTGAGTCTTGGGCCTATTAATTGCATGAGCTTGGCAACAGAATGGCTTTTGAATTGCCAGTCATGGTTGAACTTGCCTTGGTTGTCATCAATCTTTAATTAAAAGGAACAGTTAAAAGAAACAAGACCAAATGGGAAAGAATTTCTTCTGCAATCAAATAAGCTCTCATTTGATATGTCCATGTCTCATCCAAGATATGAACTGGTACTTGATGCAGTTCTTGGCGTTTTCAGAGCTACTCTCCAGATGGAATTTTCTGCAAGTGTTCATTGTGCAGCCCGCTGATCAGATAGAAATCCAGGAGGGGATTAGGTGCTTGTTGGGGTGCTTCATAACTATCATTGTACATCCCCCATCTCTTCCTCACTCTCAGAGCTTGAATCTCCACTGCCCTGCAACTTGTGTAGTCCTCTGCACCCCTGAGCAAAGTTGAATGCAGGGTGGGTGCAGAATGCTGCCAAATGACCACATAAAGTGCATAGTAGTGGAAAATCAGGCCATCTAAGTTGTAGATGGTCCTGGTTTGTTTCTGAAGATAAGTTAATGATTATGCAGGTAGAGGCAGCTAAACCAATTGGTAAAGAACAACTGATATCTTTGGATTTTTTTCTAAAAGATCTGCTCTAGGAATTATTTTGAGGGAAGTTCTATGGCCTGTGCTGTACAGGAGGGCAAACTAACTACATGATCACAATGGTCCCTTCTGGGCTTGGAATCTATGAATCTCTTAATTTGCACTTGTGCTATTCAAAGCATTCCTGTTTGTGCTTGGGGAGTTTGAGTGCACAGAAATTCATTCATCATCTTACTGGCCTATGTCTGTTGATTTTGCATTTTGATGAACCCCTGATGTGACAAATCACAGATGACTATCTTTCTATTTAATAGTTATGATTTGCCACTGAATTCTTGGAGCTTTGCCGAAAAGTCATTAGAAGTTGGTGATGCAAATCACATCTTCAGCCTGAATGTATGCAGTCAGAGAAATTGAAGTAGTCTGTATAGCTGTTCTTCTTTCAAGTGTACTATCACTGGGGAGGAAGATATATGCTCCCCCACAGTCTTTCATGCCTTGTTCACCTTCTTCTCCAAACTTTCATGTTCACTTTTAATTTGGTTTCAGATTTTGCCAATGTCTTTTATTTCCTTTTACTTAAAAACAATATTATTTCTCTTAAAGATTGTATGCAGTAACAGCTAGGTGCCTTACTTTACCCTGAATTCTTTTGGACAGCCTGGGTATGTTTACACTGGGCCTGGAGGTGTCCATTCCAGCTTGAAGAGACATACCCAAGCTAACACGCTAAAAATAGATGTATAGCCATGGTGACGTGAGGGACTAGCTGTCCCAAGTATGATCTTGTCTGAGACCCTAGGTAAGTACTCAGGGTGGCTAGACCCTCCTGCTGCTTGCAATGCTACAACTACTCTTCTGTTTTTAGCATGCTAGCCTATTCAGAGCTAGTGTGGCTATGTCTCCTCAAGAAGGAAATTACCCCTCTAGCTCAAAGTGTAGACATACCCCAAGTCTGTATCTGGACAGTAGGCTTACATTTTGTAAATAGGGCATTTAATGTGATGAAAGTCTCCATAATCCAGGAGTTAGATATGCTACTAGTGTTGGCTCATTCACATCTCTCATCATCCCTAGTTAGGAGACTGAGTGTTCTGGCATCGCCTAGAAGTCAGTAGAGAGTTGGTACCAGTCCAAAGCATGTGATTCGATAGCATTTCATACCAACTTTACAATTGGAAAGAGGTTTATACAAAGCTGGGTCTGTTTTATTTTTTGATCTTTTAATTGACTGCACAGATTGCTGTTGACACAACTCATCGTATACTAAGCAGTGGCAAATTCTACAGAGCTTGAAAGGATGTCTTCTAAAAACACAGATTTGGCAGTGGGCTCCTTAGTGATAGAAAAGTTAATGCCTTATTTCTAGTAAAGGCTATTAAAGACAATATTTAAACCTGGAAAAATGATCAAATCATTTTTACAATGATCCTAAATAGCATCAGGGCATCAGTAAAATAAACACTGAAGATCTGAATTGTATTTATCCCACAAAAATACAGTTGAAGAGTACAAAAACCCATAATTCATAACCTGGAAAGAATGTCTGCAGTAAGAATTTTCACTCTGTTTTAAATTATGTCCCTTGCATCAAGTTCTTCAATTTACTAATCCATCCCGATCCCATCTACGGTGGTATCCCTTAAATATAGTGTGACACACTAGGCCTTTGACCGAATATTTCTTCTATATTTGAGCAATGTGATTTAGTGTTCTACCAGAGTGCACATTACTTTCAACATTCTGTGGGAGTGATTTCATCTTCAATACCTCAATAAAAGTGATGGAGAGAGTTTCATTTCCAGCAAGCTATAAATCGAGTTAGTACTTTGAAGGCTTTTTGAAAGACTCAAGGCCCACATCACAGAAGTTTGCATATCTGCATATATTAAGACAATCGAAAGCAAGTTGTTGTAGGATCTGACTGCAGTTCTTGTTTGTCACAGTTGACTTTCTCTCACCATCCCACCCTGATAGTTTGTTACAAAGCTACTTAAATGTTGACAAAGCAGCATATAGAAATTTTAGTTTTACATATGTGCATTTAAAACTGGAAAACATGTTAAGTAATGGGAAGATAGCAGTGGCAGTTGCCTTGCCTATCTCAAAACACTGTGATAATATACTTGAAATTGAAGCTTTCACTGCATGCATGTGGGACTATCACTGGTTTTGAAAGATTTGTAGGTTTTTAAGGCTGGAAGGGACCATTCTGATCATCTAGCCCTTGCATATTACAGGGCCTGGAACTTCATCTAGCCATTCCTGTTTGAGACCAGTTTCTAATTTGCATACCAAGTTCTTTCCTGGGCCTGTCCTCACAAAATGAGGTTGGGTTAACTAATGTGATGTTAAACATAACTCTGCAACCAGTGTGGATAGGAGCGCGTCCCTGACTGCCATCTAAGGTGACCACATGTCCCGATTTTATAGGGACAGTCCTGATTTTGGGGACTTTTTCTTATATAGGCTCCTATTACCCTCCACCCTCTGTCCTGATTTTTCACGTTTGCTGTCTGGTCACCCTACTGCCATTTTCAATCATGTCAGCAATTTATCCCTGTTTACACTGACTGTAAAGTCATGTTTAATGCCCTGGTTGTTAGCATGAGTCCTCAAGGTCATATTTGAAGAGGGGGTAGCTTTCAAAGTAAAGACAAGCATTCTTGAGCTAGAAACAAACACTTCCTTGCAGTTTGTAGAGGGGCGGGGGGGGGGGGACCTTGTATTGTTGTTAACACAAATAATCTCAGCACAGGCAAGTGAATATCAACAACTGAATATTCTGGTGGGAGACTTTTTGTAATATAGACAACTATCCACTGGAAACTGCTGAACACCCATCACAGGGTAAATAACAGACTGGAATAGAGCAGGGACCTAGAAATGAAAAATCATCACTTGTTCCCTGACCAGTCCAAACAGGTTTTCCTGAGGCTTCAGTGGTTCTTTAAGCCCCATCCTGAATAGAAACATTTTTGTCTAGCAGAATAAGCACATACTGCATTTCTATATATTTCGGTGTTCTTCTTGTAGAAAGAGAGCAGAGAATGTCTGAGTTTTCTGAATGGAGAGACTAAAATGTCGGCAAAAGAATTGCTCTCTTCTGTTGGAGCTGCATTTTCACACTTTGTCCCTTCAGCCAAAACTCTTGAGTTTGCATTTGGTGTGGCATGTGGATCAGGTTTGAAAAGGCACCTGTTCATATTCCCAAAAGCACTAAACGAGCTAACGTAGGTAGACATGGGGGAACATTTCATCCACAAGAAGCCTGGGAATTATTCAGCAATTCACAGCTAGTAAAAGTTGATGCTTATCCCATCTAAATCTCTTTGTGATACGTCTAGGTCTTATAGACAGAGGGTAGGCATCACAGTAAAGGATTGGGTTGGGATTCAGAGCTGGGTATAATTTCCTGCTCTGCCACATTCATTGTGTGGACCTGGGCAAGTCACTTAATCTCTCAGTTCCTCCCATTGTACAAGCAGAATAATACTTTTGTCTATTTAAGATCTTTGGGGTAGGGGACTCTCTCTTACTCTGTGAATGTACATAGCACAATGCAGCCTCGATATCATTTGGAGGCTTTAGTCATTATTGTCATAAATGATCAGGCAGAGATCTTGTGAGGGGAAAAATACTATGTGATTATGTAATTAAAGACTTGTCTAGTAATGCATATGCACAGGAAGGACAAATTAAAATTGCACAAGCAACTTTAATTCTGGCATTTCCTAATTTTTTTCAGTGTTTGACTTTGAAACCTTAATGTTCTCTGAACACAATTTTGGGGTGTAATTTCCTAAGTTTTTTTAAAAAACTTAAAATGAAAAACCAAAAAGTTCATCAAGCGCAGCCATGTAGACTCCCACATTGCTCATCAATTGGGTTGGAGGAACTGGAAGCAGTATAAGCACCTGCCACTAGAAGTGGCTGGCATCACTTTACTCAGTGGGTTTCTCAGCTATTTGCCAGACAGCAAAGGAATGTCGAGTCTCAGGAATAATGGGTTTAATTCCTGGTTCTATAGGGGAATGTCTGTCGCCCTCTGCTTCTCTCTTCCCTGACTCCTGCACATCTCTCTCCTCCCTCCCACTCCTACAATCTCTTCCTGTCTTGTTCCGACACCCCTCATGTCTTCTGCCTCCCTCCAAGCTCCTTGTCCCAATCCCTTTCACTCTAACTTCCAATTGCTTCTGCCCTTTTCCCCCTGCCCTGCATCTATTTCCCCCTCAACCACTCACCCCTCTGCATTCCGGTCAGGCTGCATCTTCAGTCTCCTCCGTGCTGCCTGGGCACCAGCAGTGGGGAGCATTGAGAGCGCATTAAAAACAGTCTCCTTGTTTTCATATCTAGTCCTTTATGCAACAATGTCTCCCAGAAGCTTGGAGGAACAATTACTGGAAAAGTCCTGCTGTGCCCTGAGATAGTGCCTGTGCACTCCTGAGCATGCTCAGCACAGCCAGAATCTTCAGAGAATTTAGCTGCCAAACTCTAACAATACTCTGCTGACATGCACAAACTGAGATTATTCAGAGGCTCATAAATTGGACAAAGGCAGGCAGCTTTTCACAGGAACAGCAAAAGAAACATTCCTGAGACCTGGGTGATCTCCCTGCCAAATTTCAAGCCTTTGCTCCAAAACATGAAAGCTCTAAAGCTTCCCAGTGAAACGGTTGAAATAATTTGTATCATAGGCAAAGCAATGTATTTGTCTTTAATCTCACACTTGGAAATGGCTGAATCATATGAGTTGAAACTTCCCATAAATAAATAAATATCAGCCTTAAGCGAGCACCTGGCATGGGAAATTTCAGCCTGAATGGTTAGAGATTGGTGAAGTGACAAGCAACTGTAAGAATCTTGCAATAGGCAATCGTAAAAATAAGCAGTGCTACCTGCACTGCCTTTAATAACCTTGATCTTGTAGAAGATATTCCTGTGCTGGCAGAGGTTGGATTAGATTTCCTAATAGGTCTTCCTCATCTTTCATTTCTATGAACATTCAGGTTCTAGGATCTAAAACTGCTGCCATTGAAGTCATAGGCAAACTCCTTCCGACTTCCAACTGAACATGATTTCACACCTAATGTTATTGGACTTTGCACAACTGAAATCTACTTGATCTATGTCAATACAAGCATGGCAATGCCAAAGGACTAGGCAAAGTAAGTGTTAGTCTTAACTCTGAAACTCCACACATTTGTTGGTTCCGGTTAATCTCACTGTAACTTTTAAAAATCTTTAAATATATTAAGAATACACAAGTCCCCCATGGCTTCCTGTTTCATAAGAATTATATTTCTAATACTGTGGAAAGAAATTTTGTGTGATGGAGAGCTCAATTTCATTTTTCTGAATGCTACATATATCTGAAAAATGATAATTCTTGGGAGAGCATTAGATATTATGTTAAGTTCTATTAACAGTTAATGTTTTATGATTGTACTCCCACTTGCAAACTCTGCAATTTATTTCTTTATCCCTTACATTTGCTGTTGCATTATTGAAGTCTGAGTAGCTGCTGCCATTGACTGTCAGAAAAGCTCTTCCAAAAATATTGACTTGGAGCCGTTTGCCGAAAAACAAGACAACATCGTAAGAACTGCTGCCCTTTAAAAACTGATGATAACCTGGGTGCTGCTATTTGAATAGGCGCTAAACAAGAAGCATCCAGTGTACATTTAGGCTATGTCTACACTACAAAATTAGGTCGAATTTATAGAAGTCAGTTTTTTAGAAATTGTTTTTATACAGTCGATTGTGTGTGTCCCCACACAAAATGCTCCAAGTGCATTAAGTTGGCGGACTGCATCCACAGTACCGAGGCTAGCATAACTTCCAGAGTGTTGCACTGTGGGTAGCTATGGGTAGCTATCCCACAGTTCCCACAGTCTCTGCTGCCCATTGGAATTCTGGGTTGAGATCCCAATGCCTGATGGGGCAAAAACAGTGTCACGAGTGGTTCTGGGTACCTGTCAGCTTCCCACCCCCCCGCATTAAAGCAATGGCAGACAATCGTTTCACGTCTTTTTTTCCTGGGTTACCTGAGCAGATGCCATACCACAGCAAGCATGGAGCCCGCTCAGCTCACCGTCACCGTACGTCTCCTGGGTGCTGGCAGACGTGGGACTGCATTGTTACACAGCAGCTCATTGCCTTTTGGCAGCAGGTGATGCATTATGATTGGTAGCCATCATCGTCGTACTCCTGGGTGCACTTTTAGCCGACCTCAGTGAGGTCGGTCAGGGGCACCTGGGCAGACATGGGAGTGACTCAGCCAGGTCATTCCCATCTTCTGACGAGCACCCAGGAGATGATGATGGCTGGCAGTCATACTGCACCATCTTCTGCCGAGCACCCAGGAGATGATGATGGCTTGCAGTCGTACTGCACTATCTGCTGCCAACCTAAGATGTAAAAGATAGATGGAGTGGATCAAAACAAGAAATTGACCTGATTTGTTTTGTGAAATCAACGGCCTGCGAAACCCAGGGTTTTGAGTTCAATCCTTGAGGGGGCCATTCTGTGTGACAGTTGTTTGTGTTTCTTCTTGATGCAAAGCCACCCCTTTTGTTGATTTTAATTCCCTGTAAGCCATGTCGTCAGTCACCCCTCCCTCTGTCAGAGCAACGGCAGACAATTGTTTCGTGCCTTTTTTCAGCGCAGAACCAGAAGCTGCAAAAGCAAAACCAGGCGAGGAGGCAACGGCAGTGCAGTGACGAGAGTGACGAGGACATAGACATGGACGTAGACTTCTCACAAAGCATGGGCTGGTCAATGTGCCCCAGCAATGTGCACATCATGCTGATGAGCTCTGCGTGAGCTCTGCATGGTCACCTATGCTGATCAGCTTGCCACGCTGGCCAAACAGGAAATGAAATTCAAAAGTTGGTGGGCCTTTTCCTGTCTACCTGGCCAGTGCATCTGAGTTGAGAGCGCTGTCCAGAGCGGTCACAATGGAGCACTCTGGGATAGCTCCTAGAGGCCAATACCGTCGAATTGCGTCCACACTACCCCAAATTCGACCCGGCAAGGCCGATTTCAGCGCAAATCCCCTCGTCGGAGGCGGAGTAAAGAAATCGATTTAAAGAGCCCTTTAAGTCGAAAAAAAGGGCTTTGTCGTGTGGACGGGTCCAAGCTTAAATCGAGGTAACGCTGCTAAATTCGACCTAAAATCATAGTGTAGACCAGGCCCTAGTCATCCAGCGTGCTGTGCTCTTGTCTGCCAGTGACACATCCCTAATTCAAAAGGCTGAGGTTGCTTGTTTTGCTTTTTGTATGCATCAAACTACATTTTGTCTTCTTGTTGATTCAGAGTAACTCAGTGCTGTTTTGTCTTTTTTCATAAGCTCTCTGGAGTTTTTTACAGGTGATAAGAACAACAGTCTCTTTGTACTCTGTCATACTGGTGTCATCCCAGAGTAACTCACTGCGTCTATGGACTTTTGATGGTGTAGCTGAGAGCAGAGGTTGGTCCTCTGTCTCTGTTTTCCACCCAACGCAATATGCCAGAAGAAAGAGATGGGATATTGTTGCATTTTCTGGCAGTGCACTCTGGGGTTGTTGTGGGGAAGTCTGACTACTATTAAGTTTGAAAGCAGTGGGTCAAATGAAGGGATTTTCTGAATCCATCTTCAGAGACATGCCTACCCTCTGAAGAATAGACCTGACACAGGAAGGGTTGGGGGTGAGGGGGCATCTCATCTGAAAAGACAGACTAGGTGTGAGGCCAGACACACACATACCAATCCTCAAGAGAATTCATTAGCAAGTTGGGAGAAGAGGGAAAGAGGATGAAGCTGCAGGATAGAGTAGGTTCAGCTTAGCTTCAAATGAGCATCCCCATTTTGGGATGCTGAGCTGAACATTTGAACCTTTTTTAAGATTGCCCATCACTGATTCTAGTGACTCTATTCTCATCTCAGTGTGTGGGGCTTTACTTGCGCACATTCTATTATTGCTAATGGGAGCTACACCCCTGAAGTCCTGTGTGTGGTGATGAGACAATAAAACTAGGGTTACAACCTTATTACAGACAGAGTTGCTTATTTCATTTGAATTCTGCGGGTCTCCAGATAATATATATCTCTTACACATGTCTATAAGGTGATTGCTCTCTCCTTTCCCAATCTGAGCTCCACTAGGTGTCCACTGGCTAGCTAGCATCAGGTCATCAGGAAATTTTCAGGGGCATTGCAGGAAGATTTTTGGTCTCACCAGCTGCTTTCTTGTTTCCTATTACAAATGCTTGAAACTGCTGCTAGGTCACCCCTTTCTTCGGTGCAGTTAGCCATCGCTTTGGAAAATCCAGTTGTAGTCAGCATTTCATTGCTGAATATAGAAGACTGGAGAAGTGGGGTGTTCAGGGGAGTAAGTTGTAAATGGACTTAGGCAGGAGGGCTGGCTGACATGTTTGGAAAGGAGGGACAACCTCTAAATCAAAAGAGGAAAAGAGAGGGGCCAATGTGAAAAGGATGGGGGGCGGGCAGTGCAGGCCAAATATGGACCACCAGATGCTTTTGAATGGACCTTGACATCTTTTTATTTACTTAGTATCATTATCACTTTTTTTTATTATTATTTTCTCTTGAGTCTGGACGTTGACTATACCTTGACCAAGAAATTTGGACCTTGACAAAAAATAATTGACTACCTCTGGCATATGCTATGTCTGTCCTAGACAAAGGAATGTATATTTGGTTGTCTGACCAGCCTAGTCCTCAGATAGTGACAAGAAAGGTACATTTATTTAGAAGGTAAACAAAGCTATCAACCTAACAAGCTGGGAAGAAGACAGCATGCTGTCTACATCCCAACAGGAGAGAGAGAGACTTTGTCTGGGCTTACTTTTCAAAGACTACATTTCAAAGGTTTATTGGACTATAAAAAGGAGAGAGAAACCCATATTTATCCTTTACCTGAGGAGTCCAAGATAGCAAGGCTTTGAGCTCCTTGTGTTGAATCCTGGCTGAAGAATGACCCAGTCATGCTGGAAGAATGATTGTGGTGAGGAAAACCTTCTTTGAACAAAAGACTCTAGTTTAAGTTGAATTTTAATCTCAGAAGCGTGTTTTTATTTTTGTTTGTAACCATTTCTGTCCTTATTCCTAGCAGTTAGTATCACTTAAACCTATGTCCTTTTGTTAATAAACCTGTTTTACTTTTGCCATAAATCCACTCAGTGCTTTGATTGAAGTGGAGAATTTGTCCACCCCAGTTAAATATTGCTGTGTACTGTCTTTCAAGGAGCAGGGGTTGATGAATATGAGGGGTTGATGTCCCGCTGCAAGGAGTCACCAGCCTGCCAGAGGTGAGGCCATTGTACTGTGAGCCTACTGCTGGTGTCAGGGCTCTGAACAAAAGCTGCACAGCACAGACGCAGTGAGCATCACAGGGACCATCTGAAGACAACTTAAAGATACCCAGTTTTCAAAAAATGCTGAGCACCCTCCACAAAATGAAGACACCCAAAATCATTGTCACCTGAAAATCTTGGGCTTTTTGTGTGGGACAAGAAAGGGGAGGCATCAAAGGCTACTCCTAGCTATGAGTTTTCATAGCAAGGAAGATTATGTTGTCAACAATGACAGGAACAGAGGGCATAGGGAGCATTTTGGAGGAGAGTGAGGCAGTTCCATTTTGACCATGTTTAAGCTGAGGAGATGTCAGAGAGACGCACTGAAATAAAGGATTAGAGGGAAGGAGACCAGTCAGAAGTGGAAAGGGGGGAGATCTGAATCCTCAGCATGAAGCTGATATTTGAAACTGTGTGCAGAGATTACCTAGAGAAAGAGTGGAAAGGGAGAAGAGGAGACTGAACAGAAAATGAGAGGAGCAGAGCCCACCAAATGGACTGAAGAAGTTGTGAGAAAAGTAGCAGGAAAGGATGGAGTGGTGAAAGCCATGTGCACAGTAGATTCAAAGAAGGGCAGATGGTGTGATGAACACTGTCAACAAAGAGTGTTGAAAGAGGATGGAGATGGAGTCAAGGCCCTTGTGTTTGGCCAGAATGGATGTGGATTTTATGTCACTCAACAGAGGAGACAGCAGCATGGAGTGAGCTGAGAGTGGGCAGGAACATCATGAACATTAATGGATTGGAAGCCATGGAACGGTTTGATGGTGAAGGGTAGCTGGATAATGTTGCGGGAGATGTGGTGGTGCTCAGAAAGAGAGGGTGCAGAAACAGAGTAGAGAAGGAGCAGTGTTTACTGAACATAAGGTTGAAGGAAGACAAGACTTGATCCAGGGTTAAAGGAGCCCCATTAATGATCACCCGTGTTTTCCCCTGCTGGAGAGCTGTAAATAGAGATTTCAGAAGGCCCTCTCTGGTCAAACTGTTGACAAAGACAAATAAGCCCATTTACCATGTCCTGTATGAGAGTCTGAAGGTTTGCTATATCTTACCACCACCTTAGAACAGTCCCACTTTGGATGAGGACAGTGTTTAGGCCTCATTGCAAATGAACACTGTACTAGATCAGCAGAAATATTTAAAAATCACTCTGCTATTTTGTTAGCATGTGTGGTTGAGTTTTAATATGTAATTATCTGAGCTAATGTGTACGAACTGCTATTAAGGAGTAAATTGAAAGCACCTCATTCAGAGAGTGCTGCTAATGAGACTACAGCAGTTCTGGAACTCTCACTGTTGCAGCGAAGAGCTGGGATTGAAATAATGACCTATCCAGGGCATCTTTAACTTGTGCCCTTGTCATTTACATAGCCATCACCACCCTTATTTTTGTGCATTATGCATTAAAATTGACCATTAAGGTGCTGAGCACCCTCTACAGCTGGTTTTAATTAATGGGAATTGAGGGCACTCAGTACCATAGGCAACTAACATGAGGCATTCACTGCATCTTAAATAGAGACTAAATTTAAGGAAACTCGCAGCCTTCAAACACCATGCAAAATGTTTTGTTTATTTCAGCTTAATAGACACATGCCCATCTTATGTTCTGGGCACATGTACAAGCTACAGAATAACAGAGACGGCCAGCATCCAAAGCATAAAACGCTCCCAATTCATTCCCAAACCTACCCTCTCTGCAGACCATCCTTTTCCATTTACATTTCAATAGCCCTCAGGAAAAGCAAGGGGGTAACCGGTGGGCCTTGCAGAATGATCTGAGAGTCAAAATCCTGGCAAACCTGTGAGAAATCATATTATACAGGCAGGGGAACCCCTCAATGGAAATGATGGCTCCCCTTTCATATTAATCATTAAAAATGTATCCAGAGGACTGTTAGCTCAAGTACCTCAGTTGGTACCTGTTGTAGTTGCTGTCTTTGTCTTAAAGGAAACAAATGTTTGACAATATACAAATGTGGCTTTAGATGTATTTCATAACCATGTTCAGTGCTTACATACTGCTCTATTTGTTAGACCCAGCATTGCTTCTGCAAACCAGTGGGTGTTGCTTTAAAATCAGTGGACAGTAGAAATGAAAACCAGGTGACTTTTACTTTAGATGTCAAACTTCAGGCACCTGAGTGAGTCATACTGTGGTGATGTTGGACGTAGCAAAGGAATAAATAGGGTAGTCTTTTTTGTTTTCCTATAGAATTAGTAATTATTGGATACACAGATGTGCGATGTGCTACTACATTTATAAAGTTTGCGGACGATACCAAGCTGGGAGAGTTGCAAGTGCTTTGGAGGATTAAATTCAAAATGATCTGGACAAACTGGATAAATGGTCTAAACTAAATAGGATGAAATTCAATAAGGACATATGCAAAGTACTCTACTTAGGAAGGAACAAGCACGTACAAAATGGGAAATGACTGCCATGCACTATGATAGAGTACTGCAGAAAGGGATCTGGGGGTCTGAGTGGATCACAAACTAAATGTGAGTGAACAGTGTAACATTGTTGCAAAAAAAGCAAATATCATTTTGGGATGTATTAGCCAGGAGTGTTTTGTAAGCAAACATGAGAAGAAATTCTGCTCTACTCTGCGCTGATTAGGCCTCAACTGGAGTATTGTGTCCAGTTCTGGGTGCCACATTTCAGGAAAGATGTGGACAAATTGGAGAAAGTCCAGAGAAGAGCAACAAATGTTATTAAAGGCCTAGAAAACATGACCTATGAGAGAAGATTGAAAAAACTGGGTTTGTTTAGTCTGGAGAAGAGAAAACTGAGGGGGGCCATGACAGTTTTCAAGTACATAAAAGGTTGCAAGGAGGAGGGAGAAAAATTGTTCTCAACTTCTGATGATAGGACAAGAAGCAATGGGGTTAAATTGCAACAAGGGAGATTTAGGTTGGACATTAGGAAAAACTTCCTAATTGTCAGGGTGGTTACGCACTGGAATAAATTGCCTAGGGAGGTTGTGGAATCGCCATCACTGGAGATTTTAAAGGGCAGGTTAGACAAACCTGTCAGGGATGGTCTAGATCAGATTTAGTCTTGCCATTGGTGCAATGACTGGATTAGAAGACCCCTTGAAGTCCCTTCCAGTCCCACAATTCTATGATTTTATATTGCATAAATACCTTCTTGCCTGCCTGTAACCCTAGACAGTGCACTGATGCTCATACTCCTAGATTTCCAATACACATGCTCATGCACATATATATGCAAGCACACGTTTACAAAATGTTGTTTATCCCAATGAGAACACCCAGTCTCTCAAAGACAGCACAGCATTGTTTTCAGTGAGGCCCTCAACCCTGTCTGCTCTTTGTCTCATTGCCTACACATGTGGATGAGAGTCTCATCACCTCATCACATACATGTGCCAGTGATACAATTTACACCTGCAGATGTGGACAGATGATCAGCTTTTGCATATGAATATGCTTATCACCTACATCTGCTAGACAGTCCACGTTCATGTGTGTGCCAGACCTTTGGAAAATAAGACCCCAAGTATAGCATATACCCATCCTAGTAAAGAAACGCTGGTTGGTCACATAAATGATATCACACTACCTACCTTGTCCATATTCTTAAGGCCAATATAACTACAAATATTTTCTCCAATGTTTTTATTAAGTGAGACCACATACCTCTTCCAGCTGTGCCCATGGGTCAGTTCCTCTAGTTTACTACTATTTGATGTATCTCTATTTACCCCAGCTCTGCTCAGAAACACTTCACAAACAGGCTGCAGTGCAGATGGCGACTCCAGAAATTTGTTTTTGAAGCTGGCAGTCTGACTCCCATTAAAGCACCACGGGAATTTCACAAAACACCTGCCTGTAGAAGAGTGGGAAGCTGGAATTTAAAAATGCAATGTTACTCATGGGTGCCTCTAAATACCTAGTGGGAAGTGGCTAACCTGTATAATCTGGTAACTGGAAAAATTAATGCCTGGATTTAGACCACCAATCTTCTCATCGATACTATGCCCCTCTACCATAGCATGGAGCAGAAAAAAATCCCCAAATGAAGATGATGAAATTAAAGGGAAGTAGTAACAGTTATGCTACGGACATTGTCTCTAACAACATCAGCTTTCAACTCATCTGAAGTAAAACAGCAGCTGACAAGTGGTGCATTCTGGGGATGGATAAATAGGTACAAATGTAAGCTTTGGGAGAGTGACCCTTCACTACACACATTACCTGCCACTGCTTGTGTCTGCAGTCCAGCAGTCACACAAGCTTTGACGTGTATAGCTGCAGTTTGTGTGGCACACCTGAAAGGATCAATCTGGAAAAGGCAGGTTTCAGAAGTTGTTAAAAACGGTGCCTCACTGAATGAACAGAGCCAATGAATGTTTGTCCTGATTGTTTATGATGTGTTACATGCTAACAGTGTGCTCACCTGTACCAGAAAAGAAAGACCGAAGGGAAAAGTCTCATAAGTACCTAAGTGCCATTTTCAGAAGAGACTTGGGCAATTAAGGCCTAAATTGTTTCAATGAGTCTTGAGCCTAAGTGCCTAAGACACTATGGACAATGGGACTTAGCCTAGTCACTTAGGCAATTTTAACCATGAGCCATCGGGGTAATTTAGCTAGGGCAGGGATCGGCAACCTTTGGCATGCGGCCCGTCAGGGAAATCCGCTGGCGGGCCGGGACGGTTTGTTTACTTACAGCGTCTGCAGGTTCGGCTGATTGCGGCTCCCATTGGCCGCAGTTCGCCGTTCTAGGCCAATGGGGGCTGCGGGAAGCAGTGTGGGCCAGGGGATGTGCTGGCCACCGCTTCCTGCAGCCCCCATTGGCCTGGAACAGTGAACCATGGCCCGTGGGAGCCGCGATTGGCCAAACCTGTGGATGTTACAGGTAAACAAACTGTCCCAGCCCACCAGTGGATTTCCCTGATGGGCTGCATGCCAAAGGTTGCTGATCCCGGAGCTAGGGTCTTGAAACCTTTCAATCAGGACTGGATGTCTTTCTAAAAGAGATGCTATTGCTTAAACAGAAATTAAGGGCTCATGCAGAGATCGTTGGGTGAGGTTTTATGGTCTGTGTTATGCAGGACTCAGACTAGAAGATCATAAAGGGCCGTTCTGGCTCTAAAATCTCTGAATCGTGAAAACATTACCCATGCTTTCCAATCTGAGGAGTTTATAATAAAAAAGACAGAGATCAAAGCAGAATGTGCTGTGGCCCATAGAAGTTGGTGATAACTTAGGAAAGCAAGCATCTGTGCACTCAGACCACGATGGACCGAGAAGCCATTGAGAGGTCAGTTCTTGTTCATATTAGCCTCACAGTTGATAATAGGAAGGCATGAGTGCAATAAAACTTCAAAGTGCTTCACGAACAATTGAACATCGTGGCACCCTGGGAGATGGTCACTATTATCACCTCTGTCTTACAGATGGAGAAACTGAGGCAAAGAGCAGTGAAGTGATTTGTCCAAGATTACACTTTATCCGTGCTTCATTAGAACTGTCCTCTGAAATGCTTCTTTGTCTCTATGCCAGCCCATCCCCCTCCACCCTTTCTGGGCAATAAGGTATGTGGTGCTATTGCAATCTTATCCAGTTCTGACAGCCCCGTCTCTCCTTAGCTTTTCAGCTCCAAACATTTAGGAAACCCTGCCTTAAAGGGATGCTCCATTACATTCCTCCAGCACTCTGGACCCAGTAGCTGGGATTCTCAGATTACAATAATATTGTGGGTTTAAAGGGACATATCATCGTTTCTACTGTGTGCCCATTTTTTAATCATTGTAAATTGTATTGAACATTTTAGCAACATTTTCCTTCCTTTGGGTTTGGTTCAACCTCCTCCATGGTGACCCAGGGGGTTCACAGTCCAGAGCAAATATAAGCAGGAAATGGTTTGTGTAAAATCTCATTAATTTGTTTTCAACACCTTTTAATGATTGCCCTTCGTTATCACTGGGATTGAAATGATCCCTCCCTCCAGGCTCTCAGTGCTCTGTAAGATGTGCTACAGGATAAAATATCAATGGCAAGAATGATTCACCGGATACAATTCATAATGCATAGGCATGGCAACATCCCCATGTGATCTAAGCATGGGAAATATATTAAAGTGCCGTTCTCCTTTGATTCTCCTAAGAACTGCAAGTTGGGGCCTCTAATCTCATTGGTTTTCAGTGATTCTATAGCAAATGTATTCAGTTTACAAGGAGAAAGATTCCCCCCTCCCCACCTCGATTTTGCCAAACTTATGTATTCACCCTGGCCAAACTCGATTATTTCCATTTTGTGCATAATTACCAGTAATAAAGCTTGTGTCGGCCAAGTAAGGGCATAATCTGGCAGCCACTCAGGTCAACCTTCTTTTAGGTGCCATTCGAGTATCTGGTGGTGGTAGTTGTGTTCGTGGACTCTGTAACTCAAGACCACACATTTTAAGAATCTGCCTGATGACACTCTCAGGTCACTACTTACATCTGTGCAATCCTCTTATGTGGAATCTTGCCCTTAGTAGCCATGTCTTTGCAAGGACAAAGGTCATGGTTGACATTGTGGGCAGTGTTAACACGATTTCAGCTACAGCATTGCCGCTAGCGTAGGCAGCTTTTAACACACATTTTCTGGTTGTGTTTGATCCTAGACACCCACCCCCTGGTGCATCTCCATCGCTGTCAACGAATTTATTCAAGTTTAACTCATCTAATGTTGGTAAACAATTCTACGCAAGATGGTCAAGCATCCAGGTTATTCAGCTTTAGTTCTTCTGGCCTTGCGGAACTAAGAAGAGTAAAATGCAGTTAAAAACATACTTTAATCTCTGAAGTAGGCAGAAACCACACTAGATTTACATGCAAGGAGCAGATCTGCAGAGTAAGAAGGTGCCATTTTTCAAAAGTCCCTTTTCAGCACTATAAGGTTTCTGGAAAGATGTAAACACCAATAAATTAGCCAAAACACGCTTCTGCCATTACAGAACCATTTTCTGTTTCTTTCTAAATCGTATGTAAGTGATATTTTCCTAAGTGTCTGTGTTCAGGGGAAACCGTGGGTAGTTCTGCATACTTTAATTTCTGCACTTAATTTCAGGAGAAGCAAGTTAACAAGTATTCTTCCAATGATATTACAGTATATTGTGTTTACAATGTCAAACTAAGAGCGCTCTCATTTTCTAACATCTATAAAACACCCCATATACTGCAGTAGGAAATAGTCATATTGTTCCATACAATGTGCCTGGTTGGTATAGTGAGACAGTTTGGTACATTTCCAAATAAACTCGGCTGCTGGGATTTTTATTTCATTCCTCCCAGTGCAATATGATCTACTGTAGGTCCCATGTTGAAGCAAGTTTATATACCTTTGTCCCCATAACCCCACATGATTACCAGCTGACTTTCTTGGCTCTGAGAACTTGTCTGACACTTCTGGATGGTACCTCCAAATAAGGAGGAACGGGTAGCCCATTAGTAGTTTGATGTCTTGAAAGCGAGCATAGTTTTTCTTTAAAGGGGTATTAAAAACTCTGGATTCCAAGTTTCTCCATCTGAATGATGATGCTATGCTGGCTTCTTCCTTTATGAAAAGCAACATTGTTACCTTCCTAATCACAGATTGGCACTATCTTTAAAAGAGAGAAGACTGATTTACAAATAAAGCATATCAATCAACCAAATGTGCATGCCTCATAATTTACAGCAGTGAATGGCAATATTTTAAAACGCTTGTAGTGAATTAGATGTTTCTGCAAAAATAACTGTTCATGTGAAAAATTGTTTTTTGTAATGCTTTTTTTTGGCAGTGTTAGGATGTAGAAGATATAAATAATGTGGTCCTTTCACCTTTTATTTTATTACTAGATTAGCTTCTTGTCTCTGGTTCCAGTTTTCTAGCTATAATTAAACAACATTCTATTCTACTGGAAATACTCCAGCATTTCTCTGCAGCATCCCCAGCACAGAGATCTTTCTCTCTGTGTGTGAATGGTTTGGTGCTTGGAAAAGGCATTGGATTGACAGGACTGGAAAGTGGAACCTTTTCTTTGCCCACAGAATAGAATCTGTCAGTGCAAGCTTCCCCAGACAACCCTGCCAATGTGTCACAACCCATGCCTAGCAGGTGCTTGGAAGAGTAGTGTTTAGTCCCTGGCCTACTTGCTAAGATTGATGACTAGATGGGACCCGAAGCAGAATATCAGATCCAAACCTCTTCAAACTTTTTGGAGAAATTTGAATTAGGATCCAAATTCTGCCCATGTCTGCTGCTAAAGAGTGCCAAATTCAGCTACTGGTTTTTATAAAGTAGATATACTTCTTCTATTGATCCAGCTTTTTTGAGACCATTGGGGATCTTATCATTGACTTCAGTGAGAGCTGGAGTGACACCAGTGACCCATTTCACATAAACTAGATGATTGTTACTTACTTATAGACCTGAACTGTTTTGGAACTATAGAAGCTGAAGGACCCACGTGCCATAACTAGTCCCTTAAACCATACAATCTCTCCCAAACATTTTGATTCAGATATGCAACCAAAGTGGGAATTCTCTTTCTATACAGTCCTATATGACTTATTTTGCAGTTACCTGAGTTTATTAGTAAATAGTCTCCAGACACATCTATCTATATGGATGATAAATTAAAACCCCTATATAGGCTTAACTTTAGCAAACACTTCTTTGTAGTGCCCTAAATGAGCTCAGACATTGTACCCAAGGTTTTAATTTGTGTGCATTTACCATTTTGTGTGAAAAATTTGAAGTTTTCCAGCACCCGTTACTTATAGTTACTCAGCATTAAACTACGTTTTTAATTTCAATTAAAAATATATTATAATGATGATGAATCTGGTTTAAAGTAACTGAAAGCAGGAAATTACAAGTGTGACACTCCCTTTTTAATCAGATTGCAGAAATAAGACTGCACAGCATCTTGAGTTAAAGGACAAGGTAACACCCTTAACCGTGATTTATTGAGCTTTGGACATAAGCTGCAGGCTTTTAGTGTGGAATGATAAAATATTGCAATGGACTGACAAATGTATGTATGTATTATTGCCCTCTAATGGATAGCATCAGAACTACTCTTTATGTCCTCATGCTACTAAGCATTAACGGAGATCCTCTAATTCAAGCGCTAGAGGTTTGTGCTTTTCTGGAGCAAGTTGGTCTCAGTTCTATCCCTGCTGTCTCCTTGAAGTTCAGTGTGGCCATATTATGCAGCATAGTGACACCCAGGATGTTGCTAAATCACTAAAGATTTGTTCCAATATTATTTTCTTTTTAAAATGTGTTTTTTAAAGTGAAAGGTACCAGATTGACATCATTGGAGGCTGAAATTGTCTAGTTTGCTATCAGAGAGATACAGCACCAGTAAGTTTCCTGCATGCTGTCTCTCCAATACACAGCAGTCCTGACAGGGGAGCATTCCTAATTAAAGCCATAAAGGTAGCTCAGTCTCCATTGTCCATTCTCCTCTTGACTGTGCAGCATTGTTGTAGTTAATTATATAACTGCAATCAGATTGGGGCCAACGGGTGTGCTAGGCCTTGTACAAATATAGAGTAAAAGCTAGTCTCTGCCTCAAAGAATTTACAGTGCATTTCTGTTTGATAACATAATAAATAAATTAACTCATGATGGAGTAATTAAAACACCCACCCACCACCTCTTGTTAGGTATAGAAATAAGCTTGACTGATTTAAGGCCTGATCTGCAAACTCCCATTGACTTCAAAGGTAATCTGGCTGTGCAAGGAATGCAGAATTGGGCTTTTAGGCTCATTCTGCTCAATCAATGCAATTTTTCCAAACGTGGTCAATAGTCTGTAATACCTGCTCTTTTGAGTCAATACGTCTCGTTTTCTTAGTATTTGACTAAAGCGATAAACTGGCTACTCTGCCCCTGAGCACAACCCTACCTGTGAAAACATTCAGGGTGTGTAGTGCATTTTAAACATTGCTGCTGCTGTTTCAAAATATGGAAAGAGACAAGGCAAGATGATTGTACTGTGATCACTGGTTGCGTTTTGTGTGTTACAAACCTTGCAGTGATTTTTTGAGAATATGTAGCATTCCTTACTGCTCTTTTTTAATCTGCACTTTTTGAGTTTCATGGTTGGTGGGTTGGGTCACTTTCAGTTTATACATGCATTCCCTTTGCACTAGATATGGGGTGGCCAAACTTACTGGCCCTCCGAGCTGCATATGACCATCTTCAGAAGTTCGAGAGCTGGGGCACACCCGCCAGGAGCTGGGGCTTGGGGTTTTAGCCCCAAAGCTCCAAGCCCTGGCAGGTGTGCCCCGCAGGGCTGAAGCCCCAAGACCGCCCTCCCCGTTGGACAGAAGCACCTACCCCCCCATCCCACTGCAAGGCAGAGGTCCTGAGCTCCCCTCACTCCTCAGTCTGGTAGGTGGAGAATGGCAGGGTGGCTTGCAAGCCGCACTTTAATGGCAAAAGACCTGCGTATGCCTCGTGAGCCACAGTTTGGCCACCTCTGCTCTAGCTACTCCTTGGCGCATTTTAAAATTAACTATACAAAGAACCACCACCACTCCCCTGCAACATCCTCCTCTTCTTTTGTGAAGAGCATCTAAATCCTGGAAAAAAACCAACATTATTTGGTAAAAACTATTTGGTGAATTTACATCAAATTCATGATTAATTCTGGATTGGCCCAAATGGCATTTTTGGGTGAATCAACTGTGCAAAAGTTTTCACCTAGCTCTAATGTCTGTCTCTTACACCCAGTTTGTAAATGCTCCCTATGTATTTCTGTTGTCTTCAGATTTTGTAAATGATATTTTTTGTAAATTAGTTGGTTATTTTAAAATGTTTGCTGTTGGTGCAGGGAGATCAGAATAAACATAGTCTGCTGATCCAGGTAAGACCAGGTTGTTTTTTTATATATTTCTATGAAATTACTGTATTGGGTAGAGGCTGTACTGCAAGCATTCCTGATTGTTTCTGTTCTGGGTCATTGGTTGTTAGATGCTTGGAAATGTGCCAGATCGTAACAAGCTGCTCTAGTTGGTCAGAACACTTTACAAATGTTTCTTACATTGATCTAATTGTCCTTCACTAGCATCAAAGCTGATGGCCTTCAGACCTTCCAGGATGGCGTCTCTCCTGCTCTCTGGCTTTGGTCCCTCATTTCACATCTCATCTCTAAGTCTTCAGTACTAAGAGAACTCCATACTGTATTGGGAACTGGAAACATTGTGGCTGTACTTGCAAGGATTTGGTACCTCTCACCAACATATTAATGTTTGTTTACTCTTCCTAGCATCCTCATGCCAATGGGCACCATCCCCCTCTCAATGTTTTATTTCAATCAGAGTTTTGCCAGTACTTAGCTCAGAGTAATGGACATCAAAACTCAGATTTTGCTAATAATTAGCAACTTACTTCTGAATTGAGCAAATAATGATTCATAAACTCATAGATGTTAAGGCCAGAGAAGAAAGACCACTCTGATCATCTACAGTAACATTTTCAAAAACTATTAAATTACTCAGGAACCAGAGTCCTATTTTCAAAAGCAAGCAAGGCCCTTGGGAGTGTTCACTGAAGTTTCACCCAGTGAAAACTGCACCCAACCCAACAACTGATGTTTGAACATGAGCACGGTTTTTAGAAAGACATCCAGGCTCCAGGTGATGTACAATCTACCACATCCATTGGCAGGCTGTTCCATGGGTTGATTTTCCTCACTGCTAAAAAATGTGCACCTTATTCCAGTTTGAACTTTGCTGACTCCAACTTCCAGGCATTGGATCTTGTCAGAGCCTTGTCTGCTAGATTAAAGAGCCTGGTAGTATCAGAAATCTTCTCCCTATAGCAGTATCTATGAATCGTAGGGGTACTATTATCTGCATACCTCCTGATGTCCATCTTTGCTGGAATATACCATATGTTTATAACTAGAGCTGGTCAAAAATGCCAATTATTTTCTGGAAAATTAAAAAAAAAACTTATGAATTTTTGTTCAGTTCAAAACTGAAACAGGAAAAAAAGTATTCAAAAACATTTTCATTAAGGAAAACCAGATGTTTAAAAGTGGTGATAATTCAGATTTCGAAAAGCATAACCAATTTTTTTAAACCAAAAAATGACAATATTTACTATTTTTTTGGGTTAAAAATAGTGGTGATGAAAATTGTGACCTGCACTGTTCATAACCTTTAGATTGAGTGCTGAGAGGTGCTAAGCACCTACCAAGTTATAGCCTTTAGGCTTGATCCTTCTCCCATTGATGTGAATGGCAAAACTTTGGGTTTGATCCTCAAAGATGTCGTGTATGCTCAACTCCTGCTGACCTAAGATCAGACCAACGTAATGATCCTAGATGATAGAGGACACAAGAATGGCCATAGTGGCTCAGAGCAATCGTCCATCTAGCCCAGTACCACAGCTTCAGGGGAAGTGTACAGAACAGGACAGTTGGAGTGATCCACCCCCCATTTTCCCCTCCTGGCTTCTGGCAGTCAGAGGTTTAATGTTGCCCTGAACAATGGCTAATAGCCATTGATGGATCTATCACTATGAACTTATCTAGTTCTTTTCTGAACCCAGTTACACTTTTCACCATCACAACATCCCATGGCAATGAGTTCCACAGGTTAATTGTGCATTTTGTGGAAAAAATACTTCCCTTTGTTTGTATTAAACCTTTTGCCTGTTAATTTCATTGGGTGACCTCTGGTTTTTGTATTGTGGGAAAAGTTAAATAACATTAGTCTATTCACTTTTTCATGATTTTATAGACCTCTATCCTATCATACCTCTCACATCCCCCCTTAGTGGTCTCTTTTCTAAGCCGAACAACCCTCATCTTTTAGTCTCTCCTCTCATGGAATATGGTAGTGTTATCAAACCCCTTTCATTTTCAAAGTGGCTTTTCCTCATGTGAACTTACTAATCTTCACAACAATGCCACTATGCAAGTAGTACAGTCCCCGCTTCACCAGTGGGGAAGATGAGGTCTAGGGCCAGAAGGGGCATCAGTGTTAGAGCTTGGTTTAAAACTCAGGAGTTACTGAATCAATTTTTTTCCTCCCTCATTCCAGTATAAATAGCCAGTAATTCTGCCAGCTACAATGGCGTGACTCTACATTTGCATTGGTGTTACAGTCCTTTGCCACTTACTCTCACTTCTCCAATTAGTTGGACCCCAAGATTTGCCACCCACTAATCCTGTCTGCATCTCACCCAGTAGGAGTCAGCTGAACCAGGTGGCTGTGCTGGAGCAAGCTGTTTCCAGTTGACACTACTACCCAGTTGCTGAACATAAGAATGGCCACGCTGGGTCAGACCAAAGGTCCATCTAGCCCAGTATCCTATCTTCTGACAGTGGCCAATGAAAGTGCCCCAGAGGGAATGAACAGAACAGGTTATCAAGTGATCCATCCCGTCGCCCATTCCCAGCTTCTGGCAAACAGGGACCATCCATGTCCATCCTGGCTAATAGCCATTGATGGTCCTATCCTCCATGAATCTATCTAGAGACCAATCCTTCCTGCTTTCTCTCAGTAGCAAATGTGAAGGCAAGAATTGGTTGGTAGCAGGGAGAGCCGTGGTGGCTGATTCAGGCAATAGCACGTAATACTGGAATGGAAGACACTGGATTAACGGATGCTGCAGTGATATATGGCCCATTGGTCTGTGTGAATTTGAAGCTCAAGGGATGTGAAAAGGAAACTAGAGGGGAGAGAGGTTTCTTAACAGACAAGTGACCATTTGTGGCTATTTGAAGAAACATGACTGTGAGCCAGGAGAATTATTAATGATATTTTGGGGCCAAAGCTGAAAATACCAGGGATCATATCCTCAGGTGGTGTAAATCAGCACAGCAGCTTCAATGAAGCTACATTGATTTACACCAGCTGTGTTTCTGGCTCACAGTAATTGAAAATGACGGTTCTACTCTAAAGTATCTGACCACAGATGATCAGGGAAAAAGTGAAAAAACTAGCTGGCATTTCAAACTAGATTTCTATGTCCAGATGAGCTGGAGGGTTTAGGCAGAATGCAGACACAATTACATTACTATGCACAGCTAGGGAAACAGTTAAAATCTGGAGTTTCATTCTGAGCATCCAAAGAGAGTCGTGACTTTTACTTCCTCTCTCTGCTCAGCAAGGATATTAAAGGGATGGGTTTGGGGTTTTTTGATGGCTCTGGGTATTTGCATGGCTTGACAATTACTATACTTGCTCTGCAGTAGATGCCTGTGGAAATAAAAACAACTCTGATGTATTTACTGCTGGCAAAAAGGGGCTCCTGGAAGGAGATTAGGTAACGATTTCACAAGTATCACCAGTGATTTGTGTTCTGTAGTGAAGACATTGACAACGCTATATATTAAAAAAGCCTGTTTTCTTCCCTGAAGGCAGAGAGAGGTTTTGTCTCTGCACTGCATGTCACATTTTGCAGTGTGCTCTAGTAGATTCTCCGCAGAATGAGGCTACAACAAGGGTTTCTTTTGTCCTCTGACCTGGAGATTTGTTAGGAGCAAGGGTGGGTACCCGGGAGCACATGCTGGCCCTTGAGGTTTAATCCCGCTGCGTTACCACGGCAATCAGAGCTACTTGGTCTCTGAACACACAGCCCCATTGGGGGAGATGCATATGAGGGTCTGTCATTGAGAAGCTAATGGCAGCATGGCAAGGGAACAAGCGTTGCTGTCAGAGGCGCCACAGAACATATAGTAGTCCAGAACTTTTGTTGTGCTGTAGCAGGTTCTACATGGTATATTTGTGCACAGTGCTAGTGCACTGTAGATTTACACCCTGGCTTGCCGTGCACCAACTCACTGTGTAGACAAACCCTCAGTAACTTAAGAAGCCTTAGAGTTGAGGAGCATTCAAAGACACATGCGCCTTATTCCAAAAGATCAGACTCTTGAGCCTTATATACTGGCTTCCAGGGGAAAAGAACCATCTGCTTAAGACAGGCATTCTGCAGTAGTGAAAATAAGTAATTGAGAGTGCAGGAAACCTCCTCTGCAATGGGGAAAGCTTCTACCTCCATAGATCAGTCAGAAGGAGGAGTCACAGGCAGAAACCAGCTACTTGCTGCACACACCTGACATTTAACAGTGGCTCAGAGCAAACAATCTCCCAGCTTCACAACAGTCATTTTCCCAGTAGTTACGTCAGGTCCCTTTCACTTTGCCAGCATGTTTGATATGACAGACTAAAAGCACCATTTTTTCTGGTAAAGCAAACACAGACTCCTTTTTAAAAACACCTCTTGATACTTTATGAGCAGGGCTGGTGTATGTAACCGATCAAGACCAGCATATGGCTTATTATGACATTTAGCTGATTAAAATAGTCTAGACATAAACTTGAGATTTCAGAAATGTTTAAGCAAAGTCCGACGTAGATTTTAATGTACAGTATATGTATACTATGATCTGGGCCACCTGTGTCCCTACAGGAATTATAAAACAGGAAGTACTTTTGACTCAAGAAGTGTGTCTGAAAATTAAGGCTGTAAATTAACAACAGCTTGTCTATTAGATTATTTCTCCCATAAAGGATTCAGTATGTTTCCAAACACTCATGATTTTCAATACCTTTCTGTTGTTACTTTTAATAAAGAATCATGCTGGCAATGATTTTGGCTCCTAGGTTAAGGAACCTTTTTAGAAATTCATAGAATAAATAGGAGCAGCCAGTCCGACGGTGGAAAAACATACCTGTGGCTCATGGAGAAGCCGTGTTGGCCCGTCCATGGGCATGGTGGTGTCGGTGTGCCCGGGGATCTAGAAGAATCTTTCTGGCTCCTTACAGACCATGGGGACCTCCTTGTTGGTCAGGCAAAGCTGAAGGCAGGGCCCCATGTACAGTGCAGTCAACCAGCTATGCAAATGACCGCATAATTTACTTTTCTCAACTTCCCGGTTGTGCTGTGTAATTGTCCTACACTCCTGCCTTTCTCCCACTTATTTGTCTCCTCTGTAGGGGGAGTTCAGTAGCTTTGTCCCACAGCCCTTAAAAGGAGAAACCTGCCAGGCCAAGGACAAAAGTGGCCCCAAGCACTCCCTGCGCCATCTCTCAGCTTTGGGGAGGGGTGCAGGGAGCAACAACTGAGTTTCACTTTCATGCCAGGGTGAAGGAAGGGCCCAGAAACTTCTAAACCACTCCCCTCCAATGGAGCGCTAGATAGGAAGGGAGATGAGGGCAAGACTGTAGCTGACTGGACTGAGAGAGCTGGGGTAGCTGTTGGCAGGAGGAGGCAAAATATCTGCGGGGAGGCTTGCAGGAAGACACAGTTGCAATACAGAGTTTCCCAGCTCTGCTCCCATAAATTGTTATATCATTTCCATTTTTTGCCACATACCTCAGTGACGTTCTGCTACTTAATTTAGGTGTAATAAGTTGCGTTGATGTACATGGTGCCTTGGCTAAAAGGGCAATGTTTTTTCTGGGAGAGATCAGGGTTATGATTAGCATGGTGAAGATGGAGAGGCTGGAGGTGCAGGGCTGATTACACTGCTCCGGGATGGCTCAATGTGTGGGTACCCCACTGCTGTGTGGGATGTCAGATTTGCTGATGTGTAGGTGATCCTGTCACGCTTTTGTGTTCAGCCCTCAAGAAAATGAAAACATTGGTGGCAACTACCGGAAGAGTGTCTTTAACACGGAGGGTAGAGGCTGGTGGTTTGTGCTGTGGAGGTCCTGGTTCTGTCTCTGACGTGCCACACACACATCTCTCTTGAAGGGAAGCAGTTGCAGTAGGTGTCACTGGGAGATGATTAGAGGTGGGCAGTAAGGATTGATGAACCCTTTCACTTGTCCTAGGTGAGGTTAAAATGCTGCTTCCCCAGCTCACTCTAACCAAGGGCAGGAAGTAAAATAATAATAGTGAATAAAAACAAACTTCTGCACTCCCTGTAATAATAATGGTATCAGCTAATGCTATTGCAGGCTGCCTCGAGAACGGGCCTTGAATCTAATAAACAGCGCAGCACTTCAAGTGCATGCAAGAATGCGCTGGATACAGAGTCCAAGTGATCAGAGGGACTCCAGTGGCCCAGAGAGAGACGCTCACAACTGAATCAGAGCAAACCAGAGCAAATGTACATGGAGAAATGGAATTAAAAATCCTTGGTGGCTCCCCTCACTCCCCCATCTATCTCTCTAGACCCCCACCCAGACTTTTGACTAATTGTGGTCAAAATAACGCCTCTTAGGTACTGTGGGTCCAGCCTTGGCCCATCGGACTCGTAGGTTGCTGCATCACTGATGGGCATGCCTGCCAGGGAACCTCCCTGGAACTGATTGCCTTAGGCCTCTCGTTCGCCTTTTAATCCAGTAGCGAAAACGAGCCAGAGTAGTGAGACTATTCTGGCATTATTACCTGGTGGTCTTTCACACATGTACAGTCAGTTCCAACGGCCCAGTATGGGCCTCAGCCAGAGCCTGCTTAAACCTTTGGCTTTAACCTCCTAGCTTCCTCACTTGCCTTGGACTAGTGGAGTGAGAGTGACAGGAGGAGCGCTGGGTGGGTGAAAAGCTCCCACTCATGGCGGATGACTTGGGAAGTGCTGACACCAAGGTGCCAACTGGGCCCCCAAGCCGCCAGGAAAAGGGGGAAGCTAAACGTAGCTGTCACTATGGATCAGTTCCTCACGTCTCGGAACGCAGCATATTAAAGCAATTAAGACAAGCTTTGCTCAACTCAGGGATTTTGAGGGGAAATATGAATGTAAGGAAGGATACAGCATTCCTCGATCAGAGAGGAGAAATAGTGAAGGGCAAATTAAACACAGCTGGAACAAGCATAAGAAATAGATTAATTCTACTAAGATTTTTCCCTTTTTCCCACCCCCCATTCTTTACAAATTATAGGAGCTAGGAAAACCAGCACTTCTTAATTCCACACAGTATGTAGCATTTTAATCCTCTTGCTCTCGAGCCAGCATGCATTAAACTCTAGCACAGAACGTCCATCTCACATATCAATAACTCCGGACACACACATGCATATACCTTCTCTCGTGGTGCTGTTAGACTAAATTCTATAGGTGGAGCACTGGAAAATACATCAGCTAATTAATATTTATTAGGGAGTTGTGAATATTGGTTCATGGCAATGGAACCACAATCATTTGTTATAGTGCTGTCAGCTGTTCTTTTATGTAAACTCTTTGGGGGCAGGGACCGGCTTTTGTTCTGTGTTTGTACAGCACCTGGCGCAATGGGGTCTTGGTCCTGGACTGGGGATTCTAGGTGGTACCACAGTATTAGGGATGATAATACTGTAATTTGTGGACCTGCTCTTGAAAAGTGCTGAGCACCCCTGCACCTTCCACTTGGTCCTGCCTCAATGTGGGGAGATGACCTACACCAGTGGTTCCCAAGCTTTTTAGTAGGGATACCCACCAACTGTATTTTGTCCTGTTTTGTGACCCATCCAGGATCCAAATTCATGGGGGGCCCAAAATCATAGGCCAGCATCCTTCACCTCTGCTGCTGCGGCAGCTTCCTCCTCCTTCTGACCTTTCATCAACTCCACATAGCAGCACCCTTTGTGCTGGCGCTGCATCCCTGATCCCAGCCCAGGACAGAAGGGTGGCTGCGTGAGTGGCATTGCAATCTGGTGCACAGGGTCACAGCGCCCGTCAAGTTTGGTCTGGCCACCCCTTTCATCATGAATCTCCACCTTGGGCCTTCAGATTCATTTTTCATTGGAGTCAGTAGGAGTCTTTCCATTGATCTGGACTGGGCCCTGTTAGATTAGACGGGGAGAAGATAAATCTGTGCCCTATAGAAACACTCAAATGAGAAATAATAATATCTTGGTAGGCACCAATGGGCTTTTTTACCGTTGATTTCACTAGGAAGCCCTAAATAAAAATGAACATTAAAGACGATTAGATTGTATTTTCTTTGGGGAAGCGACTGTCTTTATATTTGCATCTGGTACAGCACTGAACCCTCAATCAGAGCTTAACAATTAGAAAATAAAAATCATAGTCAATAATGTTCCAGCAAGTCAGTGGCAAAGCTACTGAGAAACAAATATAGTGAGTCACATAGTCCATGAGTAACGAGGGTAATGGAGAAGGGGATTGAGAGTCAAGATTTTACTATACTCTGTCTTTACTACTGACTCCCTCTGACCTTGGGCAAGTTACCTCTCTGTGCCACCACTCATTTGCAGAGTGGTGCATAACTACTTGCTTATTTACCTAGCAGGGGAGTTGGGGAATGTAATGAATTAAAATGTGTCTAGTGCTGTGAGATCCTTAGATGAAAGTCACTCAATAAATGCAGGGTATTAGTAGTGCAAATTGTCTTTCACAAGTCAGGAAGCAAGCAAAAGACCAGAAATGAGTGCAAGTGGGACAAACTCATCCCTAGTGTAACTCAATTGAAGTCAGGGGCGTTATTGTAGAGAGTCAGAGTCCAGAATTGCCTGAGGCTGCAAGAAGAAGTGCACTCCATGTCCTGATGTACATAAATGTGAATTGTTATTTTATAACACTGAGCTGTACTGGGTGTGTCACAGAAGGTACCGGGCCAGGTTTACTGCAGAGCATTAGGCTGTGCATTGCTGAGCATTGTTGTGCCGAACTCTTAGGTAACCTGCTGCCAGAAGAACTCTCAGCCCTGAGTTAGGTGCCTAGGCTCCCTATACAGTGCATGGGGAGAGTTAGGTGGCTAAAAAAGGGATTCACAAAAGCCAGCATGCTGAGCAGGAGCCACCAAGGCTAGACAATAGGAAATGCTGAGGAGAGGGGTGTGGCCTAAGCCTCACTCTTCAAAGGGAGTTAGGTGCCTAGCTCCTCTTGGGATTTACAGCCATGAGCCGTCTCTTGGAATTGCTGAGAGCATTCACTGGGGCTATGGGAGACCTAGGTTCAAATCCCCCAGAGCTGCCCAGAGGATTCCGGGGGCCTGGGATCTTCAGCGGCGGAAGGACCCCCCACCGCCGAAGACCCCGAGTGGAAGAAGCTCCGGAGACCCAGGCCCCATGACAGTTTTCCAGGGCCTCCGGAGCGAGTGAAGAACTCCGCTCCAGGGGCCCCGAAAAACTCTCCTGGGGGCCCCTGCGGGGCCTGGGGCAAATTGCCCCACTTGCCCCCCCCTCTGGGCGGCCCTGAAATCCCCTGCCATCTGATTGGGAGCAGGGATTTGAATTTAGGTCTGCTACTGCCCAGGTGAGTGCACTAACCATCAGGCTATAGAACATGTGGGGCCAGTTGGTTCTCAATCTCTCTGGTGGAAGCTGTTCACTTTGGATGAACTATTTAAATATTCATTAGAGCAGGGATTGGAATGTGGGTGTCTCAGGGGTGTGCACTAACCCCTGGGCTATAGAGTCATGCTCGCTTTCTCTCTGGCTCAATGAATATCAGGGCCTTAGTTTGAGAAGTGACACAATCAGAGAGAGTGGTAAACAGTAGGAAGGAGGAATTTACTGCAGCTCGGCCATAGCTGGCCATTTGAGGCATATATAGGTCTCAGGGCTTGTTAGGCTGCTGCTTTTTTTTTCTCTTCTCTTAAACATGAGCTTGAAGAAAGATACAGGAATAAGAAAGCGGATACCAGTGGGCATTGCAAAAGTAACGAGGGATTTGAATGAAGAGAGAACACCTATGTTTCCATAACATTCAAATTGGTTTATAAACCAGCACTGGACAAGAAATTCAAGTGAAGGCTGGCACTCTGCTCTTAACTCATAGAGCTGACAGGGGAAAGGCATTAAAAATACCTTTGACTTTGACTCTCCTGGCTTCTCTTAGTTTACATCACAGCCACAATATTAAGTAAATCTGTGTCTTCTTCTGGAAAGAGACTTGCTTTTTCCTTTGGCAGTGGTGGGTTTTTTAAAAATAAAATCACATCTGGTTATAAATTGCCTATCATTTACCTGAACTACATGGATGACTCCACTGGAACTTATCCAATCTGAGGTATAAACATATATTTAAGCAGGTCTAAAATACAGTATGTATTTAAGGATGAGCAAAATAGTCCTTTAGGCATTTTTAAAATGGTATTTTAAAAAAATCTATTCATTGTATATTTTAGTATCTTTAATCTTCTCCCAATTGACTCTCGTGTCTTCTTTGGAGATGTTGTATCATATGAGGCATAGAGGCTGTTGTGAGTGTTAAGCTCAGGCTGCATTAGGCATAGGCTGGAGGAGATCATCTCTGAGGCCACACCGGTTCTTGGTGTAAGTTA